>NC_056743.1:1863939888-1864229888 GCF_019279795.1 Protopterus annectens | reverse complement strand
AAAACAGAGGTAAATATACCCAGGTGTCCAAGATTCCCCTCTTTTTATTTTTTCTGGTTGTCATGGTAGTGATGACACTGCTCATCTGTGCAGGGGATACTAGTAAGACAGGTGAGTTCCCTGGCCAAATGGTCCCAGGCCTCCACCTTACAGTCCAAGCCATAAAATCTGCCCTGCATCAGCCAAGGTTCATGGTTTTTAACAAGGAGCCAGACCATGACCCCGGACTCCTGAATGTCCCACACCTATTCCTGAAATCACACACCTTCACCAACATTGCCAATGACTGTTGCAGAATTCCCACCTATTGGGCTTAATATAGGCTGTTTTCCTGCCCTTTCACATCATTCAGCAACATTCAGAAAAGCATAGCATTGCTTAGCAACACACAAACCAGCTAAGCGAAGCCAAGCACTCCAAAAACTTGCACAAGCAAGGTTTTAGTGAGTATTAGTACCATGCAAACACTAGTAGCCGTTAACATGTTTATGCACTGCTTAGCATGAATGAACAGTGCTTAGCAGAGCACAGCAGTGCCAAAAGTTACAACAGTTTCATAAAATTAATTTAAAGTATTACATTCCTTTACAGTCATATTCTGCTCGTTATGGACTCAAACCCAGGACCTATTGGATATAAGACCATAACTCTAACCATATAGCTAGTTGGATGTTACAAAAGCTAGTATACCTTCATATATACTACTAGGCTACCTGTTAGCATTACTGAGCACAGAGCCAAGCAAACATGCTTAAGCACACCTATAATTAAATTAAATAATTAATTACATCCAGTTTATATTTTTAGATGTCTGGCACATGTCAGCTGTCTATAATGTGAGCACAGTTTGGCATTGCTGAACACCATGTAGTGTCACACAAACACGCTTAAGCATACCTATAATTAAATAATTAATTACATCCAGTTTCTATTTTTACATGTCTGGCACATGTCAGCCATCTATATCTGAGCATAGCTTGGCACTGATGCACTCCGTGCCATTCTGTGCAAACATGTGGTAATAAAAAAAATACAAGATAAATTACTAAAATCATAATAGATCATATAAATAACATACTATAAAACTGACACACTTCACAACATTACAACAGTGGCAGAGAGCATTATAGGGAGCCTCACACTCATCTGCAGCCACGGATAGCCTCTACCTATGCTGATTCAAGCTCTGTGTTCCTCATCTCACCCTTAGCAGTGCATCATCATTAATATGCACAGCACACTGCCGAGGGGGAACCGTGGCTGTGTACATGGATACATTCGGTGTAGGCTCTACGTAGTGCCTACACAGTTTTAATTAAATCTTGGGGTGTATTTCTAAAAATGAAAAATGGCACAATGAACGTGTAGCCTTCTTTGATGCCTGGACACAAATATCAATGATATCCAAAATGGCTTCAGGCTTTGACATGTGATGTAGTCAAGTTCACTTGTATTAATAAAATAACTCCTACAATGTAGGCAATACTATTTGTCATAGCTAATTAAAATGAAATAGTTATATTTTAAAATAACAGATTCATGCCTAGAATGCAGGCTGTTACACATGTATTGATGCAGAATAAGCAATGAATACACCGATAATAGACAATGAGGTGTTAACTTAGCTACATGATTTCAGTTTTATATCAAGTGATTTGGTTTCTTCCAACTTAATAACAGTAATCATATACTATCGTTTTTGTAGAATATAAAACAAATATGAAGAAAGAATAAATGTTACATTCATTTGATGGTTGCCTTGTACTTGGAAGAGTGTAAAGCAGACAGATTAAAGCTCAGATTTCTAATTCTCACTTTGTGTCATGTTTATTTCCTATACAGAATTGCTTCCAGTATGATTTCTGTTTGTATGCTGTTAGTAATTACAATTTTTTCTTTTTCATTATTTTTTTTTTGCTTTTGTCTCAGTTGTTGTCTGACCATGAGGTTAAAAGAAATAGTGCAGGGAAGAAGCCCTGCAAGTAAGTCAAGAGGAGGTCTTCATCCTCTGTAAGAAATGTTTGTTTTTAATTAGTTTCATTCATTTGCAGATTTGACTAGATTGTTTTGTATGGTTGAAAAGTAATAGACTCATAGGAAGTTTTTCTAAGTATAGCCATGCATCCCAAATGTAACTGACAAGTTCCTTAAGAGTATTCTAATTGGTATATGTAGACTAGAGCTTGAGTGGTCAACCATTTATAGGTTACCTCTGTCCATTTGGGACATAGGTGCCAGGCCAGGGGTGCATTTCCAGTTCCCTTCCACTGATCCAAGTTACACTTGAATTGGGTTAGAGAAGACCCCTGCTTCACATAGATGGAAAACTGGCTCCATAGAAGGGGTAGTGTCTGAGACACATACCTGTCTCTCCAACATGTCCTATTTATGTTGTAAGCAAAGTTTAAGTCACATAAATGGGTAACTTTGACATTATTTGTTTTGCAGATATGCAGGACATCCATCAGTGCAAGATCCAAGGATGCCCTGTATGCTGGGCATAGATCACACCTCAGCAGTATGCAGGAGACCATGTATAGGGATAGGGCTTTGAGCCAAACCCCACTGGACATGTTGTTGATGACCTGTATCCTTTTTGTGAAGAACTTCTGTTGACATTCCAGCTGTTGCATGTGCCTGGTTAGGCACATACAAATGGGAGTGTTGTACTCAGTAATTGTTCTGAGGCCCAAATACAGTGGAACAATGACTTTTTGGGGTATAGATGCCATACACTTGTTTTTAAGTTGTGCAACACAGAATGATTTCTTTAATACCATAGCCACATGATGGTCAAAGGCCAGGTTGCTGTCTACCTGCATCCCCAAATCTAACTTCTTGGCCCCAATCTGAATTCTTCTACAGTGAAATGTGGTTTATAGAAATCAACAAGGTTTGCTAAAATTGACCATATTTAGTAAAGCTATGCTGGTATCAACCAGTTAATGGGCTTTTTTAATCTACTTGTAAGGCAACCAGAAAACATTTCTAAAAATGTTTACCTAGCAAAGAAGTCTGATTTATTGGTTTGTAATCAATTAGTAAGTCATTTGTTGTACCTTTGAGAACAGGCACCGGACTGGTATATTTCTACGAGTCTGAGATACAGTAATTTGGCAGTAAGGTACTGTATAAAGAAGTGACAGAGTAACATATTTAGCTCTCTTTATAATAAAGCATTCCTGGAGTTTACTCATGGTGAGGGGTTTTATTGGACATAACTTTTAGCGATGATGTTTAAACCGTATCTTCTGTAATACATGGACAAATCTCATTATTGTTATCTAGTCTAGTATCTACAACTTGCAGATTGCTCACTGACAGGTAAATATTTGAAAATAAATTATTGAATATGTTTGCCAAATCAGGACCATCAAATTACTTTAGGTGATAATTGGTCATATACCAAAAATGTTCCCTTGATGGTGCCTTTCTAAGGGAAAAATGTTTTCATATTTTTCATTTGGTTTTCAGTTGGCTTTAACTTTTTTTAGTGAACTTTTTAGAGGCTTACAAACCTTATTATATGCCTTCTTTGCTAAATATGAATCATACTTTCTATTAGCACATAAATGTGCTTAACAGGCTTATCATTTTCCCAATTTCGGAACATAATCATGGTACTGCATTCGGTACAAAGTACTAAGTGCCTCTCAACAGAGTTAATCTCTAGTCTCAGTGCCTAACAGCATCTGCCATAGTACTGCATTTAAACAATTTTCACAGATTTAAACTTTGTTATTCAGTTTGCTGTCACAAAAAAGTCAGCAGACTGAAATGTGTAACAACTTTTAAAGAAATGAATTTATCAGACGGTCACTTTGCTTCTGCCTCCCATCTGTGTGGCTGTGCTGTGTGATTTACAGCTTTCAAAGCTGTAAAACAATTTACCATGTCATCCACCCCATGCTCCTTTTATGAAACTAGAAGAACATGGATTAAGTAAAGCTTAACAAATTACAAAGAATTATGATTGGATCACTCTTATTATAGCTGCTCATAATACATTCTCAAAATGCATGTCAAAATGTACCTCCCAGGCTTCTGTTACACTACTCTTGAGGTGTATTTCTTGACATTAATCTTTTCAATGCATAAGAAGTTGCTTGTTATCAGAAACCAAGACATAGTCCTATGTTTATTACTGGATCCCAGACATAATCCTGTATTTGTTACACAGGTTTCATTACTGTTATGCAGTATACTGGATCCGAGACATAATCCTGTGTTTGCTACATAGGTTTCATTAATGTTATGCAGTACAATGGATCCCAGACATAATCCTGTGTTTGTTACACATTTCATTGCTGTTAAGCAGTATACTGGATCCCAGACATAATCCTGTGTTTGTTACACAGGTTGTATTGCTGTTATACAGTATACAGGATCCCAGACATAATCCTGTGTTTGTTACACAGGTTTCATTGCTGTTATGTGGTATACTGGATCCCAGACATAATCCTATGTTTGTTACACATGTTTCATTGCTGTTATGCAGTATACTGGATCCCAGACATAATCCTGAGCTTGTTACACAGGTTTCATTGCTGTTATGTGGTATACTGGATCCCAGACATAATCTTATGTTTGTTACACAGGTTTCATTGCTGTTATGCAGTATACTGGATCCCAGACATAATCCTGTGTTTGTTACACAGGTTTCATTGCTGTTATGTGGTATACTGGATCCCAGACATAGTCCTATGTTTGTTACACAGGTTTCATCACTACAGGAGGAGTTAGTTTGGGATAGGGGGTAAGTGTGCTCAGGTGTGTATATGTGTGTGTGTGAGTGTGTGTGTGTGTGTGTGTGTGTGTGTGTGTGTGTGTGTGTGTGTGTGTGTGTGTGTGTGTGTGTGTGTGTGTGTGTGTATCTATGGTTGAATGGGTGAGTATGTCTGTGAGAGCAGTTGGATTTGTGTGCATTTGTTAATGGGCTGTCACACCTCCCCCTAGACTAATAAGTGGATGTTGCAATATTGTGGAGTGGAGAACACTAAATGCCAGGGATATCCTTCACATCATGTCTTAGAGGCAGTTAGAAAAAAAAAAACATTTGTCATGTGAAGGATGTCAGTCAGGAGAAGCACTAGACACCAGGGATAAGTCTTTACAGTGTGCCCTAAAAAAAGATTCAAACCCTGTACCTTTGCACTGAAGATAGTAGTACTCTGTGCTATCACTAGATGCCAGGGATAGTGGAAAATCTTGCCAATGTCTCAAAAATATGTAAAGTGAAAAGGCAGGAAAAGGTTTCAAACTCTGCATCCTTTGCACAGAAAGCAGCAGTAGCACTGACCTACCACACTAACGAATCCATTTGTGTTACTAAGTTTAGGAAAAGGTTTCAAACTTTGCATCCTTTGCACAGAAAGCAGCAGTAACATTGACCTACTACAGAAACTCACCCATTTGTGTTACTAAATTCAGGAAACGGTTTCAAACTCTGCATCCTTTGCACAGAATTCAGCAGTAGCATTGACCTATTACACTAACTAACCCATTTGTGTTACTAAGTTCAGGAAAAGGTTTCAAACTCTGCATCCTTTGCACAGAAAGCAGCAGTAGCACTGACCTACCACACTAACTAACCCATTTGTGTTACTAAGTTCAGGAAAAGGTTTCAAACTCTGTACCCTTTGCACAGAAAGCAGCAGTAGCATTGACCTACTACACTAACTAACCCATTTGTGTTGCTAAGTTCAGGAAACTGTTTCAAACTCTGCATCCATTGCACAGAAAGCAGCAGTAGCATTGACCTACCACACTAAAGGTATCAAACTCTGCATCCTTTGCACAGAAAGCAGCAGTTGCCTTGAACTACTACACTAACTAACCCATTTGTGTTACTAAGTTCAGGAAAAGGTTTCAAACTCTGTGTCCTTTGCCCAGAAATCAGCTGTAGCATTGACCTACTATACTAACTAACCCATTTGTGTTACTAAGTTCAGGAAAAGGTCTTAAACTCTGCATACTTTTCACAGAATGCAGCAGTAGCATTGACCTACTACACTAACATACCCATTTGTGTTACTATGTTCAGGAAAAGGTTTCAAACTCTACACCCTTTGCACAGAAAGCAGCAGTAGCACTGACCTACTACACTAACTTACCCATTTCTGTTACAAAGTTCAGGAAAAGGTTTCAAACTCTGCATCCTTTGCACAGAATGCAGCAGTAGCACTAACCTACTACACTAACTAACCCATTTGTGTTACTAAGTTCAGGAAAAGGTTTCAAACTCTACATCCTTTGTACAGAAAGCAGCAGTAGCACTGACCTACCACACTAACTAACCCATTTGAGTTACTATGTTTAGGAAAAGCTTTCAAACTCTGCATCCTTTGCACCAAAAGAAGCAGTAGCATTGACCTACTACACTAATTAACCCATCTGTGTTGCTAAGTTCAGGGAAAGGTTTCAAACTCTGCATCATTTGCACAGAAAGCAGCAGTAGCATTGCCTACTACACTAACCCATTTGTGTTACTAAGTTCAGAAAAGGGTTTCAAACTCTGCATCCTTTGCACAGAAAGCAGCAGTAGCATTGACCTACTACACTAACTAACCCATTTGTGTTACTATGTTCAGGAAAAGGTTTCAAACTCTGCATCCTTTGCACAGAAAGCAGTAGTAGCATTGACCTACTACACTAACCAACCCATTTGTGTTACTAAGTTCAGCAAAATGTTTCAAACTCTGCATCCTTTGCACAGAAAGCAGCAGTAGCATTGACCTACCACACTAAAGGTATCAAACTCTACATCCTTTGCATAGAAATCAGCAGTAGCACTGACCTACCACACTAACTAACCCATTTGCGTTACTAAGTTCAGGAAAAGGTTTCAAACCCTGTATCCTTTGCCCAGAAATCAGCTGTAGCATTGACCTACTACACTAACATACCCATTTGTGTTACTAAGTGCAGGAAAAGGTTTCAAACTCTGCCCCTTTACACAGAATGCAGCAGTAGCACTGACTTACTACACTAACTTACCCATTTCTGTTACAAAGTTCAGGAAAAGGTTTCAAATTCTGCATCCTTTGCACAGAAAGCAGCAGTAGCACTAACCTACTACACTAACTAACCCATTTGTGTTACTAAGTTCAGGAAAAGGTTTCAAACTCTGCATCCTTTGCACAGAAAGCAGCAGTAGCACTGACCTACCACACTAACTAACCCATTTGTGTTACTAACATCAGGAAAAAGATTTCAAACTCTGCATCATTTGCGCAGAAAGCAGCAGTACCATTGATCTACTACATTAACTGACTCATTTGTCTTACTAAGTTCAGAAAAGGTTTCAAACTCTGCATCCTTTGCACAGAAAGCAGCTGTAGCATTGACCTACTACACTAACCCATTTGTGTTACTAAGTTCAAGAAAATATTTCAAACTCTGCATCCTTTGCACAGAAAGCAGCAGTAGCATTGACCTACTACACTAACTAACCCATTTGTGTTACTAAGTTCAGGAAAAGATTTCAAATTCTGCATCCTTTGCACAGAAAGCAGCAGTAGCATTGACCTACCACAGTAAAGGTATCAGACTCTGCATCCTTTGCACAGAAAGCAGCAGTAGCACTGACCTACTACACTAACTAACCCATTTCTGTTACTAAGTTCAGGAAAAGGTTTTAAACTCTGCACCCTTTGCACAGAAAGCAGCAGTAGCATTGACCTACTACAGTAACTCACCCATTTGTGTTACTAAGTTCAGGAACGGTTTCAAACTCTACATCCTTTGCACAGAATGCAGCAGTTACACTGACCTACTACACTAACTAACCCATTTGTGTTACTAAGTTCAGGAACAGTTTCAAACTCTGCATCCTTTGCACAGAAAGCAGCAGTAGCATTGAGCTAATACACTAACCTATTTGTGTTACTAAGTTCAGGAAAAGGTTTCAAACTCTGCATCCTTTGCATGGAAAGCAGCAGTAACATTGCCATACTACACTAACTAAACCATTTGTGTTACTAAGTTCTGGAAAATGTTTCAAACTCTGCATCCTTTGCACAAAAAGCAGCAGTAGCACTGACCTACTACACTAACTAACCCATTTGTGTTACTAAGTTCAGGAAAAGGTTTCAAACTCTGCATCCTTTGCACAGAAAGCAGCAGTAGCATTGAGCTACTACACTAACTCATTTGTGTTACTATGTTCAGAAAAAGGATTCAAACTCAGCATCCTTTGCACAGAAAGCAGCTGTAGCATTGAGCTACTACACTAACCCATTTGTGTTACTAAGTTCAGGAAAAGGTTTCAAACTCTGCATCCTTTGCACAGAAAGCAGCAGTAGCATTGACCTACTACACTAACTAACCCATTTGTGTTACTAAGTTCAGGAAAAGGTTTCTAACTCTGCATCCTTTGCACAGAAAGCAGCAGTAGCATTGACCTACTACACTAACTAACCCATTTGTGTTACTAAGTTCAGGAAAAGGTTTCAAACTCTGCATCCTTTGCACAGAAAGCAGCAGTAGCATTGACCTACTACACTAACCCATTTGTGTTACGAAGTTCAGGAAAAGGTTTCAAACTCTGCATCTTTTGCAAAGAAAGCAGCAGTAACATTGACATACTACACTAACTAATCCATTTGTGTTACTAAGTTCTGGAAAATGTTTCAAACTCTGCATCCTTTGCACAAAAAGCAGCAGTAGCACTGACCTACTACACTAACTAACCCATTTGTGTTGCTAAGTTCAGGAAAAGGTTTTAATCTCTGCATCCTTTGCACAGAAAGCAGCAGTAACATTGAGCTACTACACTAACCCATTTGTATTACTAAGTTCAGGAAAAGGTTTCTAGCTCTGCATCCTTTGCACAGAAAGCAGCAGTAGCAGTGACCTACTACTCTAACTAACCTTTTTGTGTTATTAAGTTCAGGAAAAGGTTTTAAACTTGGCATCCTTTGCACAGAAAGCAGCAGTAGCATTGAACTACTACACTAACTAACCCATTTGTGATACTAACTTCAAGAAAATATTTCAAAATCTGCATCCTTTGTACAAATAGCAGCAGTAGCATTGACCTGCTACACTAATCCATTTGCTATTTTATATAATACAAAGTATGAAGCTCCAAAGTCTGGTATGAACCAATGCTTGTAACAGTCCATAAGCTACTAGGAAAGGTACCTGTAAGCTGCAACAGCAGGAGTGCCTGTCCTGTGATTTCAGGAATGGACAGCTGAGATGGATGAGAGGGTGTTTATATGAGGAAAGACTTTAGTACAAATCTGGGAGGAACACTAGGCAACATCAGAGAAATGGCAATCAAAAAAAAAAAAACCTCTGCGTGGACAGCTAGTGCACAGGTCCAAAAACTAACAATGAAAACAAAAATGGACCAGCACCACAAGAGAAGGAACCAGACTTTTATTGTAAAGTCCAAAAAGTACACCAAGGCACCAGTAATCACTATAAAATCCAAAGGTACCCTGAATATGGAACGGAGACTCCACACAGTAGTGCAAAAACACAAATTTGTGTCTCCGTTCCATATTCGGGGTACCTTTGGATTTTATTTAAAAGTCACAAAAACAGCCACAGACCGGTTTCAGCCCTAAGCCTTGATCAATGTACAAATAGGCTATAAAAAAGAAACTTTTATAGGATGATATAGTTAGACTTAACCAATCACCATAACCCAATTAAAGGTACTCATTCAAACCAGGTAAAAACAAGTCCCTAGTCTGATTATCCATGCTTTTTCTTTCCTATTCAGAATATTTTTCCAACCAGTTTTACAACTTCTATCCCCCCAAACTTTGTCAATAATAATAAACCTAAATTGGGCAGAGGAGTGTTTAAAAGTGTGTTTATATAATGCATTATTAGGATTTTTATTTCTAATGCTGCTAAAATGTTCATACATCCGAAACTTATCATCTGGATGTTTGCCCTATATAAAAGGCAGAGCAAGTACATATTACTAGGTAGATTACCCAAGCCATGTTGCAAGTACCAAAAACATTAATATTAAATATACGTGGCATATTTTTAGATGAAAATGCTTTAGTTTGAAATATGCTTACAAAATGAACAGTTTCAGCAAGACAAACAATCCACCACTTTATCACCTTCAACGGTAACCTGTTTGGATATTGAAACTGGTTAACTACGCTTGTAATGGTTAAAATAAGCACCCATGGTTTTACCTTTCCTAAAAGAAAAATGATATCTATTCTCCAAGAATGTGTTTAGGAGTTCATCCAATAGCAAGATACCTCAATGGCTTTGTATAATATCCATAAAAACATGTGTGACATACCTTTGTCCCCTCCCAACACCTGAACTTGGTCAAAAACATTCTTGACATTAAGACTTTTACTCAGAAACTGAATTTTAATTTGTTGATGGGGGATGTTATGAATGTATACAGGGTTAATAGTTTTTATATACCGAGTACTTTCAACCCCCCCATTACATCCTGTACTCCAGGTATTTGAACACACTTGTGAACTAGATGTTAGACATATTATTAAGGATGAGTATAAGGGGAAGCATATACATAACATGAGTAAATATGAGCGTGAGTACCTCAACTTTATCAAGACACAAGATATCTGTGTCTGTAAACCAGATAAAGGAAGGGGATTAGTCATCTTGGACAACTCAGACTATGCAGAGCAGATGAGATTGGTATTGGATACCACTGCTTATCAACTGAGTTCATGTACAGAGGTCAGCAAAGCTTACCAACAGATTAAAAATTGTATTAATGCTTTATTCATAGAAGGTAGGATTGAGCAAAACATCTACAATTATATGTTGTTTTCATACCCTAGGTTCTCATATTTTTTTGAAATCCCCAAAATTCATAAAAGGTTGGTGGATCCACCTATGAGACCTTTAGTAGATGGTCGTAACTCACCTACCTATCCATGTGCAAAATTTATTGATTCAATATTGAAGAAATATTTGGAACCTGAAGACCAAGTGTATAAAGACTCTTGGTCTTTTTTGAGCAAAATTGATAGCTTGCAATTCAATGAGGAATGTAACTTTCTTACAGTGGATGTAAAATATCTTTACACCTGTATTCCACATATGTTAGGCATTGAGTTGGATTGGCTTCATGTTAAGGAATACTAGATATCATTTTGTCTAACAATTATTTCATGTTTGGTAACGACTTTTATTTGCAAAAAGTGGGGGTAGCTATGGGCTCCCTTTGCAGAGCCAGTATAGCGAATTTAGTTATGGCATACTGGGAGACAGAATTTGTGTTTAAAATGAAGATCTGAGTAACTCCCTAGTATACTACACACGTTACCTAGATGACATTTTTATTTTATTAAAAGGTGATATTAATGATAGTAGCAACTTAGTAGACTATTTCAATCAGTCAACCCAGTTTCTGCAATTTACATTAACTTTCAATACTGAGGAGATTGCTTATTTAGACGTTTGGCTAACAAAGAATAGGGTGCAGCAATGTTTTGCAGCCAAGATTTATAGGAAGAGCATATATTCTAATGTCTTCCTGCACTTCTCAAGTTGTCACCCTCACTATTAAGAAATGGTCAGTTGTCAAAGGCCAACTGGTGAGGGCTGCACGAATAGTAAGTCAGGATGAGTTTGTGGATGAATGTTATTTATTAAAAAATATGTTTTTGAGTCATGACTATCCTGAAGCTTTATTAGATTCATTGACAGAAGAGGTCAAATCCAAGAGGCTCAACAAGGTTTACAACCCTATTTTATGTGTTAAGCAAGTAGGAATGGCTCAGCTGAATGTTTCTAATGTAGGTAACCAAGTGGTCATGAATAGCCTTGGAGAACAGAATGTAAGAGGCAAAATTGATTTTCACCTGAGTTTTATTACCACATTTACTGTGGACAGTCAACTAATTACCAAGATTATTGAGAAAAATTGGGAATTATTTAGAATTAACCCAATGTTATTCAGTAAGTTAGGAGAGCACCCCAAAGTGATATTCAGAAGAGGTAAAAACCTGAAGAATATGTTGGGACAACAACATAGGAGTGTTTCTAAAATTACAGGTATGGGTAAGTGTGAATCCTGTAACTTATGTAAACATGTTGATGTTGCGATTTATTTCCTCATCAACAATATTCAGTATAAACTAAAACACAGATTTAATTGTAACTCCAAGAATGTGATTTATTTAGCCAGGTGCCAATGTTGCACTGTGTTTTATATCGACAAAACGGAGCGTAGACTCCGTGATCAAGTCTACAAACATCAATATGCAATTTCCAAAGGGAAAATTGAAAATGATCTGGCAATACACATCCTGGCTTATAAGGAACATAAATTTAAATTCATGATCAAAGATCAAGTACCCTATGACATCAGGGGTGGCCCCTTACCTTTACATTTAGAAGAATTAGAACTGTTCTGGCAAACTAATTTAAATGCCTATAATTTTCCAGGCCTAAATGAAACATGTTCCATCAGTTGTATTTTGAAACTGAAAAGTTTACAAAGATGAGAGGGCCCTTTATATGGCTATTTTCATTACACTTGTAACCATTTTAGTTGATGCTTCCTTCTGCATTTTGTACATGTACTTTGTAGTGTGGTGTCTTATAAGTAGTTTAAGTAAAATTGTACTTAGTTAAGTAAGTGTCATGTGCTAGATGATTAAATAATTATTGTTTTTTTCTTCTAATTTTTAATGTATAGATTAACTTTTTCCACTTTAGTATCTAGTAGTATTTTTTAAGAGGGAGTGTGTTTTTAAATACAAGTATTTCATTTGGTTGTTCTGATTGGTACAATCTATCACCTGGTACTATTTCAGTACCTTTTTATTTAGAATTGTGTATGGTTGTAGTTATCTGATGAAGTTTGCTTTGCAAGCAAATGAAAAGCGCTTTATTCAATTAAACAACTGTTTTGGACATTTGTACATTTATCTTTGCATGACTTGGGTCCCTCTTCCTTGAAAGAGTTGGTGGTGCCATGTGTCCCTACTAGGGTTCAATGCCTGGTGACACAGGGGTTGTTGGTGGTTACACAGATGAGCCTTGAGACTTCTGGTGTGCAGCTCTTTGAATATCAAAAACCTAATCTATAGAACTTAGTACCTAAATGACTTTTGGGGCACACAACATTGGTTATTTCCATAAATTTCATAAAACATACCTCTTCAACACTGCTTATAAAGGGGTAGTATGATTATGAGGCCTATTTACTTGTTCATTCATCATTCATTTATGTATTGTTATGTATCGTAACGTCCATCAAAAAACAATGCTGTCTGATGGCATAGAATAACGGTGACTAAAATTTATTTTAACACTTTTGTCTATCAATATTATTATATACCTCATCAGAAATATATCAAATCTCATTCCCACTCAATAAATATTATCAATTTAAAACATGTGATACACAAACAACCAATCACAACCATTCAACACATTAGTACAAAACTTATAACTCTAAATTTCAAATAAAACAGTTGTGTATACATACTAAAAACATAATGTATTATATAACACAGTCGCTTTATATTTTAAAACTGGACTAACTTATATAGAGTCATTAACATCAGGTCTTATAGTGACATTATACTGTAATTGTCAAATTAACTGTCTCCTTTCTAATAACAATTTCCATTCCCCACCTCTAGAAAAGAGTACTTGATGTACCACAATTGAAATTACCTTTACAATAAAAAGGGGAATGTGTTTTTTCCTTTATTATAACCTGAACACTTAAACAAATGTAAGGGTATTGTTTATAAGCACCATATTTATTAATTTTTCCACACTTGTGTTCCCTGGGCTAATTAAAATCATGCATATACAGGTATCTCTGAGGTGTATTACCATTCATTCCCAGATTAGTATAATTCTAATTTCCATGGTTGATATGTAGTTGTCAAATGGCAATATCAATTAATAACCTAGGTTTCAGCTATTGCATGCTTTATCCCATGGGTTTGATTCCCAGCTGGTGTAACAGTATTTTAACATTATGAAAGATGGAACATCACAATACTTCACAATTCATCCTGTTTCTCCTTACAAACTGCAAGGATTAAAAGTCTAGCCATTAAGCATTACATTATTATTTTTTTAACACCATTATTAAATTATCACTTGTGACATAGGCAAATTTGCATTTATATAAAAGTAATCAAAGTGCATCAGCACGTTCATATTAACAAACATTATACTTCACATATATTGCTATATATATCATATAACCTAGTTCTCCTGTGGTGTGGGTTGCCAGTAATGTGCTGTATAGATGGTGTAAGTGGGTAGGTAGGTTGTTTGAATCAGCTGATGTCATCCCTTCATAGATGGTGAATGATGAACTGTAGTGTTTCACAGATGCTGTATGACTTGTACTCAGTGTTCTCCTGTGGTGTGGGCTGCTGATATGTGCTGTATAGATGGTAAGTGGGGTGGGTAGGTGTTTGAGTAATGTGCTGTATAGATGGTGTAAGTGGGTAGGTAGGTGGTTTGGGTTGGCTGATGTCATCCCTTCATAGATGCTGTATGACTTGTACTCAGTGTTTTTCTATGGTGTAAGTGGGTAGGTAGGTGGTTTGAATCTGCTGATGTCATCCCTTCATAGATGGTGTATGACTTGTAATCAGTGTTCTCCTGTGGTGTGGGCTGCTGGTAATGTTCTGTATAGATGGGTGGTGGTAGGGTATATGGTTCTGCTGTCTGCTGACCCTTCTTCACAGATGCTGTATGACTTGTACTCAGTGTTCTCCTGTGGTGTGTGCTGCTGATATGTGCTGTATAGATGGTGTAAGTGGGTAGGTAGGTAGTTTGACTCCGCTGTTGTCATCCTTTCATAGATGCTGTATGGCTCACTTGTACTCAGTGTTCTCTTGTGGTGTGGGATGCCGGTAATGTGCTGTATAGATGGTGTAAGTGGGTAGGTAAGTGGTTTGAGTCTGCTGATGTCATCCCTTCATAGATGCTATATGACTTGTACTCAGTGTTCTCCTGTGGTGTGGGCTGCTGGTAATGTGCTGTTTAGATGTTGTAAGTGGGTAGGTAGGGGGTTTGAGTCTGCTGATGTCATCCCTTCATAGATGTTGTATGGCTCACTTGTACTCAGCATTCTCCTGTGGTGTGGGCTGCTGATAATGTGCTGCATAGATGGTGTAAGTAGGTAGGTAAGGTGTTTAAGTCCCCTGATTTCATCTTTTCACAGAAGCTGTATGACTTGTACTCAGTTTTCTCTTGTAACATGGAGTGTGATAATGTGCTGTATAGATGGTGTAAATTGGTAGGTAGTTTGGTTTGGGTCACCTGATGTCATCCCTTCATAGTTGCTGTATGGCTCACTTGTACTCAGTGTTCTTCTGCTGTGTGGGCAGCTGATAATGTGCTGTATAGATGGTGTAAGTAGGTAGGTGGTTTGAGTCCCCTGATGTCATCCCTTCATAGATGCTGTATGACCTGTACTCAGTGTCCGCCTGTGGTGTGGGCTTCTGGTAACGTGCTGTGTAGATGGTGTAAGTGGGTAGGTAGGTGGTTTGAGTCTGCTGATGTCATCCCTTCATAGATGCTGTATGGCTCACTTGTACTCAGTGTTCTCCTGTGGTGTGGGCTGCTGATAATGTGCTGTATAGATGGTGTAAGTGGGTAGGTAGGGGGTTTGAGTCTGCTGATGTCATCCCTTCATAGATGTTGTATGGCTCACTTGTACTCAGCATTCTCCTGTGATGTGGGCTGCTGATAATGTGCTGTATAGATGGTGTAAGTAGGTAGGTAAGGTGTTTGAGTCCCCTGATGTCATCCCTTCATAGATGCTGCATGACTTGTACTCAGTGTTATCTTGTAACATGGAGTGCTGATAATGTGCTGTATAGATGGTGTAAATGGGAAGGTAGGGGGGGTTTGAGTCTGCTGATGTCATCCCTTCATAGTTGCTGTATGGCTCACTTGTACTCAGTGTTCTCCTGTGGTGTGGGCTGCTGATAATGTGCTGTATAGATGGTGTAAGTGGGTAGGTAGGTGGTTTGAGTCCCCTGATGTCATCCCTTCATAGATGCTGTATGACTTGTACTCAGTGTTCTCCTGTGGTGTGGGCTGCTGATAATGTGCTGCGTAGATGGTGTAAGTGGGTAGGTAGGTGGTTTGAGTCCACTGAAGTCATCCCTTCATAGATTCTGTATGGCTCACTTGTACTCAATATTCTCCTGTGGCATGGGCTGCTGGTAATGTGCTGTATAGATGGTGTGAGTGGGTAGGTGGGTTTTTTGAGTCTGCTGATGTCATCCCTTTCATAGATACTGTATGCATTGTACTCAGTGTTCTACTGTGGCGTGGGCTGCTGATAATGTGCTCTATAGATAGTTTAACTAGATAGGTAGGTGGTTGGTCTTCATCCCTGCTGTGACTCTGATTACTGTCATATACAGTTAGCCACCTTAAAACTGCCTTTATGTACGTTTCCACCTATGAGATGGATTTACAGTGATACACTGTTGTACTAGTAAATCCTCACATCCCCAAGGAAAATCACTTTTTGGCCACACAATGATTAAATAATGTTACTATAACTGCAGTATCTCACAGCTGGAGTGTGAATTCTCCTGTGTGACGCTGATGCTGTGCTTTGTACATTGTGCAACTACAATGCCAAATGGATAAATTCCTTTTTTCCCCTTCACCTTTTCCTCTTCTACTTATCTCTCACTTCAGTGTAATCTCTTCTTCCTATGACCCTTTCCCCATCTCACTCCCCTTCTCTCATTTCCCCCTGTCATATTCACTACCACAACTTCTCACCACCTGACTTCTCTATTCCTCTTCTTTCATATTTTAGCTCACTTTTTTGCCTTACCTTCCTTACTCCATGCTCATCAAGTAATCTGAGTTCAAATCTCAGTGAAAGCTACTGTGTCTAGGGAGGTTGGCATAATGGCTAAGGTGTTTATCTTGCAGACATAAGCCACATGGTTTGATTCTCACATGGGTTAATTGGCTACACTTGAAATGGTCCATAATGGCAGTTAGCCTAGTGCTAATGTATGAACTATATCACCACACCCTCTCATCACCCTACTCTCATTCTCTTACTGTAACATGTATGATGAATGTTGATTTTTTTGCACCGCATTAAATTCCCACAGTTCTTTTTCATGTTTATGAACTCTCTTGAAATTATGTTTACTATACTAACTAAAGCCTTATTTTTACTTGTGTTTTATTAATGTTTATTTTTTACTTATGTTTCTCAGTTGATCATCTATGTATTGTAAACTTTTCAGAACAAACCAAAAGGAGAATGAAAGTGCCACCAAAAGCACAAAATGCCAATAAAAACAGTTTCAAAGGTACCACTCAGAGGAAGGCCCAGCCACAATCTTCAGCACAATGATTTTAATGACCAAATAAAATAAAAACATACAATAAATGCTTAACTGGCTCACTGCATTTTTCATCTCAGAAAAATGAGACTTCTTCAGCACTAATAGACATGTAAAACCTCCAAGGTCTTTAAATACATATTTGTTAATTGATTAATTAGATAAAAATAAGTAATAAAATCAGTTAGTAAAACAATTACATCCAAAACACATTCCCTATCCAATCTTAACACTCAAAACAAACAAGGCTTAATATATATTTAAGTATTTATAATACAAGTACCAGACGTACCTTACTTTGCTCAAAATTATCTTATCAAAATCATTTTAAAAATTAATAAATAATGGTGAACAGTATTGAGTTACTATTCTCTTAGATCAAGTGGTAACTATAACAAACACAGCATCAATGGGACCAGACGGTGTCCCAGGCTACGTCCTATATGAGCTACAAGAAGAGCTGGAACCTCATATAAAGTTACTGTTCAATCACAGCCTTACTATATGATATGAACCCAAGGAATGGTGTACAGCAACAGTGGCCCCACTCCACAAAGGTGGTGCCTCAATGGACCCTGGAAACTATTGCCCCATAAGCCTGACCAGCCTGGTCTGCAAAGCTATGGAGCGGATCATCATGGAACTCATAAACAAAGACATTGGGGACCTACAGATGCTAGATCCTACCCAATTTGGCTTTGTTAAGGGCAGATCCTGCCTCTTGAACCTGGTCAACTTCTTTGAAACAGTCAAAGGCCATAGATGAAGGGAAGGTAGTCCACACAGCCTACCTGGACCTCGAAAAAGCCTTTGATACCATACTCCACTTGGGCATCATAAATAAGCTCTCCAACTTAAATATCAACCCCTATGTCATAAGATGGGTTGCAAACTGGATCAAGGACACAACCCACATGGTCAGAATTGTGGGAGCCATGTCAGACTCTAAACCAGTTACAAGTGGTGTCCCTCAGGGCTCAGTCCTAGGACTGCTCTTATTCGGTATATATTTTTCTGAGGTACAGGCCAACACGGGAGGACTATGGCTGACCAAGTTCGCAGATGACTGCAAACTGGGTGCCATAATTGACTCTCCAGCTGACACAAGCATCCTCCAAAAGGGTCTCACAGAAATGGATAACTGGTGCCAAAGCCAAGGCCTAAAGCTAAACGCCAAGAAGTGTATAGTCATCCCCTTTGGGAAAAACAAAGTGCCCATAAATTACAGAGGAATTAGGGACCTGGGAACCCAAGTTGATAGTAATCTCTCCTTTGACAACCACGTTGCCAAAGTGGTTAGAAAGACCTTCTATATAGCCCACCTTATCATGAAAGGCTTCACATCTAGATCAAGGGAGGTCATTGTGCCCCCTTTACTCACTTATCTTGCCCATAATTGAATACAATGCCCCATTTGAGATGTACCTTACCCGACACCTGCAGCAACTGGAAAGACACCAAAAGTACCTCACCAAGAGGATCAAGGGACTCAAACAAATAGGTTCATAGGTTCATAGGTTCATACTAGGCTATCTGCCCTAGGGCATTTATAAACCTAGCCAGAGTGTGTTTGGCTTTCGCCACCCATTTTAAATTAATTTTGCTATGCCCTTTTTTGAGGTTAGTATACTGTGCCTCTATCTAACAGTGACACAGAAGTGATAGCCGGGGTAAACCTACGATCTCCCATCCACTCATCAAGATTCCTCTTGAAGAGAGTCAATGTGGGACTCTGCCTAACCTGGACTGGGATTTTATTCCAGAGTGAAGGGAGCCTCTGGGTTATGAATCTGTCCCTCCAGCATGTCCTATTTATTTCAGTGTTGAGGTTCAAGTCTCTTGAGCGCATAGCTCGATGGGATTTGGATTTTCTGAGGTGCAGCATGTCCATTAATTCCGGGTTGGACATGGCTTTATATGTCAGGCACAAATCGCCTCTGAGCAGGCGGTATGCCACTGAGTAGAGCTGGAGTTTCTTTAACCGGGCAGCATCTGGCATCTGTTTGAGCCCTTTGATCCTCTTGGTGAGGTACTTTTGGGGTCTTTCCAGTTGCTGCAGGTGTCTGGTAAGGTACATCCCAAAAGGGGCATTGTACTCAATTATGGGCCTGATGAGGGATGAGTAAAGAGGCACGATGACCTCCCCTGATCTAGA
This sequence comes from Protopterus annectens, assembly GCF_019279795.1. Taxonomy (NCBI): domain Eukaryota; kingdom Metazoa; phylum Chordata; order Ceratodontiformes; family Protopteridae; genus Protopterus; species Protopterus annectens. The sequence goes on along the minus strand of NC_056743.1, from coordinate 1,864,210,406 downwards.
TGTGAATCCCTTCATGATTAGGTGGGCTGTATGAAATGTTTTTCTAACCACATTGGCCACGTGGTTGTCATATGAGAGATTGCTATCAACTTGGGTCCCCAGGTCCCTAATGACTTCTTCTGTACTTAATGGATTACCACCTATGTGGTAATTTGTGGGTACTATGTTTTTGCCAAAGGGGATGACTATACACTTTTTGGCGTTTAGCTTGAGGCCATGGCTCTGGCACCAGTTGTCTGTTTCTATGAGGCCCTTTTGGAGGATGCTTGTGTCGGCTGGAGAGCCGATTATGGTGCCCAGTTTGCAGTCATCTGCGAACTTGGTCAGCCACAGTCCTTCTGTGTTGGCCTGTACCGCCGAGAAATAAATACGAACAAGAGAGGTCCCAGGACTGAGCCTTGTGGGACACCACTTGTAACTGGTTTGGAGTCTGACATGGCTCCAGCAATTCTAACCATGTGGGTTCTGTCCTTGAGCCAGTTTGCAACCCATCTAGTGACATAGGGGTTTATATTTAAGCTGGTGAGCTTATCCATAATGCCCGAGTGGGCTATTGTATCGAAGGCTTTTACGAGGTCCAGGTAGGCTGTGTGGACCACCTTCCCCTCGTCAATGGCCTTGGTGACTGTTTCAAAGAAATCCACCAGGTTTAAGAGGCAGGATCTGCCCTTAACAAAGCCAAACTGGGTAGGATCCAGTGTCTGTAGGTCCCCAATATCTTTATTTATGAGGTCCATGATGATCCTTTCCATAGCTTTGCAGACCAAGCTAGTCAGGCTTATGGGGCAATAGTTTCCAGGATCCGTTGAGGCACCACCTTTGTGGAGAGGGACCACTGTTGCTGTACGTCTCTCTTTGGGTACATATCCTATAGTAAGGCTGAGATTGAACAGTAGCTTTGTTTGGGTTTAGCTCTTCTTGGAGTTCATGTAGGATGCAGCCCGGGACACCGTCTGGTCCCATTGATGCTGTGTTTTTTTGCTTTGGAGAGGGCAGCTCTTACCTGAGCATCTGAGATGTCAGGGGGGCAGCACTCTGTTGGGATAGATATTTGCCCTTTTGGTGGGGGGGGGGAGTTTGCACTGAACCTGTCAGCTAGGATGTTGGCAATGTCTGTGGGTTTGGTGTATTTTTTGTCATTTTGAACTAATTCTGAGCATATCTTGGAATTCCCACCCAGGTTCCTAACATAACTAAAGAAAGCCTTGTGATTATCCTTAGTGTCCTGTGCAATTTTTCTCTCAAAGCTGGCCTTAGACGATTTTATGAGTGCCCGTAGTTTTTTGCTAATACTGATCAGAGATGCCTTTCCTTTTTGGGATTTTGCTCTATCATGTAGTAGCTTCCTCCTTCTATTGTATAGTTTGTTTATGGCTGGGGTCCACCAGACAGGACATCTGCCTTTGGAGGATTGGGTATTGGTTTTATTTGGGATTGCATGATCCATTCATTCCTGAAGGTGTTCATAGAATGCATTTATAAAGGATTCTGCAGTCTGGGCTGTATTTTCCACAGGCCCGGGGGCTTTGAAGGATTCCACCTCAGTTTTGAGGCGTGTGAAATTTGCTTTAGAGAGGTTTTTCACTGTGGTTTTCTGGCAGGGGGTGGGGTCGGGATGTGAATATCCAGTGAGATTAGTTTATGGTCTGATCTTACCAGTGAGGGATACACTTCTGGTCTGGAGCATAGTGTCCCCATGTTGGTGATGATCAGGTCCAGTATGTTTTCCCCTCTTGTGGGAATGGTAACAAGTTGTTCCATAGCATTTGAGTGTATAAATTCTAGGAACCTTTGGGCTAGGGTGTTGGAGCTAGAGTAATGCTCCCAGTCTACGTTTGGGTAGTTGAAGTCGCCCAATATAATGGTGTTTGGAGAGACCTTCATATTTTCCAGTATTCTCAGGAAGACCGAGTGGGGTTCCTGTGTTTGGGAGGGTGGTCTGTAGCAGGCTATAAACTGGAAGGCAGTTTTACCCACTGTTAGTTGCACATGGATAGTCTCTGATGCTTCGTGCTGTGCCACCAACATGGAGGTGTGGGTATCTTTGACAAATATTGATACTCCCCCTCCTTTTGTGGTTCGGTCCAAGTTTTGGGGCCGAAAAGCATGGTATGAGGTATAACCTGGCAGTGCTGGGGTGCTCTCTGGAGCCTTGAACCAGGTTTCTGTTAGTGCACAGATAGCGATGTTCTCCATGCTAAGGAGAGTTTCGAGTGCGTGCATCTTGAGGTTTAGACTTCTGGCATTGAGTAGCATTACTCTTAGTTTCTTATCCCTTGTGATACCTATGGAGGTGGGTTTGTCTTTTGAGCCTTGCCTAAAAAAGGCACTATGGGGGTAGCAAGAGCCTTTGCCAATATCCGAAAGCCCAGGGGTGATGGGTGCAAGCCGTCCCTAGCGAAGCATCTTGGCTTGTCGAGCATGTCATCCCAGGCTGACAGGCATTGGATCCCCTTTGAATGACACCAATACTTAAGCCAAATGTTGAAATTGATCATCTTGTCTTCATATTGTGGCATCATTCTTGGTGAGGGTAAGATGCTACTCAAGGACAGGGTCATACCGGCCTGGGCTACATGTTCAGAGAGCTCCTCTGTCTCTTTTCATGTAGTCCAGGGAGGTACATCTCAGGTCATTCACACCAGCATGGACAATGACTGAGTCAAATTTGTACTTGCTTTGGAGTGACCTGAGTGCTTGTGTTATGTGGCGGATCCTAGCGCCCGACAGGCAGCTCACAGTGACCTTCTCCTTGTTCAGCCTGGTGATAGGGACGTCAGTGTGCCTGACAATAGAGTCACCTATTACAAGTGTATCAGGTGTGTTGTTTAGCCTTAAGGGCTGTGACTGTTCGGCACACTGGCTTTGTGAGCTATGTGTTGCACGTGTTTTGTTTTGGGGTAGCGGTTGCTTGGGTGTCTGCTTTGGAGGTCTCTGCTGCTTAGGCAGATTTTTATTTAGAGCCTCCGAGTATGTTTTTGTGTGTTTATGTGTTAGGTTTGCTGTCGTGGTAGGTCTATGTGAGACTAGAATTGTAGTGAGTGTGGTTTCCTTCTCCTCCTGACTGGTTACGCCAGTACTGAGTTGAGAGAGCTTAGCCTCCAGTTTGGCTATATGGTTGCATCTCTTACATGTGTTGGAATTTGTTGGGAGGAGGAGAGGGTTGTCTGTGTACATGAGGCAGTTGTAACATTGCCTCAAGATTCCCAGATTCACCAGCTGGACCGGAGAGGAGATTGACAACTGACTTTTGGACATGCTAGAATAGTATTGGGAATTCCTTTATAATTGAAAAAAAGGGCCAATGGGGAACAAGGTACTCAAGGGGAGTTTGTGAGGGTGTAGTGCTTTTAATTTTTTAGTGCTGACTTATATAATTGCTTTAGTGAGCAAGTGCCAGGTAACTTAAATGCAATGTGTTACAGGTAACTTAAATGCAAAAATGACAAACAGTAACTTTCTTTCAAGTGAAACAAGGAAATAAGTACAGTAAGCAATGCAGATATCACTAGGGATCCACAGAAGTGCTGAAAAGCCGTGTTTTAGGTGGAATTAGCGTTTCAGGGAAATAAACAAACAACAAGCATACAAACGAAGCTAGATTCAGCAGGCCTGGATCTAGTCTATGCTACAGCAAACAAGGTGTACCAATTTCAGTAAGAAGTAGTTCAAATATGCAGGCAGTATAAGCCTTTAACCAGAAATTCCCAGCTCAGAAGGATAGAGTCCAGCCTCTCCGACAAGAGTGCAGAACACAAATCCTCTTAATGTAAAATAACTGGCCTGAAGCCCAAGTGCTTAAACCAAAATTAATACACTTTTAGAATAACAGACACTGAGCCCTCAATCAGCAGTTCCCAACTTAGAAGGATGTAAGCTACCTGTTCTGCCACTACAGTGCAGACCACAAACCTTCTTAATTTAAAACTGGTCTGAAGCCCAAGTGCTTAAACTAAAAGGCTTAGAATGAGTTACACAAAGCAGTAATAAATACAATTGAGTACTTTTAAGATGACGCAAAAGCAAAATAAAGTAGGAAAAACACAAATACAGTAAAAGGAGATACATATTTTTTTTTTTTAGTGGAAAGAGAGAAAGGAAAGAGAGAAAGGAGTAGCAGAAACTAAGCTGATTGGCCTTCTCAAATGCTCTCCCTGTATTGGGTAGAATGAGGTAATGACACTAGACTGGGAGGAGGGTCCCAGATCACATTTACACTAGGGGTGGGCAACTGGAAACCACCAACTATAAAAACACTATACCAACAGGTAGGGAGGATGGGAAACAAACTGCAGAAATGCTATTCACAGCTGAAAAGCAGCAGTGAGCCTTTAAATGAGTTTTAAACAGCTAAAGGAGCCTCTAGAACAAAAGAGTTTAACTGCAACAAGTTATCAGAAACAAACAACCCAACAGATGCTTAATAAAAGTGGACAATTTCCAGTTAATACCTCACACACAGTGAAACTAGCTAGAAAAAATACACAGTACACAAAGCGCTATAAATAACAAAGAAATAAAGAACAAAATAAACAAAAAACAGGATACTTAATGTTATATATTATAGCTCCAAGTTTTTTCAGTGTCCTTCCTTCAATTAGCTCAGTGTAAAATGGCAGAACACTGACAACTGAGCTTCTTAGGTAACAGAAAGTTGAAACCTGAGACAGCTTTTAAGAAAGAAATCTCAAAAGAACCAATGAGGTGCTTAGTCTAAGCTGTAGTCCAGGTGACCTCAGTCAGCCAATGACCTCAAACAATTCTCTCTCACTGAAATGCCTGATGACCTTGGCTAAAATCAAGATGTCCCTGAATTATGTGCTCAGACACACAGCCTCCACAAACACTAGGCCCAAGTTACAAGCCTGAATATGGAAATGCTACAAATATCCCCACTACTTAGAACAAACTGCAGAAATGTTACTCACAGCTGAAAAGCAGCAGTGAGCCTTTAAATGAAAGTTTTAAACAGCTAAAGGAGCCTCTAGAAAAAAGAGTTTAACTGCAACAAGTTATCAGAAACAAACAAGCCAACAGATGCTTAATAAAAGTGGACAATTTCCAGTTAATACCTCACACACAGTGAAACTAGCTAGAAAAATACACAGTACACAAGGTGCTATAAATAACAAAGAAATAAAGAACAAAATAAACAAAAAACAGGATACTTAATGTTATATATTATAGCTTCAAGTTTGCTGAGTGTCCTTCCTTCGATTAGCTCAGTATAAAATGGCAGAACACTCACAACTGAGCTTCTTAGGTAACAGAAAGTTGAAACCTGAGACAGCTTTTAAGAAAGAAATCTCAAAAGAACCAATGAGGTGCTTAGTCTAAGCTGTAGTCCAGGTGACCTCAGTCAGCCAATGACCTCAAACAATTCTCCCTCACTGAAATGCATGATGGCCTTGGCTAAATCAAGATGTCCCTGAATTATGTGCTCAGACACAGCCTCCACAAACACTAGGCCCAAATACAAGCCTGAATATGGAAATGCTACAAATATCCCCACAACTTAGAACAAACTGTAGAAATGTTACTCACAGCTGAAAAGTAGCAGTGAGCCTTTAAATGAAAGTTTTAAACAGCTAAATGAGCCTCTAGAAAAAAGAGTTTAACCGCAACAAGTTATCAGAAACAAACAACCCAACAGATGCTTAATAAAAGTGGACAATTTCCAGTTAATATCTCACACACAGTGAAACTAGCTAGAAAAAATACACAGTACTCAAAGTGCTATAAATAACAAAGAAATAAAGAACAAAATAAACAAAAAACAGGATACTTAATGTTATATATTATAGCTCCGAGTTTGCTGAGTGTCCTTCCTTCGATTATCTCAGTGTAAAATGGCAGAACACTCACAACTGAGCTTCTTAGGTAACAGAAAGTTGAATCCTGAGACAGCTTTTAAGAAAGAAATCTCAAAAGAACCAATGAGGTGCTTAGTCTAAGCTGTAGTCCAGGTGACCTCAGTCAGCCAATGACCTCAAACAATTCTCTCTCACTGAAATGCCTGATGGCCTTGGCTAAATCAAGATGTCCCTGAATTATGTGCTCAGACACACAGCCTCCACAAACACTAGGCCCAAATACAAGCCTGAATATGGAAATGCTACAAATATCCCCACTACTTAGAACAAACTGCAGAAATGTTACTCACAGCTGAAAAGCAGCAGTGAGCCTTTAAATGAAAGTTTTAAACAGCTAAAGGAACCTCTAGAAAAAAGAGTTTAACTGCAACAAGTTATCAGAAACAAACAACCCAAAAGATGCTTAATAAAAGTGGACAATTTCCAGTTAATACTTCACACACAGTGAAACTAGCTAGAAAAAATACACAGTACACAAAATGCTATAAATAACAAAGAAATAAGAACAAAATAAACAAAAAACAGGATACTTAATGTTATATATTATAGCTCTGAGTTTGCTGAGTGTCCTTCCTTCGATTAGCTCAGTGTAAAATTACCTATGCTGCTCGGTTAAAGAAACTCCTGCTCTACTCAGTTGCATACCGCCTACTTAGAGGCAATCTGTGCCTGACGTATAAAGCCATGTCCAACCCAGAATTAATGGACATGCTCCACCTCAAAAAATCCAAATCCACTAGAGCTACATGCTCAAGGTACTTGAACATCAACACAGAAATTAATAGGACATGCTGGAGAGACAGATTTATAACCCAGAGGCTCCCAGCACTCTGGAATAGAATCCCAGTCCATATCAGGCAGAGCCCCTCGCTGACTCTCTTCAAGAGGAATCTTGACGAGTGGATGGGGGATCGTAGGTTTACCCCGGGGATCACTTCTGTGTCACTACTAGACAGAGGCACAGTAAACTAACTTAAAAAAGGGCACAGTTAAACTCACTTTAAAGGGTGGCGAAAGCCAAACACTCTAGCTAGGCTAATAAATGTCCTAGGGCATATAGCCTAGTATCAACCTATGAACCTATAAACCCCAACTCTTCTAGTGGCCATCATCAAGAATACAACCATAATGAAAATACTACAGGGATCTTATATTCTAATCACTATACATCAATATTAATTTAATAAAAACAAATCAATTTTCTGAGACGAAAAACACGGTGAGCCAGTTAAGCATTTATTGCAAGTTTTTGTTTTATTCAGTCATTAAAATGGTTGTGCTGAAGTTTGTGGTTGGGCCTCTGTCTGAGTGCTACCTTTGAGACTGTTATTGTAAACTTTTGTAAACTTTTTGTATATGGAGCTTTTCTCCTTGGGGCTCTACTGAAAATGGGCTTCTACCCAGTCAGACATTTTCAATGAACAAATGTAAAATAAAATAAATACATATGTAGGATGCATGACACCATCTGTGAGTGTGTCTTTCACTCTCATACTGCATATCCATCCATCCTCAATCCCTTTTGCACATGGGGTCAGGGTGTCACTTCTGCAGTGACGATTATCTTGAGCAAAGGTTTATACTATCAGGTGGCTAGCCCTGCTGTGGTAGGTCATTTGCACCACTCACTCACACTTACAGCCAGTTTAGAGTGTCCAATCCACCCACTGCATGTCTTTGGAATGTGGGAGGAAACTGAAGCACCTGGAGGAAACCCACATGACAGACTCTGCACAGAAGGCACCCCAGCCAAGAATCAAACTAGTGAACCTCTTGCTGTGAAGAGACAATGCTACCAGCTGCACCACCATGGCCACCCACCCTCATACTGCATATAGTACTGTTCAAATATCTATCCCTCTCTCTCTCTCTCCCTCACTCGATATATATATATATATATATATATATATATATATATATATATATATAAAATACTGAAATCTTGAATTTCAGTATTTCAAGATGAAAGTGCTGAAAGTGCAGTTGAGCGAAACTGCACTTGCTCGAATTCGGAATGTCGAATCTGCAGTTGTGGTGGCATGTGACATGGGATTTACTGTGTTGGTAAGGTGCGTTGTTCTATGGGATTTGGTTTGCCTGGCGTTGTGTGGATATGTATGGAGATTCAGGTAAGTGCTGTTTTTTAAGGGTTTTGGGTAGGGGTTTGAGTGTACGTGAGTGTTTTGGGACTTTTTGTAGGTAGGTAAGGCTGTTAGTGTGTAACTGTTGAGAGTGGTGGTGTTTGTAAGTATGTGATGTGTGTTTTTGCAAGGGGAGTATAGAGTATGTAGTGGTGGATTTAGTGTCTTTGTCTTTTTAGTGTGACCTCGGAGTTAGTATATATAAGTAGCACAGGTGTGGGGAGCCGGGTAGCTTTTGTTGTTGCATATTGTGTGTGTTTTATTGGTTTGTTGTAGTGTGGGAGGTAGGTTTGTATATTTTTGTTTGTGTGGTGGAGGGTTTATTTAGCAGTTGCGATTTTGAATTTCTCGCTTTTGGGATTTCGGTATTGTGACTGTTCGGCTTTATAGTCTCGGGATACTGAAATTCGAGAATTCAGTATTTCAAGATTATAAAGTGAATCCATACATTATATATATATATATACACACACACACATATATATATATATATATATATATATATATATATATATATATATATATATATATATATATTTAGCTGTACAGTGTCATTGTGCACATTTTACTACCATAAACCTCCAGCTAATAGAGAGGGGGGATAGCATCCATTAAAATGTGCCTTGTCCCAGCTGTACCTCAACATGTCATGCTGTACTTGCGATTTAGGCACTTAATCTGTAACTTGTGATCTTAGCTAGTTACTTCAAGTCCAGACATTACTAGTCAGACTACATTGTGTCAGCCCTATTGTGATTGTACAAGTCACAAACACTGTTGTGACACACATCTGCTATGTACACACATAGCTGTTTATTCCTCTTACAAAAAGCTCTGATAATTTCAAACACAGCAGTGCTTTTATTGAGTAATGATGTCATGCGATTGCATTTTCCTTATATAACATATGTAAAAAGCATTATGCTCTTGCAAGACAGAATGAGATGACATTTTTATGTTGCTGCTTTAGAGTACAATAATTACAGGCACACATATCCCTTGCAGCAATAACATGATATAATACCTTTATATACAGGCATATCTCATCATTGTAGTAGCACTTCTACCATAGTGCATTCAGATGTAAAATATGTTGTATTTCCTGTTGTCAAATGCTTATCTGTTCAACATCCACATTCAGTGCCTGTTTGCATTGTGTGGCTTATATTGTAATGCATGAATGGTATTCACCACTGTTATAATGTATCTATTTACAGTGAGAGAAAGAACCCACCATCCCTTTTATCTCAAAGAGATTGTTTACAAGACATGCATATGATGTAATAAGTTAGCAAAGGTGGAGTTTCATCCACACGTCATTAGTCAGTAAAGTCATATAGCTTTCTGTTCAATTCCTGATAGGGCAACATTGCATGAATGTACTGACATTACATAAACACCATCGTATCTAGATGTTCTTATCCATTTTGATGTTAGACAATGATATATCATCACAGTTTGAGATTGTATGGCAGTCAATGTTTATTCAGGCATGTCATGCTGTGAGTGATCCTGTGGCATGTACATTGAGTACTGGCTTGTATAGCATACCTACACAGTTAGTACGTGGTTCATTTCTGGGACAGTATGTGTACTACATGATGGAAACAGATTCCTTGTCAAAGAAGTATTGATTTTGTACTGGTCAGTGTTGTGTGGACAGTAACACGTGCAGCCTCTTTCCAGCATTCTGACTAAAGGTAATTGTTCATATATTTGTAACTCCTTTCTTAATGCAAACATTCAATTCAGTGATTTGTGAAGACTCCATTGCTACTTGATGTGGCACACACAGTCTATACAGAGGTCTGGAGACAGCCTATTATAATAGGTAGGGGTTGAATCTGTTAGCATCCGTTTGTCAGACAGCAGTGGCTTAAACACAGACAAAAAATATGGCACTGTCATAGGACCACATTTTTCAGGCCTTGTCCTACAAGGTAGGACATCCATACCCCTTATGATAGGAGAGTGCTGTAAGCCCTTCAAGAGTGTTCTGTGTGACATAAATGATATGCATAGTTCTGTGATGTCCATGATTGTTGTGCATGTCTCTGATATCTGTCCTGGCATGTGTTTGAATATTACATGATGCAAATGTTTATTATGTCATTCATTGCTCAGAGGCATTATCTATTCTCAGAAGAATTATGTTTGTTATTGCATGTCTTAATGCAGACATTTCTTTATTACTGACATTGTTTTCATTGCACTATTCAGCTTAATTGCAGATGTGGGCTTCCATAAATGGTTCTTACTATATATGTGCAGCCAGACCATGCAAAACTGTGCTTGCTCCCATGTTAACAACACTTTCTTGTGTGTTGGTGTTGCTGAACTCTGCTATGTTCCAGTTCCCTGTAATTCCATGGGAGCATGCCCATTGTAATAATGTCTGAGACGTTTGCAAATTAACAATAGAAAACTTGAAATCATGAAATGTCATCCATTCTGTGTTGTCATTTTTAGTTATATATGCTGTGTGTTACTATCTTATGATTTACAATTTAAATGAGTAGACAACACTTGCTTGTCTATCATGTTTTTAGGTGATAAACCAATCTGCTATGAGTGCCACTTAAATTTCTATGCTAAAACATGTCCAGTTCTAATGTATATGACATTACAACTGTAAGGTCTATTTGTTCTTGTGTATACATGCCAAGGTGGAGAATACAGCTGTGCTGTTGTCTTGCATACATTAAATTCCTTGTATATTCATCTTATATGCAATAACTGCAGTCCACACATTCATCCCATAGGTACATAGGTTAATAGGAGCTTACTAGGCTAACGGCCCTAGAACCCTTACAAGTCTAACCATATTTATCTCAAGTTGCCTCATTTGTTGTTGGTTAGGTGAGTGAAGTTCACAGAGGTAATGGTCTATGGTAGCTAATACTGACTTCTTCTGTCCAGAAGGGACATGAGCACCACCCCAGGAGTGAATTTGCAGTCACCCATCCATTGATATAGGTTGCGTTTGAAGAGGGTCATGGAGGGGCTCTATTTCATGTGAATTGGAACCTTGTTCCAGAGAAGTGGTAGTGTCTGGGAGATGTATCTATTTCTGCAGCATAACCTGTTCTGTCAGAGGCTTGGTTAAGATCCCTGGTCAGAGTGACCCAACTGTAGTTCGATTTATGAATGTCTAGTATTTCCATCAGGGCTGGGTCATAATGTACCTTCTGTCCTTGTTGTTACCTGAACTCATAACTTTATTAACATTCTTATCACATTTTAACTTCCCATTGTTACACTGCAGCTTCATAACCCCATCACATCCTTTGTTAACATGCCTGTTTTTATTTACCTGCATAACAGAGGATAATGACTGGTTCAGTGATCATAACCCACTTACTATGTGTTTGAGACATAGATGCCAAGAAATTCACCTCAGAATCGAAGCTCGAGAGGTGAATCTTGGTATTCACATTGAGAAAACAAAATGTAAGGTTATCATAGGCAAACCAGTTATAATCTGCTTCATGCATTACTAATTACAGGGAAAAAAATTGCTAAATGTTTTCTTTGCTTTCAAAGCTATAAGACACTTAGCAAGTGCTGTCAGAGAGATAGTGTAATGCAGTCCATTACATTCACACTCACCTTTCATATTACTCAACCGTCTAGATTTTTGCAGGATGCCCAGATTAGTGCTTCGTATTTTGGTCTGCTCCTCATAAAATTTGTGGTTTTCAGACAAACCACTGAGGACTGATGTCACTAAATAATGGCACTCATTTGAGTTTCAGGGTTTATATCCTTCAGGAAATGGATGCTAATACATCCTGTTATTCTAGCAAGTGAGGTTGCTTAAGAAGTTGGGGGCATGTTACCGGTATAGACAGCAGACAGAAAAAAATCTTTTATTTCTGTCACTATCATTTCCTTCTCAGTACAGGCAGATTTTATAGCATGGTGCTAGACCTGACCTTAACAACATAAGCAGGGGGTGCTTAACTTTTGTTACGGTCAGGCCGTGCACTACTCTTGCATTTAACTGGTTTGCCTTTTTCCAAATATGGGAGCGTAAGTGGCACGCTCCATGCACTACATTAGTATACTCATTGACATTTTAATTATCATTACATCAGCATGGCAGGATTTATGTTAGCAATATTTCTTTGACATTTCAGAACATTTGCCTGCGGTAATTGAGTATGCATTAACCATTTCCCATTCCAATTGATTATTATGCTTTACAAAACATTATTTTTGTCTACAGTTGTCCTATTTCACTTCCATTGCTTCAGAATGTTTTCATTGTAGTTGCCCTTATCTCAGGGCTACAGCACATACTCAGATATTAACTTTACCTATAAGCAAGCTGGTACTTGGGAACATGTAGGCACAATCAGCAGCATGCATATTTGATTGGCACTGCTGTTCATCATGCAAACACACCTGCACAGCACTCATATGATTTGCTGTTCATCATGCGAACACACCTGCACAGCACTCATATGATTTGCTGTTCATCATGCGAACACACCTGCACAGCACTCATATAATTGTTAATAAATCTCAACATATGTTTCAATAGGTATGTACAAATGTTTTATTTTAAATTTAGAGTTATCCATTTTGTATTAAGGTTTTGAAGAGTTGTGAGTGCTTGTTTTAAACTCATTGTATTTAATGAGATTTTCTGTATTTCTGATGGTCTATAGTAATTTAGATAAAAGTGCTAAAATAAATATGAGTCACTGTTATTCTGTGCCATCAGCCTACATTATTTATGAGGTTTATGATCTTTGTGTGCAGGAATTTTTGTTGTCTGTGGTATCTTAAAAACATATGTATAATGTAAATACATATATATTTTAAGCATATCCTTGCATCTGTAAATATGTTTTGTTCTTTTGTTATGCAATCTTATTCACCCAGACAGTTTCCTGCAAATGATCAATTCAGATCAGTGCACTACCCCGGTAAACAAATTCAAATAACATACAATAAAAATAAAATAAAAATAAATGTCTAAATATGTTAAATTATGCTGGTTCATTTTATTCTATGTAGTGATTTGTGGAAAAATGCTTAAATTGATGTGAAGCTGCAGAGACAGAAGATTACTGTATCCCCCATCTGTCACTCAAAATGTATCCTTTAAATCAAGGCAACAGAAGGGGGTGATGTACTTATAATGGTAAACAAAGACTGCAGTCTTTCACCTACATTCATAATTGAAAACAACTCACTCAATGACAAAGACCCTAACTGAAAATTAATAAAAGTTAAATTAGGAAATCGTGCAAAATTACTTCATTCATCCATTTGCATACTCTTTCTTAGTTCACTAAACATATTTAGAGACATACTTCAAAAACTTTCTCATATAGTCAAACACCATCAACTAATCATTGTAGGAGACACCAGTTTGGACCTAGGAGGCCAACTGGAATCAAATCCAAACAAACTTGCAGCAAATTTTAACCTTACGTATATGATACTAAAAGGTGCGAGGCAAAATCCACTCATCTATAAATCTACTACCTTAGATTTTATACTGACTGATATACCTGAGCATTTACAAACAATTGCAATACTCCCTAACACACAAAGCGACTCTGCATTATTTTGCACATTGGCATTAACATCCAACACGCTTCTTCTTGCTTACATCTGTGTGAGAAAAGTAACCAGAGCATCAGATGATATACTGATCCCTGATCTTAGTTCAATTGACTGGTCACTAGTATATGATGCTGTTTACCCCAATGTAGCCTTTGTTAAATTTTACAAACAACCTATGACTGTGCAAGATAAATTATTTACACATTTATAAAATTTACAAAAACTGTTCCAAATCACTATACTGCAGAAAAACAAGAGACCATGCACTTAGGACAGCCAAAAGTATTCTGGAATTATATAAGGACAGAGACATCATCCAAGTTAATGTAGGTATGTTAAATGCCATCTGCAACAACATATTATATTTGATTGACTATCTCCACTAACCAGCTCATGTTCACACATTCCACATAGCATGCAAGACAAACAATTACATCAGATAATCGCTATTCCTCCCTTTTAATTTAAAATTATTTCCAAAAAGGAAGTCAAGTCCCTTGACAATAACAGACTCATTATAACACATGCTTCAAATATATATATATATATATATATATATATATATATATATATATATATATACACCCAGTCATGCACAAATTATAAGTATTATGGACAACCACTCACAGACATATTTAACCTACTACTTACTACACAAAACATCCAGCCATGGAAGAAAACATAACAATCCATAACATTCCTTTAAAAGAAGAGGCTTTGCTCAATGTTCGAAACTTCCATGGAATTATTTGCAAAAGGAAAGATGTCAAAATAGCATTCAAATTTATGAAGTTCCGGTTTTGCACCAACACTGATGCTATCACTCAACATTAAAACAGCAGCTCCAAATTAATGCTTACATTTAAAGTTTTCTGTGCTGCCAAAGGATAAACAACAGGGAAATACTTTAGAGATAAAGGTAACAGCTTTGTTGCCAATGTTAATTGTCTCACTGAGATTCCCGCTCTTCCTCACAATAATGCCACATAATGTTCATCACACCATCTCCTGACACTCAACAACTCAGCCAACACACCCTTGTTGGTTAGCACTTTTATTACCTTATTTCAAACATGACATATGCTTAGCAGAGTCCAGTTTGTGTTATCATGCATACATTTCCAATTTATGCAGTCATCTTTTTTCTTGGCTAGCATACCAAAACAAACATATCTTTTCAGTTAAAATTAGTCTCAGTTCCCCTCTTTCTCTTCATCCTCCATCTACCTAGAAGTGTTCATATCTCTTAGTTAAATAACAGTATTCTGTTTGCATAGTTTGTAACTGAGTTATTTTCACGTGATGCTCATATTTTTAATATATTTCTCATTTTAAAATATCATGGAAAGACTACTTACATTTCAGTCTCCTGCATTTGATTCCCTTATTGCATCCCCAAACTGTAGACAAAGTTTCAGAATCACCATGGGGTAAATATGTTCCATGAACACTGGTTTCGCCACCAGAGTTAACTTTCTCCCTGGTTACCACAGTTGCCACTTTGTTGTTTTTTTTTTCATATCAAGTCAAAAATTCTGTCAAAATAGATTTTGGTTTCCCCCATATTTAACTTTCAACCACAAATGTTTTAACTGTGCTATTTGAAGGGAATGTTTTACACAGCTTGGCCATTCTGCCATCTTCTTTTTCATATATTCCAGCAAGTATATTTTCCTTACTTTGCAAAATATCGTAGCATTTTATTTTCCTGACTGACCTTCCATTTTCATTAAACACTAACCTATCTACTGCAGGTGCATTACCATCTCACCTGTGTTATCATGAATCTCTTATATTTGTTTCTGCTTAGCTGGGACAGTGTGGCATGCAAATGGTCATGCAAATATCGAAAGTCCTTAGTCATGGTCACTGCTAGATGTTTTGTGTACACATTAACCAATTAGATCATGATTGTCAGCCCAGACTGTATAGCTTCAAAGGTGCTTGCTGCATTAGTAACATTCAGTTACAGAACACTGAACAGCACAATGCCCTCATTCCAATGCATTACTAACATTCAGTTACACAACACTGAACAGCACAGTGCCCTCATTCCAACTCATTAGCCACATTCACTTACAGAACACTGAACAGCACAGTGCCCTCATTCCAACTCATTAGTAACATTCAGTTACAGAACACTGAACAGCACAGTGTCCTCATTCCAACTCATTAGTCACATTCAGTTACAGAACACTGAACAGCACAGTGCCCTCATTCCAACTCATTAGTAACATTCAGTTACAGAACACTGAACAGCACAGTGCCCTCATTCCAACTCATTAGTAACATTCAGTTACAAAACACTGAACAGCACAGTGCCCTCATTCCAACTCATTAGTAACATTCAGTTACAGAACACTGAACAGCACAGTGCCTCATTCCAACTCATTAGTAACATTCAGTTACAGAACACTGAACAGCACAGTGCCCTCATTCCAACTCATTAGTAACATTCAGTTACAGAACACTGAACAGCACAGTGCCCTCATTCCAACTCATTAGTAACATTCAGTTACAGAACACTGAACAGCACAGTGCCCTCATTCCAACTCATTAGTAACATTCAGTTACAGAACACTGAACAGCACAGTGCCCTCATTCCAACTCATTAGTAACATTCAGTTACAGAACACTGAACAGCACAGTGCCTCATTCCAACTCATTAGTAACATTCAGTTACAGAACACTGAACAGCACAGTGCCCTCATTCCAACTCATTAGTAACATTCAGTTACAGAACACTGAACAGCACAGTGCCCTCATTCCAACTCATTAGTAACATTCAGTTACAGAACACTGAACAGCACAGTGCCCTCATTCCAACTCATTAGTAACATTCAGTTACAGAACACTGAACAGCACAGTGCCCTCATTCCAACTCATTAGTAACATTCAGTTACAGAACACTGAACAGCACAGTGCCCTCATTCCAACTCATTAGTAACATTCAGTTACAGAACACTGAACAGCACAGTGCCCTCATTCCAACTCATTAGTAACATTCAGTTACAGAACACTGAACAGCACAGTGCCCTCATTCCAACTCATTAGTAACATTCAGTTACAGAACACTGAACAGCACAGTGCCCTCATTCCAACTCATTAGTAACATTCAGTTACAGAACACTGAACAGCACAGTGCCCTCATTCCAACTCATTAGTAACATTCAGTTACAGAACACTGAACAGCACAGTGCCCTCATTCCAACTCATTAGTAACATTCAGTTACAGAACACTGAACAGCACAGTGCCCTCATTCCAACTCATTAGTAACATTCAGTTACAGAACACTGAACAGCACAGTGCCCTCATTCCAACTCATTAGTAACATTCAGTTACAGAACACTGAACAGCACAGTGCCCTCATTCCAACTCATTAGTAACATTCAGTTACAGAACACTGAACAGCACAGTGCCCTCATTCCAACTCATTAGTAACATTCAGTTACAGAACACTGAACAGCACAGTGCCCTCATTCCAACTCATTAGTAACATTCAGTTACAGAACACTGAACAGCATAGTGCCCTCATTCCAACTCATTAGTAACATTCAGTTACAGAACACTGAACAGCACAGTGCCCTCATTCCAACTCATTAGTAACATTCAGTTACAGAACACTGAACAGCACAGTGCCCTCATTCCAACTCATTAGTAACATTCAGTTACAGAACACTGAACAGCACAGTGCCCTCATTCCAACTCATTAGTAACATTCAGTTACAGAACACTGAACAGCACAGTGCCCTCATTCCAACTCATTAGTAACATTCAGTTACAGAACACTGAACAGCACAGTGCCCTCATTCCAACTCATTAGTAACATTCAGTTACAGAACACTGAACAGCACAGTGCCCTCATTCCAACTCATTAGTAACATTCAGTTACAGAACACTGAACAGCACAGTGCCCTCATTCCAACTCATTAGTAACATTCAGTTACAGAACACTGAACAACACAGTGCCATAATTCCAACTCATTAGTAACATTCAGTTACAGAACACTGAACAGCACAGTGCCCTCATTCCAACTCATTAGTAACATTCAGTTACAGAACACTGAACAGCACAGTGCCCTCATTCCAACTCATTAGTAACATTCAGTTACAGAACACTGAACAGCACAGTGCCCTCATTCCAACTCATTAGTAACATTCAGTTACAGAACACTGAACAACACAGTGCCCTCATTCCAACTCATTAGTAACATTCAGTTACAGAACACTGAACAGCACAGTGCCCTCATTCCAACTCATTAGTAACATTCAGTTACAGAACACTGAACAGCACAGTGCCCTCATTCCAACTCATTAGTAACATTCAGTTACAGAACACTGAACAGCACAGTGCCCTCATTCCAACTCATTAGTAACATTCAGTTACAGAACACTGAACAGCATAGTGCCCTCATTCCAACTCATTAGTAACATTCAGTTACAGAACACTGAACAGCACAGTGCCCTCATTCCAACTCATTAGTAACATTCAGTTACAGAACACTGAACAGCACAGTGCCCTCATTCCAACTCATTAGTAACATTCAGTTACAGAACACTGAACAGCACAGTGCCCTCATTCCAACTCATTAGTAACATTCAGTTACACAACACTGAACAGCACAGTGCCCTCATTCCAACTCATTAGTAACATTCAGTTACAGAACACTGAACAGCATAGTGCCCTCATTCCAACTCATTAGTAACATTCAGTTACAGAACACTGAACAGCACAGTGCCCTCATTCCAACTAATTAGTAACATTCAGTTACAGAACACTGAACAGCACAGTGCCCTCATTCCAACTCATTAGGAACATTCAAGTTACACAACACTGAATGGTACAGTGCCCTCATTCCAACTCATTAGTAACATTTAGTTACAGAACACTGAACAGCACAGTGCCCTCATTCCAACTCATTAGTAACATTCAGTTGCAGACACTGAACAGCATAGTGCCCTCATTCCAACTCATTAGTAACATTCGGTTACAGAACACTGAACAACACAGTGTCCTCATTCCAACTCATTAGTTACATTCAGTTACAGAACACTGAACAGCACAGTGCCCTCATTCCAAATCATTAGTAACATTCCTTATGTTCATATCCAAGGGTATGACACTTCTATACAGTGTCCTGGCAGGTGCAATTGCAACACTACACATGTGGTTTATGCAGTTACTTATTTATCCTGTCCCGGCTTCTATGTTGGCAAAACCATTTGGAGGTTAAGGGACAGAGTACGTGAACATATGAGGGCAATTAAGAATAAGGACATTCATAATGCACTTTATACACATTCAGAGAATTGCATCAATTTTAAAAAATTTCCATTCTTTGTTATAGACAGGGTTTTCATGAATGAACGAGGGGGAGACATGAATCTAGTTTTGGAGGGTAAGGAATCCCTTTGGCAATTAAGATTAAATGCTACCATGGACTCTGGTCTGAATGATGTCATTTCAATTAAGCCTTATTTAAAAATTAGGCATAATCAAATTGTGTAAATATAGATAATTTAATGTTTTTAAACCTAATATGGTAGTCAAAGTGAAACAATATATATATATATATATATATATATATATATATATATATATATATATATATATATTGTTTTTTTTTGTATGGTGGTATGCAACAGTTTGGGACAATACTGTCTCTTTAAAAAAATTACATTGTAATTTACTGGTAGGTGAATGTCATTTTGATTTAATTATCAGTATATAAGCTTCATGAGTAAATATTTTAGAACAACTATGAAGAAGCCTTAGTTTTTGGTTGGTGAAAGTGCTAAGTTGTTCGTTTAGCAATTAAACGGTTGATTTTACCGGTTTCGGTATGTGTGTTTTTTATTTTTACATGTGGAATTTCTAAGTTCCCAGTCTCATGCCACAGTAATACTGTCCTTTTTTTTGTGTAATATTTCAAATCCTGTTTTGTTATAAAACTAAAATATACTTATGGTTTTATATATTGCATATCAATTCCCTGTGAGAAAAAAGAAAATATATGCATGATGACTTTGAACGGAATCTAAAAAATGTATTTCTAAGACCATGAAAGTGTAATAATAAAACAATAACTTAAATTGTAAAGCAGTGGATGTGACTTCATTGTGTTTATAAAAATTCAATAAATACCTTCATCTCCTTTCAAAGGTATACTGTTACAGTAGACTATAACCCTTCTTTGATGGAATAGGACCCTTGCCTGCTAGAAGGTTTTATAACTGTAATGGCAAAAATGCTCTCAGAGATATACATGTGAGCTTTATCAATGCTCATTCAAGAGTGATCATGTAACTGGTGTTGATTTCACACACACTGATTACCTCCCTACCCCCTCAGATAGATAGCCACCTTCAGCATACCTTAGCACATAAATGAAGTGAAAGAAAAAATGGACACAGTAATGTATTTCAATGTGTTGTTCTCAGATACTGTAAAACACAGTCACAGCATTGATCAATTCACTGTGAATAGGTAATATTAAGCTGTATTTATAAGTTATTCCCCATATTACTTTCTTGTGTTAGCTCTCTCTCTTCAGAGCTGACCATCAGTAGCCACCAGCTTCTTTCCTCATTCACTTGGTCTAGTGGATCAGGTTTAACCTTACTTGGGCTCAGCCTGACCAATGTTTGGAAGCAGTCAGGAAAATGAGGACACAAGAACAACTTCATGTTGGTGCTGCTGTGGAGTGTGTCCTAACCTTGTCCTTCATCTCTGCACCACAGTGAGTACCATATTGATGCAGCATTGGTAGGTTTATGAATGCTTCCAAACATGCTCCACCTCTGATGTATATCTGGTTTGCAGCACAGAACTTGTTAGACTTATAACACTGATATATTATAGCAAGTCTAGGATGTCTTTCCTCCCTAGGATGCACAAGCCAACATAGTCACTCATTGCCACCCCATGTGACCCCTTCAACACCCATGCAACTAGTTGAACATGGGTTGTCTGAGTTGCAGTAAGAAGATTGTCCCTCTGCACCATGGGGTCATTCCAATTACTTTCTTATTTTCTCAGTTTCAAAAGCCCACTGTTGCTTACTCTTGCCATTAACCCACCATCCTTCAGAATCTTCAGTCACTCCATCAGTGCATGCTGCATGAAGTATAGTGGCTTGCATGCAGCATACCTACAAAAAATTAAGTTTTAAATTTATTTTTAAAAACAGATAAAAAATACTTTATTTTCTACACATTCTATGACTATAATACATGAATGTAGTAGTCTGCTAATTGTTTTATATGTTTTAGAGTATTAGCTAGGCCAATTTGTGCAATGGACAAGTCTCAGACCAGTGTCCCCTCTCCCCATATCTGATGACAAAAAAAAATCTTCAGTGGGTGATGGCCAAAGAAAAACTGTCCTTAAAGCTACAAAGCTGTTTTAAAGACTTTCACCACCTCCTTGACACAGTTGCTAACATATAAAGGCATTAATTTAGACAGCCATGTTGTCATCTGCAGTTAAATGTATGCTTTTACTACACTTACACCCAATAGGTAACTCTTGTGAGGTGCTAATTTTACCACCTAAACTGCTTTCATATTGAGGTTTACCTTCTCATGAATACTGTGTGATGACTAGCAGCCGTGTCATTCTGTAGAGCAATAAACTTTTGCATTTAGTATTTTTATTGGTTTTATAAGTTTTATTTTGCTTTCAATGGAGAGGGGGATGAAGAAGGGCACCCCAGAAGCTGGCTGTTTAAACAAGTTTGTGAGTATCCTTTGTGTGTTCTGCTTAAATTTTCCATTTCAAGCTACTGTCCTTTCTAAGCTATTAAAAGGTGGCAAGATTGGCTAGAGGAACCCGATGGCATCTGTATTGTTGAATGGCCACACATATCATATTACTGAATGTAATATGTAACATAAATTACCTTCTTCATAGGAGGATGGTGGTTAAAGTGATGATTCATTTCACTACTATTGCTCGTTAAGTATGGTTCTTGGAGGAAACTCATACCACAGCTAGCATGGGCTATAGTTAGATGTTTATGGGGTTTTGAGCTAACATGGTATTCTCATGTTACTGGTCATGGGAGTGGGGAGGTTATGCTGTTGTCCAGCAAGTATCAGTTGGTATCTAAGGATCAGTTTAAGGATGTGGCATGGACAGTGTCAATACTGCTAGGATGGACAGATTACACATTTCTTTATTAAGCTGAACACAGTTTATTGGCCCAAAAATGTCTGGATAAGAGGGTACTCCTTAAATAAATGAAATGCAAAAAATAAGTATGAAAGAAAAACAATAAACTTTGGGTCATTGGCTGCAGATTTCACGTAAACATATCACTGGCCCACTAGATACCAACTATGATATATTTACAGCTGTAAATAGTATATCAAATTTGCAAAATTTTGTATAGCTAGATAAATCAAAAGTACATAATATAACCATAGTATATATAGTCAGTTCTCCTGCAACCCTGATATGGAGATTACGCCCTCCACATACTGAAAATTCAAACCCTAATGACATTTGTTTGCAGTCAGGGGAACACTTGGATTTGCTGCAAAATCAAACATACCAGTGAAGCATCTGTTCACTCTGATTGTATCCATCATCAGGGGTGCAGTGGACTGAAGAGAATTTCAATACCAAAACGCCTTGCAAGAATACTTTAACAATATTCAGTTTTTAATGGTGCTAATTTTGTGGTACTGGCAGTTTTTTATGTAAATAATATTATCGTTGTAGAATATTTGATACTGACTTGCACCTGATTTAGTATTTTTGCAGACAACATTTCACTGTTTAACTAGTGCTGATTTCCCAGCCATAAAGTAGAACACATTAGCTAAAGTAAAACCAGAACATTTTTTTTATTTCTGATGGTTGTAGTAGCAGGTGTGAACATGTATTCCTTACTGATACTCATCCAAAGTATCTGCTCCTCTAGTTCAGACTTTGTCAACTCATACAGGATCTGTTAACTCACTGATTTGTGGTGGAACAGTGCAATTTCAGTCACTAATTCTAGGGGTGATGAAGAGATCAGACATTAAATTCTTGCAGCTGCATTCATCTTGCCATAGATTTTTGTTGTTTTTATTTTATAATACCTTCAAGTTTACTGGTTGGCATGTATAGGATGGGTGTAAACATAGGTGTTGCAGGAAGTGGGGCACACCTCTGCTGCGCTTCAACCTCCAGTGCTCTGATCACACAGTAACTTGCTAATGTTTCTTGTCACCAATTGTCAGTCTCCACAGCTGTGATGTCATGTGTACACTACAAACTTTGCCATACCCTCTTAAAGAGATGAAAAGCTGTAAGCCTCTTCAGTCACTTCTTGTTTCTCAGTGAGTCTTCCAAAACAAAATCCAAATAACATAAAGGTATTACTGCTCAACAAAAATCTTCACTCCATACAGGTGCTGCTTGCCTTGCAATGCACTGATACATGCATTAGTAATGAGACCTGGTTAATCTTCACTCCGTACAGGTACAGCTTAATCAGCAATGCACTGATGCATGCATCAGTTAGGAGAGCAGATTAACCTTCATTCCCTACAGGTACTGCTTGCCTTGCAATGCACTGATACATGCATCATTAAGGAGACCTGGTTAATCTTCAGTCCATACAGATACTGCTTACCCTGCAATGCAGTGATACATGCATCAGTAAGGAGACCTGGTTAATCTTCAGTCCATACAGATACTGCTTACCCTGCAATGCAGTGATACATGCATCAGTAAGGAGACCTGGTTAACCTTCACTCCCTACAGGTACTGCTTATCTTGCAATGCACTGATACATGCATCACTAAGGATACCTGGTTTAAGACCATTGAAGGTAACCTATAAGTGCAGGGTTTCAATGCCTACAAATTCTTTAGTCCCACAGCATGAGATGAAGGTTATAAATGCAGCACTGCTCACAGACCCATTAAAACCCCTTCACATCCAACTTACCATTAACAAAACCACTTATTACATCATAACTAACTATAGGACCACACCTCTATATTATCCTTGGTCCATATGTCCTGCTTCACTGGTATGGAGTCCCTATGCATTAGGCCAAACACCAATATTCAAGGGGACTTCCACTGCTGCTCTTTCAACTGGGAGACTTATGCATCCCCTAACATGTATGGCCATAGATTTTTGGACTTCATAAGTACAAACTCTCAGTTCAGTTGGCCCATACCCCAACTAAGGGAAACAAAATCTTGAACATGGATTTTAGCAGTATTGGATAGTTCTGTTGCCCACCAGTTGTAATGTCCTCCCTTATCAAATCAGACCATAAATCAGTCACATTCACTATAAGAATCAAGATGCTGGAAGCATCCTCAAATACATTTATATTCAGAGTTTACATGAAAGCTAATCTACAAAAACTGAATGATGGTCTGCCAAAATTTAGCATCCCTGCTAATGTGATGACCCTAATTTGTATGTGGAATCCTTTACCATCAAATTCTGTCCGCACATGTATAGCTGCATAGATGCATCTGCCCTCCCTAAGCAAATACAATTCTAAATTTAAAATGTTGGGCCCCAAATATAAACAGGCACTACAATAAAAGAAAAGTAGCACCCAATAATAAATGGAACTATCAAGATATCAAAACTGCTCTTGCAAAACTTAAAAAGGAACTCTGGTCCCTGATCAAATAGACACCCAGACCAAAGGCATCAATGAAGCCTTTATTCAGAATGTTAGAAACCTCAGAAACAATGCCCAGCATTACACAGAGCTAAAAGGGTCAGAATGGAGAGATGATAAAATTAGCGAGAAAATGAGAGTAGTATTGCTGGAATTAAATTCATCATTAAGTCCCGGTAAGTACCTTCATGAGGTAGACCTAGGTTTTACAAAATTTCACCAAGACAACATTTTGTATGACATATATTTTGAAGAGAGGAAGGTTAAAAAATAAAAAATGCAGTTGGGTGCTCAAGTCCCAGGATAAAAAAAATACCCAGTCCTGGTGTACACACTGGTGCCTGGACTGGAAAAAATGGCATTACAGAAGCCGCAAAACACTGAAACTTTCCTATAATGGGTTTAGGCCAGGCTCAGCGAAAGGATGGCCCCCGTGGTAGAAGGAAGCCCACAATAACTGACAGGCCAAAAAAAATTGCCGTAAAGATGACAGAGTGGGCTATTGCGGATAAGGAATAAATTATGCATGGTTACTCATGTAAGAAACTCATAATTTATAGATAGAAGATATTTAGAAGGATTAAAATAGAAATTAGAGGAAAGAAAAATGCTTGCAGAAGAAAACTGTCAAAAGCTTCAAAACTGTGTGTCCATGCAAAACATTACACAGATAAAGAATTTTTGGGCAGCCTGGGGAAAAATGTAAAAGAAGAAGTCTGAAAGTATAAAGAACAAAAAACGATTTTAGAAAGGTACGAAAAAGAAACATGAACATGGGAAAGAAAATGAGATCTGATATTGTGCAATATTTATGCAAAGGAGAAAGCCAAACTAACCAATTTAAAAAATGAAAATCTAAACATATTTGAAGAGAAATGCAGGCAAAGGCATCCAGATATGGAAAATTTCACAATACAAAAAAAATAAAAAATAAGAAAACAAAGAGGAAATGTACAACAAAGGATTAGTAAGGTAGACGTTCAACAAATACAAAGTGAAATATTGGATTAGCTGTGCAGTGAAGGATTTAGTGTAGAAAATCCAGCACAGGTAATGTTGCATCATGATGGAATAATGAAACCACAGATTAAGGAGCAGCACTTGGAGAGGAAGGTAGCAGAAGAAGTACGGACAAGGAAAAGGAAATGAGATCTGGTACGGTGCAATATTTACACAAAAGAGGAAGCAAAAAATAATCAATATAAAAACATCACCAAATATACATGAACAGAAATATAGACAAAATGCATGAGGCTATGGAAAATTTTATTATATGAAAAATAAGAAAATAAAGGGGGAAGTAGAAAATAGGATAAGTAAGGAAGAAATTAAACAAACAGAGAATGAGTTTATGGATTATTTGTGAAGTGAAGGCCTTAATGTAGAAAATCCAGCATAGGTAATGTCACGGTATTACCATGGTATGATGGAGCAACGAGTCCCCTGATTAAGAAGAAACAAGTAGAGTGGGAGGCATCTGAAGACTTGACATATGGTGATGCTCTGAAAACTTCTGTAGAGACCAGTACAAAAGTTCAGTTGAGGTTGCACAGAAAGGAAAGGAGCAGAAAACAGAGGCAACTCTGATGAAGGCAATGCTATGGGTAAATGACTTCTTCTATGAAGTTGCAGCAGATGAAGCAAGGTGCATTGAAGTGGATATTTCACAGGAATATGTTCTGGAACTTTCTGTAATATACTCACAGGAAGTGGAACTCAAAGAAGATTGTCTATGGCTGGAAGAAAATGATTTAAGGGAAGAACTGCCTGATTTAACAAGGATGGATAGACGTATTAAGATCGTTGAAAGAAATAGATTACAGAAAGTAGATAAGTCCCAAAATGTTATAAGTTTGGTGAAATACAGTAATTAGGACTATTAATTGAAATCTTGTGATATAAAATAAATAACTAGGATATGTTACTGTGCAGCCAAATTGATAATTGATAAAGTCTTACCACAAAAGATTGAGAAATAAGAGAAAGGAAGGGAAGAAATAAAATGGCACCATGGAAGCATCAGATAGAGAAAACTATACAGCAACTGAGACAAGAAGTATCACTGTTAGAAGAATATAGAAAATGAGCAGATCATCAAAAATACTTAAAATGACTGATGTGGTAAAACTACATGCAGTATCAAAATAGACCAGGTTCTGTCATGCACGACTGCAAATAATAAACTAAAAATATCAGGACAGGCAGAAAAACAGGCCTGTAATAAACATAAAGGAAAAGTACAAAATAAGCAATTCATTGATGCCCGAAAACGTTTTAAGGAGAACTTGGAAACAAAGCAAAGTGAATAGAAATGCCACCATTATGAAGACCCTGTTGAACATAATAAAAATGCTGAATGGATAGAAAAATAAAGAGTTCTAATACACTGAATTTGAAATATGATGAAGTAGCAGTCAGAGAAATTGAAATTAAATTAAGAAAGCTCCTAATTGGAAATCCTTGGGTGTTAAAGCTGTACCTAACTTTTGGCTAAAAGTATTATTATTTTTTTCAAAGATTTTGCCCTGAGTAAAACCTGCAAGGAACCCTAAAATTTATAGATCAATAACGTGCCTTCCAGCATTATACAGACTATACACTGGAACTGATGCAGACAGAGGTTATAGTCATTTAGAAAAAGAATCATTTATGGCACACAGAAGAAAATGGCAGTTAAAGGAAATCATACGGAACAAAAGATCATTTGTTACTACATAAAGCCATATCTGAGAATTGTAAAATAAGGAGGTATTTATGTATGGCATGGATACATTACAAAAAAACGTGATAGCATCCCACATTCATGGATAAAGGAGTGCTTACTGAAGTGTAAGCTATACCTTACATCGATCAATTACATTACAGTGACCATAAAACAGTGTCAAACCACTTTGAGCAAACCATGACAAAGGGCAAATTATCATCCAAGGGATAAAATTCAATGGGGAACATTCCAGGCTGAGTCTTTGTCAATGCTTTTTTTTTTTTTATGCTCTTAACCCATTAAGCTGTTTATTTAACAGATTATGTCATTATTACAATTTGGCTCCCAGAAAACAATCTTGTTGAATGACTTCTTATCTTCAATTTGGAATGACTTAAAACTGTATAGTTCATCAGATGAGGAGTTGAAAGCATGACTGCATGTGGTTAAAACTTTTTCAGATGGTATACGAATGTCATTAGGCCTTGATACATTTCCAAAACCATGTTTAAAATGGGAAAGCTGTGACACCAAAAAAATATTGTTTTAGGAATGTGATATAAAGGAACTTGACCAAGAGGAAGTGTATAAATATCTGAGACTTGATGAAGGATTGACAATAAAACCTGAACAGATGTTAATGAAACTAAGGAAGGAATACTTTAAACTGCTAAAACTAACACTGAAAACTGCCTTGAAATCCAGGAATAAAGTCCAAGCTATAAACTAATTAGTTCTTCCTATTCTAACTTACAGTTTTAGGGTAATTTACTGGCCCCCAAAGGGTACTGGATCAGTTGGACAGGAAAACAAGAAATATGCTTCATGCTTATCAAATCATATATAAACATCAGCGTATAACAAGATTATATATATTCCTCATTCTGAAGGCGGTACAGGCCTCCTCGAAACTGACTATATATATAGATCTGCTGTCATGGGACTGCATATATATCGGCTGAGTTCACCAGATCCAAACATAGTGAAAGTTTTAAAAAATAAGAAGAGGAAGTCCAAGATGACCTCTCTGCTTAGTTTAGCAGTTTTGATGTCAAGCAGGAATGGAAATTAAACCAAAAGTAAACAAAAATCAGGCAGCAACTGAATTTGCCAAAAAGACATGAATATAAGAAGAAGGATCAGATGAGAAGGAAAGAAATGTGGAAAAGACATGAATATGAATATTTGGCAAGTGCAGAGATCTCCTGGAGCAACCTCATGTCAATCAGGATTTCATGCAGGAATAGTTTAAGAGAGGTGAATTTAAATCAAAAAATGAAAGGCTACTATTGTCAGCACAGAGGACAGTGGACTACATACACAGTGGTTTGCAAAGTCCATTGAACATGTGGGAGAAACAGACAATTGCAGGTTCTATAAAACAGAATTGGAAACACTCCCATATCTTGTTGCTGGATGTGATACACTCGTGGCAGAGAGCCTACATACTGAAAGACACAATATTATGACAAGACTGTTGCATTGGGGATTGTGCAAACATTACAATATTGAAGTAGCTGAGATGCATTGAAAATATGAGCTGCAAAGCATTACAAAGAATGATGAAGGTTATACTATATGGGATTACCCATTACCAACAGTTCAGAAAATACATGCAGGAGAGACAAATATAGTAGTCCAGGAAAAAAGAAAAACGTAGCACTGATTATTGAAATTCCTTAACTCGGTGATTATAATGTCTTACATACAGAGACACAAAGTCGTAAAATACCAGGATTTGCAGGCAGAAATGAGAAGAATATGGAAAAAGGATACACAGAGAGTTCCAATAGTAGTACCAGGTACAGGTCTAACAAAAAAATAATTTACAGTTGTATTTAGCTATGCTAATGTTACATGTAACTCCGTTACAGAAGAACTCAGTTTTTGGCTATATTGCAGGTATTGTGAAGCACACTTTTGGCTAACATCAAATATTGACACAATACTAATTTTGTGAACTTTAATAATTACCTGGCTTAAGAATGAGGTTTATTCCTGTCATGGTAT
Organism: Protopterus annectens; assembly: GCF_019279795.1. Lineage (NCBI taxonomy): Eukaryota > Metazoa > Chordata > Ceratodontiformes > Protopteridae > Protopterus > Protopterus annectens. The sequence goes on along the minus strand of NC_056743.1, from coordinate 1,864,181,454 downwards.
TAGAAACACTAAAGACTTGGAGAAACTGAGAATAAGTCAACAATAAATGATATTACATACTCGTACCATGGGGCCATAGCCAGTCTACTAGAGGATAAATTTAGGTCTAACATCAACCCCTCTGTCCCTCTACATTTCCAGATCATGTACTGGCATCTACACCCCCCCCCTCAAATCTTCCAAGAACAAGTCATCAAAGCAGTTTCAAGGCCAAAAAATGCTTTTTTGAGGCACAATAACACATCAGGCTTCCTGCTGGCCAGTCTGAAACAGGACTAGTCAAACCCCCTACTGACACTATTCAGTATCCGTCCACCAAACATGCTTTGTGCCAGATGAATGGAGGACAGTGACAGTCATTCCCTTGCACAAAGGTGGTGTCGAGGGACCCAGGTAACTATAGGCTTATACACCTATAAGGTTATAGTGAGAATCATTATGGTAATATAAATAAGGACATTGGTAACCTATGAACTCTTGACCCCTCCCAAAAAAAAAAAAAAAACACAGTCCAAACTATGAAACTACAATGAACCATGCTAGCCAGGGATTACAGCCATACTTCAGACCTTTATTTGATGACTGCTTTCATTATATTTTATATAAATGTTTAATTATAAAAAATAATGAAAGCAATATTCAAATAAAGGTCTGCAGTGTGGCTGTAATCCTTGGCTAGCATGGTTCATTGCAAACTCTTCACCCAAGCCAGTTCAATTTTGTCAAAGGTAGATCCTGCCTGCTTAACTTGGCTGACTCTCTGAGAAGATTACTGAAGCAATTGATGAGGGCAAGTCGGGGCACACTGCATATCTAAAACTCATAAAAGCTTTCAACAGCATCCCACACTCAGGTATTATTGATAAACTCCCTTGCCTAAATATTAATCCATATGTAACTCACTGGAGAGAAAATTGTTTCACAAATATAAACTAGGGAATTAGGGTAGGCGGTTCTACTTCCATCCAAATGATTTCTCACTAGTGGTGTATCCCAGGGTTCAGTCATTGGGTCACTCATCTTTAACATTTACTTATTGGAGATCAAAACTAATGTAAAGGGTTTGTGGCTGACCGAGTTTGCTGATGACTATAAATTTGCTGCCATAATAAAGTCTACAGAGGTTACAAATCTATACCTTTCAAAAATATCTGAGTATTGTTCTTTATATTTCTGCATCTTCCCTGTCACTTCCTTTTCTTCTAGGCAGCCCAAATTTGTATGTAGATGATGTGCATTCCTTTACTCTTATCCCCCTTAAGCTGCAGACTTTACTACAAGCTAGCTTTATATCACCTATTAACTAGGTCATAGCCACCAGACTGATTATTAACCCAAAGTCCAGTGTTATGCTGTTTGGAACACCCAGTAAACTGGCACAATCCCCCAAAACAATTTCTAAGAACAACCTGAACAATCATATTCCATTTTTCCCCAATAAAAATAGTTTGACATTCTTCTAAATATATCTCTTTCATGTAGATTTCAAACAGGCATGATAGTTAAGGAAATTCTCTCTCTCAACTGAAACTCTGCTACAGATGTTGTCACCAAACTCATTGCATGGCATTGCTAGAAATGTCCTTATTTCAAAAGTCAAATATGCTCTCTCTGTAGTAGCACTGCAGACAACAGGACCCAGCATTGTGACTTAAATAAAGGCTTTCAATGGCTATCTGTTCAAATCAATGCTTCAGTGATTCTTAGCACACTTAACTTTCAAAATTATAATACTTCAATGTCCTCTATGAGGTCTACTCTTTCATTTAGGGAACCTCCCTACACACTCTGGGATGACCAAACAGAGGGTCAAGCTTTTTCTGACCTTGAAAATTATGTACATAATTGTGTGCCTTTTATAAATTGCACCAGCAACATGGAATCATCTTCTGTTTGAAATAAAGTCACAAAACACTCATGAGAGTTTTAAAAAGATGTTAAAAAATATTCAGGGTGAATAATTGTATAATTGCCAAAAGCTTGCAGTGAATGTAACAGTGTAACAAAGACAAAATTGATAAGATGGGAGGAAACAATCCTCAAAATATGTATTTTTTAAACATCAATGCTAAATGGCCTAGTCTTTGATGCATCGTATTAATGTATTATCTGGGTGTCTTGCTCCTTAATGTGTAAATATTATTTGTATCCATTTGTTTTAATTGTATTAAATCTTCATGTTATTTTCTAACCTCTCATAACAATACATCAATTTTCTATTTGATGCTCGTGTGAGCCCATGTCATGGCTGAAGAGGGTGTTTAGTCCAGCCCACTTATCCAGTTAAACTGAAATAAATAAAGAGAATACGGTAATTCTTTTGAAACAGTAATCCCTCAGATTGTTTATTGCTTTTTACTGCAGTATTAGTCCACACTATCTATGTATGTGGCAACTAAGACTATCTCCTGGAACACATTTGATTATCTGTGGTGAGATTTACTCTGCTTCTCTACAAAATACATGCCTGTTTGCACTGGATGGTCTAGCTTAACTATTTCTTACATGCAGGTGAAAAGCAGCTGTGTGATTTAGTACAAATGCTTCAGACAAACAATGCCTTAAACTATGTTATAAAATAAATATGTTCAGTTCTTCCCAGTCATGAACCCATGTATATGTAGCTTAGCTCTCAATCTCTTGGCACAAAAAAATCTGGACAAAGCCAAAAATAATGGGGGGGACAAAGCCCTAAAAATAGGCATAATTTTAAATATTTCTGTTATAAACCTAGGAAGTTGTTAAAATAAAAGACCTTGTGTTACCACACATTTTCTGAATGATATCAAGTCTGAAGTGCAAATGCCTGGCATTATATAATGAATCCTCACAGATCTGCCACAAAAATCCAGAAAAACACAAATTTTATAAGGAATAGACCAAAAATATGAGGCAAAAATCTGGACATTATGGGAAAATCTGGACAGCTGAGAGGCATGAATATGTAGTCTTGTTGGCACCTGTAGTTCACTGGAGTATTTGTAATTATTTTTATTTATTTTACTCTGTCTTTGCTAATTAAAGAATTAGAAAAAATCCAAAAATTATATTAAAAAAAAAACAGAAAATCTATTTTCCTCATCTGTGTGAAAAGCATACTTCTTTCAACAATAAATTCACAGATGTTGTCAACTTTAGCTGATATACACTAACAAGCCCTGACTATATGGCAAACACAAGTTTTAAAGGGTACAGACTTTTATACAGCTATAAAGCTGTTTAACTATACCCTAAGTGTTTTATGCCTGCAGTGCTACTTAACTAGCTTGTTGCTCAGTGCCTAGAGAACAAGTTGTGTTGTTAGTCTTCAGTGCTCTTAGTCTGCAGTTTATTAAAACACACAATGCAGTTGTAACAATGCATCTTAATTGTACTGTATTTTTCCACCATGATTAAACAGTGAAATTGTGAGAAAAATATGTTTATTTAACAGGAAAAAAGTACTTTACTTGTTTACTCAAAACAATTTTTCATGTTTAGTAGTTGTCTTTAAAAGTACCTAGATGATTTTCATCAATCTTGCCAACACAGATGAATTTTTTATCTCCTTAATGTGAGTTCTGTCATCTGATTTTGCAATTCCAGTAAATGTACAACAGGGATGAGTATGCTTCCAAAACCTTCTCAGAGAATTCATGCCAAATGACATCCCAACAAGTTCAGTATTTTATACTGTCTCCCACTAGAATCCCTTACATAATCTCTCATCCTTTGGGCTCACCAACTCTTCACTCATAGGTTCATAGGTTCATAGGTTGGTACTAGGCTATCAGCCCTAGGGCCTATACAAGCCTAGCCATAACAATTCCCTGGCTATTTCTTCCCGCACTATTTACTTCCCTGGACCCCTGTCTAGCAGGGCGACTGACGTGATACCTGGGGTTAATTTCCTTTCTCCCATCCAGTCATCAAGGTTCCTTTTGAAGAGGGCCAAAGAGGCACTCTGCTTGACATGTATGGGCAATCTATTGCAGAGTCTGGGGAGTCTCTGGGTCAGGAACCTATCCCTCCAGCATGTTTTGTTTATTGTGATGACAAGGTTTAGATCCCTGGAGCGTGTGGCTCTGAGGGATTGGGATTTCTTTAAGTGTAGCATGTCCAACAGCTCTGGGTTTGACATGGCCTTGTATGTTAAGCAGAGATCACCTCTGAGTAGACGATATGCGACAGAGTACAGCTGGAGTTTTTTAATGCGGTCAGCATAGGGCATCTGCTTTAGGCCTGTGATTCTTTTAGTGAGGTATTTCTGCGGCCTTTCCAGTTGTTGCAGATGTCTTGAGAGGTACATACCAAACAGGGCATTGTATTCTATAATGGGTCGAATGAGGGATGAGTACAGTGGGACAATGACCTCCTTTTTTCTGGAAGAAAAGCCCTTAGTGATGAGGTGTGCCACATAGAAGGATTTCCTGACTTTTGTGGCAATGTGGTTATCAAGGGTGAGACCGCTGTCCACCTGTGTCCCTAAGTCTCTTATCACACTTTCGGTATTTAGTGTACTGTCACCTATATTGTAATTCATGGATACATGTTTTTTTCCCAAAGGGGATAACTATACATTTTTTAGCATTGAGCTTGAACCCATGGCTCTGGCACCAAACATCTGTTTCTGTAAGGCCCTTTTGTAGAGTATCCACATCATTTGGGGATTCAATAATGGCTCCCAGTTTGCAGTCATCTGTGAACTTTGTTAGCCAGAGTCCCTTATTGTTGGCCTGTACTTCAGAGAGGTAGATGCCAAACAAGAGTGGTCCCAGGACTGAACCCTGAGGTACTCCACTTGTCACTTGTCTGGAGCTGGATTTGGAGTCGGCTACTTTTACAGTATGAGTTATATCAGTAAGATAGTTAGCAAACCATTGGGTGACGTAGGGATTAATGCCCAGCTTAGCAAGTTTATCTATGATTCCAGAGTGGGTGATGGTGTCAAAGGCCTTGGCAAGGTCTAGATAGGCTGTGTGGACCACCTTACCCTTGTCCATGGCTCTGGAGACTGATTGGAAGAAGTCAATCAGGTTCAGGAGACAAGATCGGCCCTTCACAAACCCAAACTGGGTGGGGTCTAGGTGTTTGAAGGTTGCCAATGTCTTTGTTTATAAGTTCCATGATAATATGCTCCATGGCCTTGCAGATAAGGCTTGTCAGACTGATGGGACAATAGTTTCCAGAATCCAAGGTGGATCCCCCCTTGTGGAGTGGGATAACTGTAGCTCTGCGCCACTCAGTGGGCACGAAACCTGAGGTGAGGCTATGATTAAACATGACACTTAGGTGAGGTGCCAGTTCATATTGTAGTTCATGTCGTACACAGCCCGGGATGTCATCTGGTCCCATGGATGCTGTATTCTTAGCTTTGGAGAGTGCATTTTTTTACCTGTGTGGCCGTTATTACCGGAATTTGGCAATCTTCTGTTATTGAGATGGGCCATTTAAGGGGTGAGAGGGGGGTGAAGCTGGCACTGAATCGATCTGCCAGGATATTGGCAATACCCTTGGGATCAGTATATTTAATGCCATTCTGTTTTAGCTCAGAGCAGATCTGAGCATTGCCATTTAGATTCTTGACATAGTTATAGAATGAAAACAAAATCAAGAAATGGTAACTCCATAAGAACAAAAGTCCCGTGTGGACGCCGAACAATAAAACTGAAATAATCCAAAGGGTATTAAACATTCATGGGACCACCACAGCAAATTATTTGTAAAGCTGCAAAGTAACACGTCAATTCAAAACATGTCTCTTAAAACTGTCCTCGGGTAAATCAAAGATAATGTAGAAACTTTAAAGTAAAATAAATAAAGCATTTTATTGACAAAGTGAGCGCTTTCACCACTAGGGTTTCTTCAGACTTTACAATACCATGATAAATGCCTCTTTAAATACTCTCCCACTAGTGAAGATTAATGACATAATTTCCTGTACAATCAATTAATTAATTTAAACTTGAAAAACATAAAACTTTATCATAAAATCCATCAAGAACATCCTCCATTCATTTCCTAACCATAATATTAGATATGGATTCATATAAATATACAAGATTGTATACATGAAATATGTGCTTTATATTAACTATAACACTATCATAATACATAAACTTATATCAATAAAACTCATATGTTTGAAAACATAAAGACGTAACGCCTAAGATGCTCCCAACTAATAAACTGATGTTAATAACTTTCTAACTCAAGATAGTACTAAGACTGTACCTCTAAAAGTTGTAGGCTCCTTACAGATGTAATATGGCTGATAGCAAAACTATACTACATATTCTTATATACTTTAAGCCTCCTATTGCTTAAAATGGGTTTCAGAGGAACCTTGTCATTCAGACCGGGTTCTCTATCAGCTCTAAATTTAACAATCCATTTTATCTCAATACGCTCGGTATAATTATTGATATTACCTCCACGGGCATTGGGATAAATAACTTGCAACACGGAGAATTTAAATTGATGTGTAGAATTAGTAGTGCACACATGCTTGGCTAAAGCATTATGTTCACTTCCCAGCCTAATATGATAGATGTGTTCTCTAATTCTTTCCCTTAACTTCTTATTCGTCTTACCTACATAAAAGGCACTGCATGTTACGTACCGAGCTAAATATATCACATGCTGTGTTTGACAATCAGCTTTAGCTGTAAGGGAATGAACATGTTGAGTGACTGGATGAACAAAGACTCCATTGACATCAATGAAATTACATTGATTACATCTCAGACAAGGGTTCGTACTAAAATCTAGTTCTTCACTATCAGATTTTACCAATGGGCTGGAATGACAAAGTATTTGTTCAAGATTTCTTTTAGGTTCATAGGGTCATACTAGGCTATCTGCCCTGGGGCAATTATAAGCCTAGCCCGATTCTGTATGGCTTACACCACCCCTTGATTTGAGTATACTGTGCCCTTTTTAAGGTTTAGTTTACTGTGCCTCTGTCTAATAGTGACACGGGAGTAATCCCTGGGACAAACCTACGATCCCCCATCCACCTATCGAGATTCTTCTTGAAGAGATTCAGTGAGGTGCTCTGCCTCACATGAACTGGAATTCTATTCCAGAGTGAAGGGAGCCTCTGGGTTATGAACCTGTCCCTCCAGCAAGTTCTATTTATTTCTGTGCTGAGGTTCAAGTCCCTCGAGCGTGTGGCTCTAAGGGATTTAGATTTACTGAGGTGGAGCATGTCCATTAATTTTGGATTTGACATAGCTTTGTATGTCAGGCATAGATCGCCTCGAAGTAGGCGGTATGCAGCTGAGTAGACCTGGAGTTTTTTTAACCGAGCAGCATATGGCATCTGTTTGAGACCCTTGATCTTCTTGGTGAGATACTTTTGGGGTCTTTCTAATTGCTGCAGGTGTCGGGTAAGGTACATCCCAAAAGGGGCATTGTATTCTATGATGGGCCTGATGAGGGATGAATAAAGGGACACGATTACCTCTCTTGATCTAGATGTGAAACCCTTCGTGATGAGATGGGCTATGTAGAAGGTCTTTCTAACCACTTTGGAAATGTGGTTTTCAAAGGAGAGATTGCTATCAACTTGGGTCCCCAGGTCCCTAATAACTTTCTCTGTACTTAATGGGTTTCCGCCTATGTGGTAATTTGTGGGACATTGTTTTTGCCAAAGGGTATGACTATACATTTTTTGGCATTTAGCTTTAAACCATGGCGCTGGCACCAGTTATCTGTCTCTGTGAGACCTTTTTGAAGGATGTTTGTGTCAGCTGGAGAGTCGATTATGGCGCCCAGTTTGCAGTCGTCTGCGAACTTGGTGAGCCATAGTCCTCCCACGTTTGCTTGTACCTCGGAAAAGTATATACTGAACAAGAGTGGTCCCAGGACAGAACCCTGTGGGATGCCACTTGTGACCGGTTTCGAGTCTGACATGGCTCCAGCAACTCTCACTCTGTGGGTTCTGTCTTTGAGCCAGTTTGCGACCCATCTTGTGACATAGGGGTTTATATTTAAGCTGGAAAGCTTATCTATGATGCCCGAGTGGGGCATTGTGTCAAATGCCTTTGCAAGGTCCAGATAGGCTGTGTGGACTACCTTCCCTTCATCTATGGCTTTGGTGACCTTTTCAAAAAAGTCAACCAGGTTCAAAAGGCAGGATCTGCCCTTGACAAAGCCGAACTGGGTAGGATCTAGTGTCTGTAGGTCCCCAATGTCTTTGTTTATGAGCTCCATGATGATCCTCTCCATAGCCTTGCAGACTAAGCTAGTCAGGCTTATGGGGCGATAGTTTCCAGGGTCCATAGAGGCTCCACCTTTGTGGAGTGGGACCACTGTTGCTGTACGCCATTCTGTGGGCACATATCCTGTAGTGAGGCTGAGATTGTATAGCTGTTTTATTTGAGGGATTAGTTCCTCTTGGAGTTCATGTAGGACGCAACCTGGGACGCCATCTGGTCCCATGGAAGCAGTGTTTTTTGCTTTGGAGAGGGCAGCCTTCACCTGAGCATCAGAGATGTTTGGGAGGCAGTCCTCTGCCGGGATAGATACTTTCTCTTTTGGTGGGGAGGGGGTGGAGAAGTTTGCACTGAACCTGTCTGCCAGGATATTGGCAATGTCTGTGGGTTCAGTGTATTTTTTATCGTTTAGAATCAACTCAGAACAAGTCTGGGAGTTGCATCCCAGGTTCCTAACATAACTGAAAAAAGCCTTATGATTGTCTTTGGTGTCCTGTGCAATTTTTCTCTCGAAGCTGACCTTGGAGGATTTTATGAGGGATCGTAATTTTTTGCTAGTACTGATCAGTGATGCCTTCCCTATTAGGGATTTTGCTTTATCATGTAGTAGCTTCCTCCTTCTGTTGTACAGTTTATTTATGGCAGGGGTCCACCAGACTGGATGCCTGCCTTTGGATGATTGGGTCTTGGTTTTGTTTGGGATAGCATGATCCATGCATTCCTGGAGATGTCCGTAGAATGCGTTTATATAGGATTCTGCAGTTTGGGCCGTAGTTTCCACTGGCCCTGGGGCCTTGAAGGATTCCACTTCAGTTTTGAGAAGTGAGAATTTCGCTTTTGAGAAGTTTTTCACTGTGGTTTTCTGGGCTGGGGTGGGGTCGGGATGTGGACATCCAGTGAAATTTATTTATGGTCTGATATTACCAATGAGGGATATACTTCTGGTGTGGAGCATAGAGTCCCCATGTTGGTAATGATCAGGTCTAGTATGTTGTCCCCTCTTGTGGGAGTGGTGTCTAGTTGTTCCATAGCATTTGAGTTTATAATTTCCAGGAACCTTTGGGCTAAGGTGCTGGGGCTTGAGTAGTGCTCCCAGTCAATGTTTGGGTAGTTGAAGTCACCCAATATAATGGTGTTCGGAGAGATCTTCATGTTCTCCAATGTTTTCAGGAAAGCTGAGTGGGATTCCTGACTTTGAGAGGGTGGTCTGTAGGATGCTATAAACTGAAAAGCAGTCTTGCCCACTGTTAGTTGCACATGGATGGTCTCCCATACTTCGTGCAATGCCACTAACCTGGAGGTGTGGATATCCTTGATAAATATGGAAACTCCCCCTCCTTTTGTGGTTCGGTCTGGGTTTTGGGGCAGAAAAGCATGATATGAGGTATAGCCTGTAGTGCTGGGGTGCTCTCTGGAGCCTTGAACCAGGTTTCTGTCACTGCACAGATATCGATGTTCTCCATACTGAGAAGAGCTTCGAGTGCGTGCATCTTGAGGTTAAGACTTCTGGCGTTAAGCAGCATTACCCTTAGTTTATTGTTCCTTGTGCTGTCTATGGGGGTGGGTTTGACTTTTGAACCTTGCCTAAAAAAGGCACTATGTGGGTGGCAAGAGCCTTTGCCAATATCCGAAAGCCCAGTGGTGACAGGTGCAAGCCGTCCCTAACGAAGCAACATGGCTTGTCGAACATGTCATCCCAAGCTGACAGACACTGGATCCCCTTTGAATGACACCAAAATTTTAGCCAGTTGTTAAAATCGATCATTTTGTCTTTGTACTGTGGCATCATTCTAGGTGAGGGTAAGATGCTGCTCAAGGTCAGGGTCATACCAGCCTGGGCTACATGATCAGAGAGCTCCTCTATGTCTCTTTTCATGTAGTCCAGGGAGGTACATCTCAGGTCATTCACACCAGCATGTACAATGACTGAATCATATTTGTATTTGCTTTGGAGTGACCTGAGTGCTTGCGTTATGTGGCGGATCCTAGCGCCCAACAGGCAGCTCACTGTGACCTTCTCTTTATTCAGCCTGGTGAGCAGGACGTCAGTGTGTCTGACAATAGAGTCACCTATTACAAGAGTATCAGGTGTGTTATTCAGCCTTAAGGGCTGTGGCTGCTTGGCACACTGACTTTGTGGGCTATGTGTTGTGAGTGTTTTGTTTTGAGGTAGCGTTTGCTTGGATGTCTGCTTTGGAGGTCTCTGTTGCTTAGGTAGATTTTTATTTAGAGCCTCTGAGTATGTTTTTGTGTATTTATGTGTTTGGTTCGCTGATGTGGTGGGACTATGTGATACTGGAATTGTGTTGTGTGAGGTTACCTTCTCCTCCTGACTGGTTACACCAGTTTTGAGATGAGGGAGCTCAGCCTCCAGTTTGGCTAAATAGTTGCATCTCTCACATATATTTGAACCTGTTTGGAGGAGGAGAGGGTTGTCCATGTACATGAGACAGTTGTAACATTGCCTCAAAATTCCCAGATTCACCAGCTGGACTGGAGAGGAAACCATTGACTGACCTTTGGACATGCTAGAGTAATATAGGGAAACTGAATTTAAGACGGACCAATAGAGGACAGGGTAATCGTAGAGAGTATAAGAGTAAGTAGTGCTTATGGTTTAATAGTGCTAACTTATAGGATTACTTAATTGGACCAGTGAAGGGCCTTAGAATGAGAATATGCTGTTTAAATTGAGAGATAGAGCAGTTCTAAGGGAAAAAGTGAAGAGCAGACTTTGTGGAGCCAGGAATAGTTTAAACCCAATTAGGCAGCGCTGCCCGCTGTTGCGCTATGCACAAAAATGCACAAAACTGAGCAAAAGAGGGTTTTAAGAGAGGAAGATGAAGGAGTTTGGAATTGACCCAAAATGGCCAATAAAACTACAGTTTCAAGTCAGAAAGATTTTTAAAGATGAATTTAGGTTCTTCTCCTACTATGTTCTTTATAGTCTCGTCAAGTTGTAGTATTCCCCAATGTTTCCTAATGATGTCAGTTAATATGCTGACATCAGAAGTATAATACATGGGAACTTTGACTGTGGTAGTATTATGATTATTAGACGCTAGTCCCACATAATTAACGGAATGATCAGAAAAATAAGGACTAGCAGTGGTAACTCTGAGAGGCCTTGTGATACAGACCGCTTCGTCAATTTCCTTAGTGCTGTAACCCCTATTCATAAGTCTGACTTTTAAGTCTTCCAACTCTAGATTGTACCCTGTTTCTAATGGATTGAGTCTAGAGGCTCGCATAATCTGTCCTTTTGTCACATTCCTAAAAACATGTCTAGGGTGCATGCTGATTCTATGAAGTAGAGCATTCCTAAAACATGCCTTCCTATGTATTCCAGTATTAACTATCCCATTATCAAACCTTTCTATATTTACATCAAGAAGGAGATGTTAAGTACTGAATAGTTGATAAATTTCAAGCAACTGGATAAGGTGTTAACTTGTTCATAAAAATCAAGTAATGATTTTTCATCGCCATTCCAAACCAAAAACTAATCATCCACAAATCTTCTATAAAAACCTACATGTTCTTTAAAACTATCAAGAGTGAACAGTTTCTCTTCTTCCGAACAGGCCATGACAAGATTGGTGTAGCTATTGGCACATGGTGTACCCATTGCTACGCCATCTCGTTGGGAATATATGCAGTTGTCAAACATAAAAACATTATTCTCTAATACCATTTCTAAAAACAAACACAATAAATCAATCAGTCCAGAATCCAAATCTGAATGTGCTACTAAATAATTATGCACATTTCTTACACCATCATCATTCGGTATAACTGTAAATAAACTTACAACATCCAACGTTACAAAATAGAATGAAGTGTCATGAACTAAAGGTTTCAAATAATCATAAAAGTCAGTTAAAAACTGTTTACTATCTTTTAAAACCTGACATCTATTATCAACTATTGGTCTTAAAAAATATTCTATGTAAATAGACAAAGGTTCAGTTACCCAATTCCTTCCTGATACAATAGGTCTCATGGAAGGATGTTCAGAATCCTTATGTATTTTAGGAAGGCCATTTATTATTGGAATTAAAGGATGGTAAACCTTCACAAATTTAAACAATTCAAAGGTAATATATCTACTCATAAGGATATCATCTAGCATCTCATAAACCATAAGAACCTTGTTCTCAACCTCATGAAGATCAATAATTACATAAAACTTTGTATCACGAAGTAAAGCATTCATACTCTCTTTATAGGTATCGGTATCCAAAATCACTAAAGGGCCACCTTTGTCTGTTGGCCTTATAGTTATAGTCGAATCATTTTTTAGAGCTTCTAATGCCTGTCTTTGATTAAAATTTAAGTTCATCATTACTTGATTTTTATGAACAAGTTAACACCTTATCCAGTTGCTTGAAATTTGTTATCAACTATTCAGTACGTAACATCTCCTTCTTGATGTAAATATAGAAAGGTTTGATAATGGGATAGTTAATACTGGAATACATAGGAAGGCATGTTTTAGGAATACTCTACTTCATAGAACCAGCATGCACCCTAGACATGTTTTTAGGAATGTGACAAAAGGACAGATTATGCGAGCCTCTAGACTCAATCCATTAGAAACAGGGTACAATCTAGAGTTGGAAGACTTAAAAGTCAGACTTATGAATAGGGGTTACAGCACTAAGGAAATTGACGAAGTGGTCTGTATAACAAGGCCTCTCAGAGTTACCACTGCTAGTCCTTATTTTTCTGATCATTCCGTTAATTATGAGGGACTAGGGTCTAATAATCATAATACTACCACAGTCAAAGTTCCCATGTATTATACTTCTGATGTCAGCATATTAACTGACATCATTAGGAAACATTGGGGAATACTACAACTTGACGAGACTATAAAGAACATAGTAGGAGAAGAACCTAAATTCATCTTTAAAAATAAAAGAAATCTTAAACAAATACTTTGTCATTCCAGCCCGTTGGTAAAATCTGATAGTGAAGAACTAGATTTTGGTACGAAACCTTGTCTGAGATGTAATCAATGTAATTTCATTGATATCAATGGAGTCTTTGTTCATCCAGTCACTCAACATGTTCATTCCCTTACAGCTAAAGCTGATTGTCAAAAACAGCATGTGATATATTTAGCCTGGTGCGTAACATGCAGTGCCTTTTATGTAGGTAAGATGAATAGGAAGTTAAGGGAAAGAATTAGAGAACACATCTATCATATTAGGCTGGGAAGTGAACATAATGCTTTAGCCAAGCAGGTGTGCGCTGCTAATTCTACACATCAATTTAAATTCTCCGTGTTGCAAGTTATTTATCCCAATGCCCGTGGAGGTAATATCAACAATTATACCGAGCGTTGTGAGATAAAATGGATTGTTAAATTTAGAGCTGATAGAGAACCTGGTCTGAATGACAAGGTTCCTCTGAAACCCATTTTAAGCAATAGGAGGCTTAAAGTATATAAGAATATGTAGTATAGTTTTGCTATCAGCTATATTACATCTGTAAGGAGCCCACATCTTTTAGGGGTACAGTCTTAGTACTATCTTGAGTTAGAAAGTTATTAACGTCAGTTTATTCGTTGGGAGCATCTTAGGCGTTACATCTTTATGTTTTCAAACATGAGTTTTATTGATATAAGTTTATGTATTATGATAGTGTTATAGTTAATATAAAGCACATATTTCATGTATACAATCTTGTATATTTATATGAATCCATATCTAATATTATGGTTAGGAAATGAATGGAGGATGTTCTTGATGGATTTTATGATAAAGTTTTATGTTTTTCAAGTTTGAATTAATTAATTGATTTTACAGTAAATGATGTCATTAATGTTTTTCAAGTTTGAATTAATTAATTGATTTTACAGTAAATGATGTCATTAATCTTCACTAGTGGGAGAGTATTTAAAGAGGCATTTATCATGGTATTGTAAAGTCTGAAGAAGCCCTAGTGGTGAAAGTGCTCACTTTGTCAATAAAATGCTTTATTTATTTTACTTTAAAGTTTCTACATTATCTTTGATTTACCCGAGGACAGTTTTAAGAGACATGTTTTGAATTGATGTGTTACTTTGCAGCTTTACAAAGAATTTGCTGTGGTGGTCCCGTGAATGCTTAATACCCTTTGGATTATTATAGTTATAGAATGCCTTGTGGTTGTCTTTGGAATATTTGCCAATTTTATTTTCGTAACTAGCTTTGGAGGATTTTATGAGGGCTCTCAGTTTCTTACTGAGGCTGGTAAGGGAGTTTTTTGCATCCTGGGATTTTTCTCTTTTCTGCAACAGTTTCTTCCTTTAGTTGTAAAGTTTGTTTATGGCAGGTAACCACCAGATTGGCTTCCTTTTTTTGGATGAGAGCATCTTAGTTCTATTTGGGATGGCACAATTCATGCATGAGTGGATGTGCTCGTACAGTGCCTTAGTGTAAGATTCAGCAGTTGAACTTTCAGTTCCCGTCTGCATGGGTGTCATGAAGTTTGTAACTTCTGACTTGAGTAGCATGAAGTTGGCTTTGGAGAAGTTTTTTATGGAGGTTTCCTTACTGGGGGTGGGGGTGGGATGTGGATGTTAAGGGTGATTAGCTTATGGTCAGACCTGACTAACGAGGGGGTGACCATAGGTGTGGAGCATCGATTTCCCATGTTGGTAATGACCAGGTCTAGGATATTGGAGCCCCTGGTGGGACTATGGATTAGTTGATCCAGGGCGTTGGAATTTATGAATTCCAAGAACCGCTGGGCAAAGGTGTTGGTACATGAGTAGTTTTTCCAGTTAATGGCAAGGTAGTTAAAATCACCCAGTATTAGGGTGTTTGATTCTATCTTAATATTTTCCAGTATGTTTAGAAAGGTGTAGTGAGAATCTTGGGGTATGGTGGGGGATCTGCAGCAAGTTACATACAATGGTTCCATAGCTCCTTCGCAAGAGCACAAGCAGTGAAATGGAAAAATCATTTCTCCAACTTCTTGCCAATAAGTATTGATTTCCCACAAGGATCTATAATAGGCTCCATGCTTTTCAAAATATTCAACAACCTCTATCCTGCTGCAAAAAATGCTGCTTAATTCAATATGCTGATAAATCAATCCTAATCTGCTCCAAGACCTCATACAACAATCCTCCTTATCGATTTAAACATGGTTAAATAATTCACAACTACTTTTAAACAATAAAAAATTAAATTACTGCTCTTCATCCCAAAACATATGCCTTTTAAAACAATGCTATTTACTAGTCTGTACCAACAAACCATGATAGATAAAGTAAACATTACAAAATTACTGGTTGTTATCATAGATGACCAGTTGAAATGTGACCAGCATGTATCACACATGGTTAAAACAGTCATCAAAAAGTAAGAACGTTGCACTGAGTAAAAACCTACCTCACTGACACAGCCAGATGATGTACAGCCTCTGCTTTCTTGCTGCCATCTCTCCTCAGTGCTGCCCCAGTCTTCACTAACCTTCAAATCTTACAACTGTCCATACCTGATCAATTTTATAACAGAATAGTTAAATCTGCAGAGAATTAAACTGGTTAGATCTATCATATCACTTTGTTCTTTCTCGGCTAACTACAATACACAGGCTTCAATATAAGTCAGAAAGTTGTCCTGCCCTTAATAGAGCACTATTGCCCCAACAGAATGTATGCTCTAGAGAAGAATCACTAATCATTAATCACTAATCACTACTACCAAATCATCCAATAGTGCTCTATATTTAAATAGTGTAGCTAAACTATGGAACCACACCCACTAGCACTGAAATCCATTCTGAATGCAAGCTTATTTAAAACACAGCTAAAACTTCACCTACCAAACCAATGCATCCACCGTTGTACATCTCCAGGATAAATGCCACTTTTATCTTCAGCTTGTGATATCATCAAACAGTTCTCCTCATTCAGAATCCTACACCCCACAACCAGTCTTCCCCAATACCTGAGTAGTTTTACTAGCATCTGTAAGCTAGATACATAGTTTTGTGATATTGCCTTTCTCCACCCCCCCTCTCTCTCTGTATATATATATATATATATATATATATATATATATATATATCAATAATTGCATCTGAACCTGCTTAACACCCCACCTCTTAACTATAATATCAACATTTTCTGCCCTACCTAGTACTTTCCCTCACCTCGTTTTTTTTTTAATATCTATGCATTAATCACATGATCTACTATCTGATAAACTCACTAACACACTACTTCACTACTTCAAATGCAATGCTCAACAGCTGCTAATACATAAGTATCTTTCATACTGTGATAGCAACCTCTTCCCAGTTAGGGGTCACCACTGCAGAACAACTGTCTGCAGAATGAGTGGAAGTGAAGCTTTATGGCGTCAAGTTACCAACCCAGCACCCAACCTTCCACAGAAGGCACATACACACACACACCTCAGGCCAATTTAGAGTGTCCAATCCACCTACAGCATGTCTTTGGGATGTGGGAGGAAACAGGATCACTTGGAGGAAACCCACCCAACCACAGGGAGGACATGCAGACTCCACACAGAAGGCACTCCAGCCAAGAGTTGAACCAGAGAACTTCTTGCTATGAGGTAGCAATGCTAACTGCTGCAGCACTGTGGATGCCCACTGTGATAGCATCCTCTAATTTCATATAAATGTAATCTAATCATCAATTGTTTGTATAACACTTAATGTATAGTATTTAATGCCTATTGATGTATATTACTGAATGTATGTTTAATTATGATTTTAATATGTTGGAACTTTTCTCCCCATGCCTCTGCTGAAAAGGTGTTTTGCACTAAACCCAGCTGGACAAACACAGTAAATGAAAGCAAAATAAATAAATAACAAAATTCAATAAAATACACTACTCATTGTATAAAGTTATTTTTTTCTAGGAAGCAATTATGTTAATTAGGAATACATAACTTACGTTTCACAATATCATTTATTTTAAATGTTGAGTTGATAGGCTGGTCTAATGATGTGTGATTAATTTTGCAAGTAACATACGAGTCTATTTCTGCTTGAACAGTGATGTTACTTTGTACTTGATATGTCTTGTCTGCACCATATGGCTGGATATCTGGTTCGGATCCATTCAGTTTTTCCTCATTTTTCCACCAGGTAAGATTTATCTCTCTTGGGTAAAATCCAGTAGATATGCAGCTGACTACCACACTGCTGTTAATATCAACTCGATCTTTTGGTACAGAGACTGATGGAGGGGAAGGTTCTGTTTAAAAATGAAATATTAAGAATTAACTTATCAAACAGAAGTAATACATGTGGACTCATTAACTACAAAACTAATGCAAAGCTATTTATAATGAACATGTCTATCTGGCCATAAAATAAAAATGTACAACTACTGATGTATTCACTCTTTAAATATAAAGCACAGAATCATACATGTTTCAAACATTATAACTTAACAGTAATATGTATCTATATCTGTAGCTATATATTTTTTTCAATTTTTGAATGGTATAT
This sequence comes from Protopterus annectens, assembly GCF_019279795.1. Taxonomy (NCBI): domain Eukaryota; kingdom Metazoa; phylum Chordata; order Ceratodontiformes; family Protopteridae; genus Protopterus; species Protopterus annectens. The sequence goes on along the minus strand of NC_056743.1, from coordinate 1,864,163,770 downwards.
GGTTGTGAACACATGATGATCTCATACAGAAATAGCACCCCCGTGCCTTATTACATTATTTAGAAAGGACTAAGGTTGGGAATATACATTAGATCATGTCATTTAAGATTTCTGAAGTCCAGCTGCCGGATTCTCCCCTTAAACTCTGACAGTAAGTATAACAGCACCATGCAGGACCTGCACAATTGTCACCTTACAGTTCAGGAAAACAAGAATTATTGCATCTCTTTGATCCCAAAATCTGACAGAGGGAAATAGAAAATATGTATGGCAAGCATGTCTGATACTACTGCAACTAAAGCAGATTTCAGTTAAAATTGCAATAATAATAATAATAATAATAATAATAATAATAATAATAATAATAATAATAACTGAAAAATAAATAAGGAAATTAAATTATATTTTTCATCACTTGAAGGTAGAATTTCTGAAGACCTCCCTGTCACATACAACAATGCTATGCTAAGAATTATGTGCATGTTGTGAATTTGTAATACTTTACAAAAAATTAATTTTATAAAACACCCACTGCACAGTGAAGATATAGCACAATGATGCAAGCATTGAGAACAAACCATGGTTTTGTATGAGGCTGTGCAGCATTTCCATGGAGAAGTGTGGTGTTGTAATACTAACCATTACAAACATGCTGTGCATTTGTAGTGCTCAGAACAGCATCATCATCATCATCATCATCATCATCATTATTATTATTATTATTATTATTATTATTATTAATGTTATTATTATTATTATTATTATTATTATTATTATTATTATTATTACTATTATTATTATTATTATTATTACAAACCCCACCTCAGCACGGAGCTCTGTAGGATAACAACACTAAGCATTACAAACAAGTAGCGCATTTGCAGTGCGCACACATGCACACACGCATGCTCGTGCACACACACACACACACACACACACACACACACACACACACACACACACACACACACACACACACACACACACACACACACACACACATACTGGAGAGATGATAAAATCGGCAAGAAAAGGAGAGTAGAATTGCTGGAACTGAATTCATTCTCCAGTCTTGGCAAATACCTTCACCCTGTTTTTACAAAATCTCACCAAGATGACACTGATATATAGATTGTATTTTATATAGCATAAATTATGCACAGATGTAGGTTAAAAAAAATAGAAAGCCAGGTTGGTAAACAAGTCCCAGTATAAAAAGTGCCCAATCCAGGTATGTGCACTGGTGTCAGGACTGGAAAAAATTAGAGTGTAAAATCCTTAAGACATGGAAATATTCTTACAGTGGGAATAGGCCAGGCTCGGGTGGAGGTTGTCCACTCTATTGTAGAAGGAAGTAGTCCATAAAAATCACAAAAACTGAGAGGCCAAAAAAGAGCTATAAAGATGATAGGGTGAAATATTGAGCATGAAAAATAAGTTATGTAGTGTTACTATTATGCAAGAAGCCTAGAGTTTCCTGATAGAAGATATTCAAAAAGATTAAGAAAGACATTAGAGGAAAGAAAAATACTTACACAAGAAAAAACTGTCAAAAGCAGATCCATGACAAGCATTATATAGACAAATAAATGTTGGGCTACTTGGAAAAAGAAGTGCCAAAAGAAGTACAAAAATATAAAGAACAAAATGTAGAATTTTTTGAAAGGTATAAAAAAGAAACATGGACATGTCAAAACAAAAGAGATCTGATATGGTGCAATATTTATGCAAAGGAGAAAGCCAAACTAATCAATAAAAAGTAACTCCAAAGATATTTGAAAAGGGTACTTTTCCGTTACACCCCTACCACTTGCCGCTGTTGTGGTTCTGGCATATTTCTTCAGTATAAAATCCAAGTTAAAAACAGAGACATCTGAGACAGGTATGCATATGTGGGACAAAAGTTAAAATCAGAAATAGTACAGATTCAATCCACAATAACATACAGTTAGAAATTATCCTGCTGCTTACATATTGCAACCAGATTTTTGTGTTCCGGAAATCGCATAGTTCAAGTGAAATGAGTACAGTTAAGACTTGAAGGAGTTTGAACAGCACTTTCAAGTCTTACAACACAATCTGGTTGTGAATGAGTACATGTAAAACCCAGGATCAAACCAGGAGTCAGACTGTACAATTGTTGTGAAAAGGGTATATTATAAGGTCTTGTCTACATCTGGCATGTTTATGCTTCTGAACTATACACCTTGTAATGTGCCCTTTCTACAGGCAAAGAACTACGCAGAAAAGTTAAGAAAAACAAGTCCAATTACATGTGAGAGCTGCTATGTTCTAAAATAAAATTGCACACAATATGTACTACATTCAGTGACTGCAAGTAGGAGGGGAAATGTCGGAAATAGGCATCTGTACTCTTATCTTAAAAAACTCGCCAAACCAACAGTGTTTACAATGCATGACTTGGAACTGCATATATCTTACAGAGTGCAGTGAAAGTGTTTAAGAGCATTGTCATTGCAATGCTAACATTGGGTGAGGTATAAAACATACAATCAAAGCAACAGTCACAGTTACATGTGTAAACATCATCTGAAGTTGCCATACACTAAGCAATACAACGAAATTGACAGTGGACAAGGCAGACTATGAAAGTACCCATATTTGTTGGCCTTGGGCATGTACTCACTGTAACATAAATTACGCCAGAGTGGTGATTCACAGTCTTCCTTTTAACTCCAATAGTAGGCCAGTGACCAGTGGCAAGTGGTAGGGAAAAGTACCTTGTCAAGAAATATAGGCAAAGGTACCCCAATATGAACATTTTTACAATACAAGAAATAAGATCAGAAAGGAGGAATGTACAACAGAAGATTATCAAAGTAGGAGTTAAACAAACAAAAGATGAAGTTATGTAACAGGTGTGAAGTGAAGGATTTAGTGAAGAAAATTCAACACAGGTCATGTCACTGCATTATAAAACAATGAGTCCCCAGATTAAGGAGAAACATGTGGCATGGAAGACATCTGAAGAAGAAATTTGGTCATGGGAAAGAAAAAGTGATTTATTATGGTGCAATATGTGTGCAAAGTAGAAAGCAAAACTTAACAACATAAAAAGCAACAGCAATGATATTTAAAGAGACATACAGATATGGAAAATTTCACAATACAAAAAAATAAGAAAACAAAGGGAAATAGTAGAAAGGAGGATTAACAGTGCAGGATGATGGAAAAATAAATCCCCAAATTAAGGAGAAACACAATGAATGGGAAGCATCAACTTTCCATGTGAAGATGGTCTGGAGCATGCAGGAAACCAGTGCCAAATTTCAATTGGAGGTGCACAGCATGGGAAAGAGCATGACAACTCTGACTCAGTCAATGTTGTGAAGTGATAGGCCAGTGATTTCCCATATGAAAGAGCAACTGATGATGCAGGATGCACCTGAAGAGAATATGTCACACAAGGTTGTTCTGGACCTTTATGTAGAATGTCTGCAGGAAAAAGAGCACAAAAATTGTTCTCTCAGTTTAGAAGAAAATGATCTAAGAGAAGAGTTGCTTGATTTAATCCCGATGGATAGACATATTAAATTCAATGAAAGAATTAGATTACAGAATGTAAATAAGACCCAAAATGTTAGACTCGGATAAAAAAGATGAACACAGTAATCAAGAATCTTCTTCTTCTTTCGGCTTTTCCCGGTTAGGGGTCACCACAGTGGATCATCTGTCTGCTCATGATTGGCAGTAATAAAGAATATTAACAGAAATTCATGTGATATAACAGGAGTAAATAAGATATATTACTGTCCAGCTGAATTAATAGCAGATAAAGTCTTACTGCAAAAATGCAAATCAGTAAGGGAAAATAAGGGAGAAATAAAAGACCACCATGGAAGCACTGAAGAGAGAAAACTATAAAGCAATTAAGACAAGATGTGTCACTGTTAGAAGAGTATAGAAGATGGAACAGATCAAAACTCCAACTCAGTAGCATCAAAATGCTTAGAAAGATAGATGTGATAAAAGCAAAGTGCAGTATCACAACAGAGCAGACTCTGTCATACACTATTACAAATAATAACCTAAAGATATTAGCACAGGCAGAAAAACTTAGAAGGTATGCAGATAAATATAAAGGAAAAGGAAAAATAGAAGCTAAGCAATTTGTTGATGACCCAAAAGGTTTTATAGAGAACTGGGAAACAAAGCAATTTGACAAAACAATTTTTATATATAACTGCTGCCTGTACAATCCACTAAGTTGCATGTGGGCTTTCTCTTAAGTAACTTCCACCCTGTAAAATCTTAGAATGTATAAATGTTAGTACTGTTTGTGTTTAAATGTAAATAGAAATGTAACTACTCTGTGTTTAACTTGAACTTAGTATAATACAGTGCAAGCAAATGGAGCTTCTCTCCGGTCCTCCACTGAAAATGGTTATTATCTAGTTGGAATGTCCAGGTAAACAAAGACAAATTGATAAATAAAGCAAAAGGAATAGAAATACCACCAAACAAACCAAAAAAAAAAAAAAAAAAAGAAGAAGAAACAGATTTTGAAGAAATGTTTATAAAGACCCTGTGGATGCTGAATGGATAGAAGAAGCAAAAGAAACAGTGAGATGTTCAAATATAAAGGATATGAAACGGGAAAACTGAAACAAAATTAAGGAAAGGTTCTAATTATAAAATCCCAGGACAAGATGCAGTACCTAACATCTGGATAAAAAATATTAACAATAAGAAGATTTAGCCTTGATGAAGAAATACTCATGTGCTCATCCTGAAGAGACAACTTGGTTAACAACAGGAAAAACAATACTCTTACTTAAGAGTGAAACTACAAGCCATCCTAGAAACTATAGGCTAATAACTTACCTTCCAACGATGTACAAACTATATACTGGAATTGATGCAGGCAGAGTTTATAGTTATTTAAAAAAACTCACTCATGGCAATAGAACAAAAGGGTAAGAAAAGAAAGTCATATAGACAAAAAGATCATTTGTTGCTAAACAAAGTCAGAATGGAGAATTGTAAATAGGATAGATTACAAAAAGCATTTGACAATATCCATCATATATGAATAAAGGAGTGATTACAGATGTCTAAGATACAGCCTACATTGGTCAATTACATTACATTGACTACAAAACAGTGGAAAGAAGTCATGACAAAGGGCAAATCACTATTACAGGGTTACAGGATAAAAATTCAAAGGTGGATATTCCAGCATGATTCTTTGTCACAGCTGCTGTTTTTGTTTTGCTCTTAACCCATTAAGCTGTCTCCTTAACATATTAGGTCTTGGTTATAATTTGGCTCCCACAAAACATTCAAGTGTAAACACTTCTTTATGTGGATGACTTAAAACAGTATAGTCCATCAGATGAGGAGTTGAAAGCATGTCATTTGGTCTTGATAAATGTGCAAAATAAACAATTAGAGCGGAAAAGTTGCAGCACCAGGAAAATATCAATCTGGGACAGGAATGTGACATAAAGGAACTTGAGCAGGAAGGAGTGAATAAATATTTGGGAATAAAACATGAACAAATGCAAACAAAATTCAGTAAGGAATATTTTAGAAGACTAAAATTAATAAGAAAACAGCCCTGATATCTAGGAACAAAGTCCAAGCTATAAACCAATTTTCCTTTCCTGTTTTAATAGTTTTGATGTGATTGACTGGCCCCAAAAGGTATTGAATTAGTTGGACAGAAAAAAAAAAACAAGAAAAATGCTTCATGCTTATGAAATGATATATAAAAAGCAATGTATACCAAGATTACATATCCCTCATTCTGAAGAAGGCATGGGCCTCCTTGAAATTGATTATAGATCTGCAATTGTGGGACTGCATACATATTTGTAGACCTCCCCAGATTCAAACACAGTGAAAGTTTTACAACATGAGGAGAAGAAGTCTTAGATGACTTTCCTGCTTAGTTTAACAAAAGCATATCTGTGTCAAGCAGGAATGGAAATCAACAGAAGTAGACAAAAATCAGGCAGCAACAGAAAAGAAAGAATATAAGAAAAGGGATAAAATGGGAATCAAAGAAATATGGAAAAGGCATAAATACTATGGAAAGTACAGAAAACTCCTGGAACAACTTCATCTTGAACAGGATTTGATGCCAGAATGGTTAAGGAGAGGTTAATTTAAACCAAAAGGTGAAAAGTTAATATTAGTGCCCCAGAATAGTGAACTATGTACATGTTGGTTTACAAAGTCCATTGAACATGTGGCAGAAACAGACAAAAGCAGGTTCTGTAAAACAGAACTGGAAACAATTGCACATCTTGTTGCTTGGTATGATATACAAATGGCAGAAGGCCTGTATACTGAAAGGTATAATAATGGGGCAAGACTGTTGCATTGGGGATTGTACAAACATTGCAATATTGAAGTAGCTGAGAAGCACTGGAACTATGTGCTACAAAGCATTATAATGAACGATGAAGGTTATATCACATGGGATCAGGATCACCCATTACCAACAGTTAAGAAAATAGATGTGAGGAAAACAGATATAGTATTACATAAAAAGAAGACAAAAGTAGCATTGATCACACCCATTAATTACAGTGTCTTACATACAGAGAAACTAAGTCATAAGATAGCAAGATCTGCAGGCAAAAAAGAAGACAATGAGGAAGAAAGTCACCCAGACAGTTCCAATAGTAATAGGACAATGAGTTTCATAAAAAATACAGTTGTATTTAGATATGCTGTCAATGCATGTAATTCCATATGAACTGCAGTAGGAGACAATTGTGGGCACATTGCAGATGCAGCAAAGAGTAGTTTTGGCTAACATCAAAGACTGAAACAAAACTAATTTCATGAATTTTTATCATACTCTGACTTAGGAGTGGAGTCCATGCTTGTTATGCTATTAGAAACCTACAAATTAAACTGGAAGAAACAGACTCTCTGCCATGGATATGTGTAGAATAATGGAAGACCCCTGCAGAATACGTAGTCCAGTGAATACGTTTTGATTTACACTGTCTGGGATTCATTAACCAAAAGTATGTTTTGAACCAGTGCCCCACACCCTCAGCTATTCAAATGCCTGTGTAATGCCAGGATTCATCAGATCATGCATGCACTCAGGTCTCTTGGCAACAAGTGCCATTATGACTCAGTTATAGCTCATGTTGGAGTGAATGACCTGAGACATACCTCACTGGACTATATGAAGAGAGACATGATTGAGCTCTCTGAGTATGTGTCCCAGGCAGGTATATCCCTAGCCTTGAGCAGCATACTACCCATACCTAGAATGATGCCACAGTATAAACAAAAAATTATTGGATCAATAATTGACTTAGTTTTTGGTGTCATTCAAAGGGGATCTAGTTTCTGTCAGCCTGGATAACATGTTGGACAAACCTCACTGCTTTGCCAGAGACAGTTTGCACCTGGCATCACTGCACTTTTGGCTGCTGGTAAAGGCTCTTGCCCCCCCCCCCCAATAGTGCCTCTTTTAGGGAAGGTCTCAAAAAACAAAATTACCAATGTGAAAATTGACAACTATAACAAAATAAGGGTTATGCTGTTAAACACTAGGAGCTTAGACCAAAAAAACTGCATACCCTGGAAGAACAGTCACAGAAACCTGGTTTAAGGCCTCTGAGAATACCCCATTCTTCCAAGGCTACAATGTCTTCCATACCTTCACACCACAAAACAAACATGTGAGAACCAAAGGAAGTGGTATGTCTATCTATATTAAGGATAAATTCACCTCTCAACTAGTTAGACTGAACAACTCCATGGAGTTACTCCAAGTTCAGATTATGTGGGCAAGACCCCAATTCAAGTCATAGCTAGTTGTAGATCCCCTTCCATTTATCATGATGCGCATGAGGCCTACTTGACAAAACTGAAGTAAATCCAAATATTGACAAACACTCTGGTTATGGGAGATTTCAATTATCCCACCATCAACTGGGAAACCTACTCTAGACCTAACTCACTAGAGCAAAAGTTCCTTGACTTTGTTAAATCAAATGCCCTGGAAGGACTTGTTCAAACCCCAAGAGGAACAAACATGCTAGATCTGGTCCTCACTAATATGACAAACAGATGTACCAGCCAAACTGTTGGACCCTCATTAGTTAAATCACACCACAAATCAATCGCCTTTGAACTGGCACTATCACCAGAACTTACAAAGGGTGAAGTCAGTCTAAGAAACTTCACCAAAGCAAACTATAGCCTCCTAGTGGAAAGTATAAATGCATTCCAAGCCCCACTCTGAGCTGGAATTGGTAACTACACTGAAGCTTACACTAAAGCCCTGTACAGTCACTTCTATAAGTGTACAGACTCAGCTGTTTGAGAGACAAGCAAAGCCAGAGGCCTAAGTAAAACAAAGTCACCCGGGTGGACATCCAGCATCAACAAACTTTACAGCAAATGCAAAATGTTGCTGTCTAAGAAAACTAAGATGAGGCCCCAACAATGGAAAAGCACCCACCGCAGCCTCACTAGTCAAATAAGACAACATGTCACATCCTCTAAGGGTATCTTTGAGAAAAGCTTAGCAATCACAGACAAGGATAATCATAAAGACTTTTACAGGTGCATACATGGTCTAAAAGGTTAGACCTAAGCATGTGCAAACTAGTGAGTAATAGTATCACACACACACACACACACACACACACACACACACACACACACACACACACACACACACACACACACACTGATCTTGCAGAGAAAGCAAACCTGCTAGCAGACAGACTTAGTGAAAATTTAACTCCATTATCCCCTCTAAATTTATCGCAAACCTTACCTCCAAGTCCCACCCCACCCTACATATCCAAAGAGCAGGTCATTAAAGGCTTGTCTAAGGCAAAAAAATGCAGCTTCTATGGGACCAGATGACAACCCAAGCTGTCTTCTAAACAAACTAAAACATGAACTAGCATCACCATTAAGTACCATATTCAATCACAGCCTAACCATTGGCTTTGTTCCTGTAGAACGGAGAACAGCAACAGTTATTCCCCTCCACAAAGGTGGCTTAGTAATAGACCCAGGGAATTATAGACCCATAAGTCTGACAAGCCTCATCTGTAAAGGCATAGAATGTATCATCATGGACCTCATAAATAAAGACATAGGTGACCTCCAAACCCTGGATCCAACACAATTCAGCTTCATCAAGGGCAGATCCTGCCTGTTAAACCTGGTGAATTTCTTGAAAATGTGATCAGGGCCATTGATGAGAGCAAATCTGTGCACACAGCATACCTCAACTTGGCAGAGGCCTTTGACACAATCCCGCATTCAGGTATTACCAATAAACTTAGCAAAATGAATGTAAACCCCTTTATTGTAAGATGGGTTGCCAACTGGCTCTCAAACCGGTCACACACTATCAAAGTGGGTAACTCCACATCAATTAGCAGAACTGTCACCAGTGGAGTGCCACAAGGGTCAGTACTGGGCCCCCTACTATTTGGTATATACTTCTCAGACATTCAGGCCAAAACTAAGGAGCTGTGGCTGACCAAGTTTGTGGATTACTGTTTGCAGATGACTGCAAACTGGATGCAATTATTGAATCCCCAGATGATCTCAGTATACTTCAGGATGGTCTTACCCAGACTAATGACTGCTGTCTTAGTCATAGTCTCAAACTGAATGCAAAGAGATGCATCATCATTCCCTTCAGTAAAACAATGTTACTTCACACTATCAAATTAACAGCAATACCCTATGTACTTACAAAGTGGTAAGAGATCTGGGATCACAAGTAGACTGCGAATTTAACTTTGATCAACATGTGTCTATGGTAGTAAGGAAGGCTTTCTACATAGCACACTTGTTTAGCAAAGGCATCACCTCTAGAGCAAAGGAGGTTATAATGTACCATACAAATCACCTGCAGCAATTGACTCTAGCACATTCCTTACACAGACCAACTAAAGTCCCTGTCACTATACCCAGTAGCATATAAACTTTTTGAGGGAGACTTATGCCTGCCTTACAGAGGAATCTCTGACCCAAACTGGATGGCGCAGTGGTGCAGCTGTAGCATTGTCTCCTCACAGCAAGAGGTTCTCCGGTTCAATTCGCGGCTGGGGTGCCTTCTGTGCGGAGTCGGTATGTCCTCCCTGTGTTCATGTGTGTTTCTCTGGATGTTCTGGTTTCCTCCCATGTTACAAAGACATGCATCTGGAGCATTTCTCCCAGGGCCTCCACTGAAAATTGGCTTCATTCTAAGCCGGGCTTTCCCGGTTAATAAATGTTAAATAAATAAAAATAAATAAACATAATGAATTTGCTGCACATCCATAAATCATACTGGACTAAAGCTACCTAGTCTAGGGAACTATGTATGGCCTGTGATTTGACTAGGATGAGCTGGAGGGACAGATTTGTCTCTCAGTAACTGCTGCATCTTTGGAACAGGCTACCAATTAATGTGAAGCAGAGCACCTCTATGACACTGTTCAAAAGGAAACTGGACGAGTGGCTGGGGCACCGTAAATTCTTACTGGGGATACCATCCATAACCTTCCTGGATATGAGCAGTCATTACTAAATACAGTTCTGGGTATTGACTAGAGTATCTATGGTATTACATTGGGATGAAACAGCTAGGCTTACAATGACCTCTGAGTTGATAGCCTAGTAACCTCCAATGATCGTATGATCTTGCCAGACTCAATCTCATACTAGTACAGCTATCAAAGAGTTAGGTCTCAAGCAATGATGCCACAGACATACATATGGCAGCTGTGTCATAAAGAACACCATTTAAGTGATGACAGCACTTTCCTATTGTAATGGGTATGGATCCCCTACCTAGAAGTGTATGGCCTTAAAAATGTAGCCACAGACTGTGGCATAACTATTTCCTTTGCCTAAAGCACTGTTGCACATTTGAATGGATGACATCATTTACAACTGTGATGCACATTTGAATGGATGACATCATTATGCATCATTTACAACTCTGACAGTGCAAGTTTCAATGGATGACATCATTTACAACTGTGAAAGTGCACGTTTGACTCGATGACACAATTTACAACTGTGGCAGTGCACGGTTGAATGGATGGCATCATTTACAATGGTGGTAGTGCACATTTGGATGGATGACAGCATTTGCAACTGTGACAGTACACACTTGAATGGATGATATCATTTACAGCTGTGACAGTGCACATGTGAATGGATGACATCATTTACAACTGTGACAGTGCACATTTGAATGAATTACATCATTTGCAACTGTTGCAGTATACATTTGAATGGATGATATCATTTACAACTGTGACAGTGCACATTTGAATGGATGACCACTTACAACTGTAACAATGCACATTTGAATGGATGACCTCATTTACAACTGTGACAGTGCATGGTTGAATGGATGACATCACCGTTGTTCACTAGCTTGATGTTTCTGCTAAAAAAGTGGAAGAAGAGCCCAATAACAGTGTATACATTACACATCACATATGTAACTGAAGCCTTTTGTACACACTATGAGAGCGAGTACCAGAAGACAGTCCCTGTTGTATTCAAAGCTCCTTCCTATTTACTCATACAATCTACACATCACTGTATTAAACACATATGCCACTGGTGAATTCTATCAGCAAATGACATATACTGTATCTCTGAAGGAATTACATCAGCTGTGTCTTGCAAAGGCAATGTGTGCACTAAAAATGATTTCTACAGCTTCCTAAGGTTGTAAACATTGGCAGTACAAATGTGGGAAAGTCACTCCTGAGCCCATTTATATTACCCCACACACTCTTACAAGATCAGTACTGCAGTATTCAAAGCTCCTACCTATTTAGTCACACAATCTACACACCATTGTGTTAAATGCATGCACCACAGGAGAGGTCTGACTACAAGTAAGCCATAAAGCATCTTTGAAGGGATGACATCAGCAGTGTAGCGCAAAGTAGATGGGTGTGTTAAAATGACTTCTACAGTCATCTATGGTTGTAAACATTAGGAGTACAAATGTGTGTAAGTCACTCCTGAATCCATTTGCATTCTCACACACCTACAAGGTCATCACTGCTATATTCAAATCTCCTATCTATCTACTCACACAATCTATACACCATTGTATTATACGCACATGTCACAGGAGAAGTCTGATTTTAGTACAGTGAGAGTGCATATTTGAAAGGATAATGTCATCAGTGTGTTGCAGAGAGGATGTGTTTGTTGAAAGAGGGAGAACAAGATGGATCTTCCTCTTCCCCTTTAAATGTTTCACCTGAGTGGAAGTAGAATGAGCACAGCTGTTGGTCACATCATCCCTACCTGCCACTACAACCCCACCCACCCACAAGCTGACATCTGTGAAATTCAAACCACTTATCTTGAGGACACAGCAACAAACAGAAGCAACGCAGGAAAAGAATGATTTTTGTTGTTTGACTGTGTACTTTATTGGGGTTGACCTCAGCAGTGTGTCACAGAGAAGGTGTTGTTGGAAAAGGGGGATAATGGAAAGGGGGATTCCTTTTCCAGTTTAAAATATTTCTCGAGAGTTGAAGTTGATTGAGTAAAGCAGGGATTGAGATGACACTGACCTGACTTTACAGTATTCCCCATCAGGAACATACAAGTTCACTGCTGTGAGATTTGAACCACCTTCCTATTTAGTTACACAATCATGAAGATGCAGTAAAGCATGCAAGTACCACAAGAGAAGGCTGACTTTTGTAGTGTGACAGTGCACTTTAGAGAGGATGACCTCATCAGTGTGCCAAAGAGAAGATGTTTTTCAGAAAGGGGGATGAAGGATTCCACTCCCAGTGTAATATGCTTCTCCAGAATTAAAGTAGTGGTTGGGGTCATGCTTGTCTGACTCTGTAGTCCCTCTATCAGACCCAAACAAGTTTACTTCTTTGAGATTTGAACCATCTACCTATCTAGTTATACAAGAGAGAGCAATGTATGAACTGCAAGTGCCACAGGAAAAAGCTGGCTTTGATGATATGAGAATGCACTGTAGATAGGATTAGATGATCATTTTGTGGCAGAGAAGATATTGTGCTGTAGGAGTTTTTGTGAAAGACAAGTCTGTTCATAGGAAGGAGGAAGTGCAAGCTGCTGGTCAAAAGTAATTACATACTGCTGACCTAGGTCAGCTATGTTGTTAGTGATGTACATTGTAGAATGGAGAGTGATATGTACCTGGTTTACATGATGCTGCGTAAATGAGGCACACAGACTTATGAAACACAGGATGGACAACAGAGAATTCATGGTTCATCAGGTCAGGATGATGGCATGTAAACAGTGATCATATTACTGTCATAGGTTCATAGGCTAATAGGTGTGTACTAGGCTAATGGCCCTGGAGCCTTTACAAGCCTAACCGACAGAATTACCCTAGCCTCATGCCACCCGACCTTAGTTCCCAGTACCTCTGTTGAGAAGAGCCACTGGAGTGATCCCTGGGGTGAATTTTCTATTTCCCATACAAGCATCAAGATTTCTCTTGAAGAGGGCCAGTGAGGTGCTCTGTTTGACATGTATGGGAAGTCTGTTCCATAGCATGGACAGTCTCTGGGTTATGAACCTGTCCCTCCAGCATGTTCTGTTGATTGTGGTAATGAGATTGAGGTCTCTGGAGTGTGTGGTGTGGAGGAATTGGATTTCTTTAGATGTAGCATTTCTAACAGAGCTGGGTCAGACATGGCTTTGTAAGTCAAGCAGAGATCACCTTTAAGTAGGCGATATGAGACAGAGAATAGTTGGAGTTTTTTGAGTCTGTCCATATAGGACAAGTTTTTAAGGCCTATGATCCTTTTTGTGAGGTACTTTTGCGGCCTCTCCAATTGTTGCAGGTGTCTAGTGAGGTACATGCCAAATGGGGAATTGTACTCAATGATTGGCCTAATGTGGGAAGAATAGAGGGAGGCAATGACCTCTTTCTTCCTGGATGGAAAATCCTTAGTAATGAGATGTGCCACATAGAAGGACTTTCTGACCATAGTGGCAATGTGGTGGTTAAAAAAAGAGGTTGCTGTCAACCTGTGTTCCCAGATCTCTTATAACGCATTCTGTGTTCAGTGGACTACCATTAATGTAGTAATTCATGGGAACTGGGTTTTTCCCCAAAGGGGATGATGACACATTTTTGGCATCATGCTTAAGGCCATGGTTCTGACACCAGTCATTGGTCTCAGTGAGGCCTTTCTGTAGGATGTCAACATCACTTGGGAGATAATAATGGCTCCCAACTTGCAATCGTCTGCAAATTTTGTCAGCCAGAGTCTCTTCGTGTTGGTCTGGACTACAGAAGTAGATACCAAACAGTAAAGGACCCAGAACTGAACACCTGTGGGACTCCACTCATGACTGGTCAGTAGTCTGACTTGGAGTCAGCTACATTCACACTGTGGGTTCTATTTGTGAGCTAGTTTGCAACCCACCTAGTGATATATGGATTGATGCCCAGCTTAGTGAGTTTTTCTATGATTCATGAGTGGGGAATGGTATCAAAGGCCTTGTCCAGATCAAGGTAGGCTATATAAACCACCTTGCCTTCATCCACAGCTCTGGTGACTGACTCAAAGAAGTCTACCAAATTGAGCAGGCATGATCTACCCTTCACAAAACCAAACTGGGTGGGATCCAGAGTTTGGAGATTCCCTATATCCTTGTTTTTTAGGTCCATGATGATGCGTTCCATAGCTTTGCATATCAGAATCATCAGACTAATGGGGCAATAGTTCCCAGGGTCTGTAGTCACTCCTCCTTTGTGGGGAGGGATGACTGTAGCAGTGTGCCATTCGGTAGGGACAAAGCCTGTGGTGAGTCTGTGATTGACCAGGGCACACAGGTGAGGTGCCAGTTCACTCTGTAGTTCATGTAAACACAGCCAGGGATATTGTCAGGTCCCATAGAAGCTGTATTCTTGGCCTTGGACAATGCTGTTTTAACCTGTGCAGCAGTATTACTGGGTATCTAGCAATCTACTGATATCATGATTGGTCCTTTGGAGGGGGTAAAGTAGGCACTGAATCTGTTGGCTAATATATTGCCAATATCTGTTGGCTCGGTATAGGAGGTACCATTATGCAAATCTGGGTATTGCTGTGGAGATTCTTTACATAACTGTAGAAGGCCTTGTGGTTGTCTTTGCTATCTGCTGTAATTCTGTTTTCATAGCTAGCATTAGAGGATTTGATGACGGATCTCGACTTTTTGTTGAAGCCGATAAAGGAGGTTTTCCAGTCCTGGGACTTCACCTTATTCTGCATCAGTTTCATCCTTCTGTTGTTGAGTTTGTTTATGGCAGGAGACCACCAGACTGGCTTTCTTTTTTTGGATTAGAACATCTTGGTTCTATTGAGTATTGCGAGATCCATGCATTTGTGTGGATGAATTTTTTCATGATAGTTACCTTTGTTGGAGGGATGTGTATTTCCAAGGTGATTAGTTTGTGGTCGGATCTAACCAGGGAGGAGGTGACTATTGGTTTAGAGCAATGTTCACCCATTTTGGTAATGTCCAGGTCAAGGATGTTGCTCTGTCGCTAGTGGAGGTAAGAACGAGCTGGTCCCAGGCACTGGAATTAATGAATTCCAGGAAATGTATAGTTTTCCCAGTTAATGGAGGGGTAGTTGAAGTCGCCCAGTATGAGAGTGTTAGATTGGACCCTAATATTCTCCAGGGTGCTTAGGAATGTGGAGTGTGAGTCTTGGGACATGGTTGGGGACCTATAGCAGGCTACGACCTGAGTCACTGTCTTTCCCAATGTTAGCTGTACCTGAAGTATCTCTGATTCTTTATGTTGGGCTACCAGTCTGGAGGTGTGCACATTCTTTATGAATATGGAAATACCACCACCTTTGAAGCTGCAGTCCAAGTTCTAGGGCCGAAAAGTGTGGAATGAGTTGTAGCCTGGTAGTGCAGGGGTGCTTTCTGCTGTCTTGAACAGGTCTCTGTTACAAAACAAATGTTGATAATCACCATTTTAAGAGTGCTTCAAGCCAGTGCATTTTGAGATTTAGACTTCTAGCATTGAGCAGCATGACCCTCAGATTGCATTTGTTTGTAGCTGTTACAGTGGTAATTTGGTCTTTGGAACACTGCCTAAAAAAGGCACTATAAGGGTGGCAAGAGCCTTGGTCAGTATCTGGAAGCCCAGAGGTGACAGATGCAGGCCATCTCTGACAAAGCATTGAGGTCTGTTAATCATGTCATCCCAGGCAGACAGATACTGGTTCCCCTTAGAATGACACCAGAAACTTAGCCAATTGTTGAAATCAATCATTCTCTGCTTGTACTGTGGTATCATTCTGGGTGATGGTAGGATGCTGCTCAGGGCTAGGGTCATACCCACCTGGGCTACATAATCCGAGAGCTCCTCCATGTCTCTTTTCATGTAGTCCAGGGAGGTAGGTCTCAGGTCATTCACACCCACATGTACAATGACAGAGTCATATTTGTACGTGTTGTTGAGGACCTGAGTACATGTGTTATGTGGTGGATCCTGGCTCTTGACAGGCAGCTGACTGTTACTTTCTCCTTATTCAGCCTAGTGAATGGGACATCAGTGTGCCTCACTATCAAGTCACCTATGACTAGTGTGTTGGGCATGTTGTTTTGCCTTAGGGGCTTTGGCTGAGTGGCACACTGTTTAGGAGAGTTATGTGCCTTGTGATTAGTGGTGGTCCAGTGCGTTTCTGCCTTAGAGGTCTCTGCTGTTTGGGTAGATTTTTATTGAGACCCTCCCCGAAGGAGGGTGTGTGGTTTGTGTTTTTATGTGAAAGTAGTGCTGGTGTGTGTTCTGGAGGGCTCTCTCTTCCATGTGGTGTGGTGCAGGTGTTGACCTTCTCCTCTTGACCAGCTATTCCAGTCTTGGCTGGAGAGTCCGTGGCTTCCAATTTGGATATATAAGTGCATCTCTCACAAGTCTGAGTGTTGGGAGGTAAGAGGAGAGGGTTGTTGGTGTACATGAGGCAGTTGCTACATTGCCTTAGGATGCCCAAGTTCACCAGGTTAATAGGAGAAAGCAGAGGGAACTGACCTTTAGACATGCCTGGAGGGGTGGGCATTAATAATAAGTACTGGAGCTGTTTCCTTGTAGAAAGTTTAGTGCTGGTAGCACTTTTGTGTGCTACAATAATTGCTACAAGAAGTCTGGTAAAGTGCTAGACTAATAAGCTAGTAAAAGTGCAGGAGAGGAGAGAACTAACAGATCTAAGGGAAAAATTGAAGAGCAGACTTTGGCACTGCTCAGAAGCTTACAAACAGTCCTGGATACAGCATATCTGTAAAACAGAAAGTTGAAAGAGATGGAACCACTGCTCTTGTGGTAGATAGGCTACCTAGTTCTTACCATCCTCCATCACAGAAAGGCTTGGGGGGCTCAGAAACTTACAAACAGTCCTGGATAAAGTAAACGTGTATCTAGACTAGACTAGTTACAGGAAAGGCAGAAAACAAGGGAAAAATGTGGGCATTTAAACCAGAAAGTTAAAAGAGATGGAGAAACTGCCCAAATGGCCAATAAACTACAATTTCTTGGCCAGAAACCACTCTTGTGATAGAAAGGCTACCTAGTGCTTACCACTCCCACTGATAAGCTAGAAGGCGTTCCTCCAACACAGAAAAGCATGGGGTGCTTAGAAGCTTACAAACAGTCCAGGATACAGCAAATCTGTATCCGGACTAGGCTAGTTACAGGAAAGGCATGGAACAAGCTTAGATTTTTTTTTTACATAAAAGCAGCTAAAACAGCACTAAAAACAATTCGAGTACACTGCAAGCTAGCACACGATTGTGTAGCAATATTAAAGCAAATACAGTTTAATCCCATTACCAATGGGATTTGCTTATGTAAGGACAATGTGCAGTGTCAATAAAAACAAATAAAACATCTGCCAGTGCACTAGTGCTAAACACTGATGAAGTACATGTGAAAATGATCCATATGGTCACATGTCATTTCCAAGTGTAAGTGTTGCAGTGCAGACATAGCTTTACAGAATGAAGTGTTCAGTCAGAATCACAGTTAAATCCAGTTATCTGGAGAACAACAGTCCATTACCACACACAGAAGTAATACATCCCAGTAACAATAGTTACATTTGTTCAAAACCTCTTCCTAAAGCAAATAGCTGAAATGTTCATTTGCTTGTATGATGGCAAAGTGTTAGCACATGTGTAATTCTACTTGGAGGTATTGCACTTAGAAAATAAATTAGCAGTAGTCAATGGTGCTCCCTGCCAACCTTTGCACAAATAAGGATTACAGACAAACAAGTCTGATTGTGATATAATGCAGAACAGATCTATGTTATGTTAATGTACCATGTGTCATGATTTAACATTTGTCATGACAGTACTTGCTCTGGTCATCTGGAGATATACACTTTGATTGTGTTTATCTTGCTGTCAAATAAAAAAAAAAAATTGGCCTTATTATTGCATTCTCTACTTGCGTGCCAGTCACCAGCAAGCAAACCTGTTCCACTGCTGAAAGAAAAAAAAGTGAAAACTTTGATTTTGTCTGCTTTCTGTAGAGATGACAGACTTAGTGTCGGTGAACTTCCATCAGCACTCTGGACAATAGTGAGTGGTCAATGTCCAGCTATCACATACCTCTCTATGTGGCACAAGGTATAAATGCATTGAGTCTAGATAAAAAAGACAGGTGATTCAGGGTTTTAATCTAAAGGGTGTCAGAATGCCATTTTGATTAGGAGTATAAAACTAAATACAAATGAGTGTCATAAATATATTTATTACAACAATTGTATCAGTAATGCTTGCATACCTAAACTTTTATATCTACCATATATTGTTAATGCTTTACATATCACCCCAATATAATGCATGTAACATTTGTTAAACATGACAATAAGGCTATGTAATTTGAAATGCAGTTTCAGACCTCTGATGTGCTCAATATTTTGTTACGATTATTATGACGAAGCACATATCCTATGTGTGTAGGCTAGTATGTCATGTGATGTACAATCATTAGGCTCCATCTCAGTAATGACAGCAGCAGAATCACATAAGATGAACATCACATCCATCAGCTTACTAAATATACCATAGTATAAAGTGTTGAGAGTGGAGGGGTGATGACAGAGACAGAGATGGAGAGAGACATAACAGTTTGTTTTATTGGATATTTATGGACATCTTTATGGTGTGTTAGTCATATGTGCTTCCTCATGCTGAATCTGTCATTCGCTGTGTCATGCAGTGATCATTAGAGGGATAAAGAAGGGGTAACAGAGTAGAGAAATTATTAAGACATTAGTGAGATAAGTGTTGTTTAATAAGTCTTGTTGGGGATGTAATATTTTTGTAAATGCTTTCATGCTGCAGTGTTCAAATGTGATGTTAATGAAATGGTGTAAATGGAGATAATACAGACATTTGCAATGAAATATATGACAGGATCATAAAATGACAAGAAACATCAAATTCACATACTTCTGGATGAAGGGGGTGGGAAGGTGGAAGCATGATGAAGACTAAGATGGTGGTGGGTTAGTAACAGATGTAGCACAAGGTTACTCATTATTAATATGGAAAAAGAATGACATATTTGCATGATATACTTCTAGATTAGAATCTTTGGCAGTATTATTAAAAAAAAAACTTTACACAGGTGATGATTATCTCAGCTCACCACATAGGAGCTTATATGTTAGTTTAAATCATACATTGTAAGAGACAATGACAACAGGTTGAATAAAGCCAGGAAGTAGGTAGCATCCTTTAGCACAGTTATATCAACTGCAACATCCCTTAGACGTTCCGTGTCACCCAGCAGCCAGACAGATAAGAAAGGCTAACTGTATCCCATTTTAATACTTTTAAAAGGAGAAGGTGCAGGGGAAAGCCTACAGGAATTTGTAGAATGTTAGTAAGAGAGAACTATAGCTATACACTTCTTCAAAACACAAACATAGAAATGTATGCATAAGTTGCTGAGTTTGGACAGTCACCATGCCAGGTATAGGCGACAACAACAGAATAATGTTATATACCCAATTGTATCAAATCAAGTGCATCAAGAAGACACACAGGTGAAATGGAGAGCTATGTATGAGACATAATTTTGTTGGGGCGACAGGTGCTAATTTTTTATTTTTTTATTTAAGAGAGAAGAATGTTGGGTAAGGGACTTAGGCATGTGAGGGTCAGGTAGGTAGAGTAGGTTAGGTAGCAGGTGCAGACATACAGGACATAAAATACAGAGAGGGATGGTGATAAACACAAAACGTTTCGGAACACCATGACTGAGAATAGAGGCATCGGAGGCACATCTATGTCCAGTGCGAAAGCAGTGAGAATCTACTTCTCACTCTCAGAACTATCATTCCTGTCTCCTGTGTCAGTTCTCTGGGTCACTACTGGATGTGGCATCATTTTGGCAACACAATGCAGGACCTTTTCTACCCTGCTGATTTGGGAAGTGAGGTCCCCTCTCCATAATGCTCTCCACCAGCCCAGCTCCTGCCAAGTAGCAAAATCACCACCTCCATTAGTACTGCTCCTGGAGGGTATCACAGCACCAGCAGATGTTGCACAGCTACCTAATGCAGGTGGATCAGGCAGGGCATGGGCTTGTGCAGGAGAAAAGCTGTGACCCCAATGTGCTGAATGTCTATGCTGCCATCTCTGGAGGTATGGCAGGCCAAGCTGCATCAGTCAGTCAATCTCCCTGTGCAGACGGTCATTTCTTTTCAGCAGCAATAAATGAAAAGAGAAGAATTTTAAGACATATATGAAAAAATAATTTAAAAAGAGTGCAATAGGGTGGGGGCAGACAAAAAGAAGGAGAATTAGATTCATGGCATCTCACATTATTTTACTATTTCAATATATAAACAAATATGATAATGAAAAATGTACACCTTTGCCACATCCAGATATGATGGGAATGCATTACCGTGTCATGAGATAAATCAATCTCACTGCTATAGTATAAGAAACAGAACATTAATTTGAGTATGCCATACAGAACATAAGCTTTCAAGTTTAATAACTGCATTTACCAAAACAGAATTAATGTCAGTCAATACTGCAGTTAACATTTTAGAGTAAAATATATTGTAATACATTCTACTTTCTGCTTCTAGTTATTGAACCCACAAACGATTATACTGGTGTACTCCTTGCCTAATGCAACCACAAGAACTGTAGGAGATGCATGTTTGATATAAAGGTATGCCTGCTCAGAATGCTACTTACTGATGAAAAGACAGTTATTTGGTTTAAAGTCAGACCTGATGCACACTTAGCTGTGCCTCTCAGGTGAGCTAGTCTCTCCTGATGCACCTTACTGCTCACAGCTGTCTCCTCTGCAGCTGAACAGGTGAGAAAAAGAAAAGAAGAGACATGAAAGCATGAGGAATACCAGTCTTGGGAGTCTAATCCAAGCGGTATCATTAACTGTTGATGGGTCAGTATACTTACACAAATGAGGGAGGTTTGCAGTTTTAAACTCATCCTCCCCTCAGCTAAGGAGGTCCTCATTGCGCTGTTTCATATCACTATAGTGGTGATGGCATTGCTCCCCAGTGCATGGGATGCCATTTGCACTGGTGCTGTTTCATGTCCCTGTAGTAGTGATGACATTGATCCCCAGTGCATGGGATGCTAGTTGCACTGGTGCCATTTCATGTCACTGCCATGGTGATGACATTGCTCCACAGTGCGTGGGATGTCAGTTGGACTTGAGACAGCATTTGCCAAGCTGTTCCAAGCCTCAGCCTTATACTCAGACCTGGTATATTCCCCCTACAGCAGCTTATGGCTGTAGTGCTTCACTAGGAGTGCCACAAAAATCCTGGTGGCCTCAAAAGCACATGTCTATGCTCTAAATGGAGCAACATCTTCTTCTTCACCAGACATGTCTGTAGAAGTCAAGCTAGAATGATGCATATGAACTGGTGCCCAATTCAGATCTTGCATGTAGCAACCAGCGTACAAAGACATACAACCCTTCCAACTCCATATGTGCACTTGTAAGCCAAAAAATGCTTACTAGACAAATTGGCAGTGACTATTCAAATAGCAGGAATGATGTGAAACATGGCACTGAGATTTGGCCACGTGTGATGCCCAAATTACTGACACATGTCTCAGTGTTAAATAATGACATGCATTATGGTGTTTGTTGCTGACACATGTCTCACTGTTAAACAATGAAATTCTGTATGGTGTTTGTTACACAAGTCTCGGTGTTAAACAATGACATGCTGTATGGTGTTTGTTACTGACACACATATCAGTGTTAAACAATGGCATGCTGTATGGTTCATAGGTTGGTACCAGGCTATCAGCTCTAGGGCCAAGAAAAGCATAGCCGTAATAATTCCCTGGCAATTTCTTCCCATAATATTTACTTCCCAAGACCCCTGTCTAGCAGGGTAACTGACATGATCCCTGGAGTGTTTCTTACTGACTCATGTTTCAGTGTTAAACAATAACATGCGCTATGGTGTTTGTTACTGACACGTCTCACTGTTAAACAATGACATGCTCTATGGTATTTGAAACTGACACATCTCTTAGTGTTAAAAAATAACATGCAATATGGTGTTTGTTACTGACAAGTGTCTCATTGTTAAACAATGACATGCTGTTTAGTGTTTGCTACTGAGACATGTCTCAGTGTTAAACAATGACATGCTGTGCGGTGCTTGTTACTGACACATGTCTCAGTGTTAATGACATGCTGTACACTGTTTGTTACTGACACATGTCTCAGTGTTAAACAATGACATGCTGTATGGTGTTTGTTACTGTCACATGTCTCAGTGTTAAACAATGACTTGCTGTATGGTGTTTGTTACTGACACATGTCTCTGTGTTAAACAATAACATGCTGTATGGTGTTTGTTACTGACACATGTCTCTGTGTTAAACAATAACATGCTGTATGGCGTTTGTTGCTGGCACATGTCTCAGTGTTAAACAATGACATGCTCAATGGTGTTGGTTACTAACACGTCTCAGTGTCAAACAATGACATGCTGTATGGTGTTTATTTCTTATTCACATCTCAGTGTTAAACAATGACATGCTGTATGGTGTTGTTACTGACACATGTCTCAGTGTTAAACAGTGACATGCTGTATGGTGTTGTTACTGACACATCTGAATGTTAAACAATGACATGCTGTATGGTGTTTATTACCAACACGTGTCTCAGTGTTAAACAGTGACATGCTGTATGGAGTTTGTTACTGACACTTGTCTCAGGGTTAAACAATGACATGCTGTATGGCGTTTGTTACTGACACTTGTCTCAGGATTAAATAATGACATGCTGTATTGTACAAGAAAAAGAAAAATAATCTGGTTCCACACAGCAGTGAAAATCAATATGTCCTTTATTGTAGTAGGTAAGCGCTTTCTCGGAATAACATCTGCTTCATCAGACCAACAAAGATAGAATAGCAGTTACATTTTTAAACACTAAAACATCCAATCAAAAATCAGATAAAATGTGCATCATAGCTAAAAGCCATGTGATAAAATACATCTGTAGAATCTATACAGCATTAAAAAATTGAATAAAACAGACTAAATGAACAATATGTACTTAAAACTTGTAACAAATACAATAGTAAAAAATAATAAAAGATGGACTATTGAAACATATATGATAAAATATTAAAAGAGATATCAATGCTTCCTGATATCCCTAAGGTGTTCAAGTATTCTATCCTTAAACACCCTGTTCATTTTCCCTATGTAAAATGAGAAGCAAGTAGTACAATAGCAAAAATAGACACATTTTTTTGTTTGACAGTCTGCATAAAAATCAGTATCTATCTTAAAACCCAAAGTGGGATGTGTGAAATGATTACCAATATGTGTATGTGTACAGGCCATACAATTCCTACACATATATGTACCAAGTCTATCAGATATTATAGATGTTGTTAAAGAAACCAGCGCACTATCACTACATGTAGCTGAAGATGGTAAAGAACATAAATTTAGCTTTATGGTACTAGAGATTCTGCATAGTATCAAGACAGCAGGTAACATAAATAATAGAACAGAATCTAGTGAACAGAAATGGATTTTGCGCTTTCAAGCTGATAAACCTCCTGGTTTAAACAACAGAGTTTCCCTGAAACCCTTCCTTAAAGCACGGCTATTAAAGCATTGATCTCTCTTTTAATATTTTATCATATATGTTTCAATAGTCCATCTTTTATTATTTTTTACTATTGTGTTTGTTACCATTTTTAAGTACATATTGTTCATTTAGTCTGTTTTATTCAATTTTTAAGGATTTATATATTCTACAGATTTTATCACATGGCTTTTAGCTATGATGCACATTTTATCTGATTTTTGATTGGATGCTTTAGTGTTTAAAAATGAAACTACTATTCTATCTTTGTTGGTCTGATGAAGCAGATGTTATTCCAAGAAAGCGCTTACCTACTACAATAAAGGACATATTGATTTTCACTGCTGTGTAGAACCAGATTATTTTTCTTTTTTTTTGTATTCTCTGGTTTTTGCATCTGATTACTTATTTGGCTCAAGAACAGTTTTTATTTGGTACATACTGTATTGTGTTTGCTACTGACACATGCCTCAGGGTTAAACAATGACATGCTGTGTGGTGTTTGTTACTGACACGTCTTAGTTATAAACAATGACATACTATATGGGGTTTGTTACTGACAGGTGTCTCATTGTTAAACAATGACATGCTGTATGGTGTTTGTAACTGACACATGTCTCATTGTTAAACAATGACATGCTGTATGGTGTTTGTTACTGACACGTGTCTCAGTGTTAAACAATGACATGCTGTATGGTGTTTGTTACTGATGTCTCAGTGTTAACCAGTGATATGCAGTCTGGTGTTTGCTACTGACAGTGTCTCAGTGTTAAACAATGCCATGCAGTATGGTGTTTGTTAGTGACACTTGTCTCAGTGTTAAACAATGACATGCTGTATGGTGTTCGTTACTGGTACGTGTCTCAGTGTTGAACAATAACATGCTGTGTGGTGTTTGCTACTGACACATGTCTCAATGTTAAACAATGACTTCCTGTATGGTGTGTGTTACTGACATATGTCTCAGTGTTAAACAATGACATGCTGTATGGTGTTTGTTACTGACACGTGTCTCAGTGTTAAACAATGACATGCAGTATGGTGTTTGTTAGTGACACTTGTCTCAGTGTTAAACAATGACATGCTGTATGGTGTTTTTTACTGACACATGTCTCAGTGTTAAACAATGACATGCTGTACTGTGTTTGTTACTGAAACATGTCTACAATTACTTGGTGTATGGTATTTGTTACTGTCACATGTCTCAGTGTTAAACAATGACATGCTGTATGGTGTTTGCTACTGACACACATCTCATTGTTAAACAATGACATAATGTATGGTGTTTGTTACTGACTCACGTCTCAGTGGTAAACAATGACATGTTGTATGGTATTTGTTACAGACACATATCTCAGTGTTTAACAATGACATGCTGTATGGTGTATGTTATTGACACATGTCTCAGTGTTAAACAATGACATGCTGTATGGTGTTTGTTCCTCACACACGTGTCAGTGTTAAACATATGACATGCTGTATGGTGTTTGTTACTGACACATGTCTCAGTGTTAAACAATGACATGGTGTTTGTTGCTTACACATGTCTCAGTGTTAAACAATGACATGCTGTATGGTGTTTGTTACTGACACATGTCTTAGTGTAAGCAATGACATGCTGTATGTTGTTTTTTACTGACACATGTCTCAGTGTTAAACAATGACATGTTGTATGGTGTTTTTTACTGACACGTCTCATTGTTAAACAATAACATGCTGTATCATGTTTGTTACTGACTTGTGTCTCAGTGTTAAACAATGACATGCTGTATTGTGTTTGTTACTGACACAAATCTCAGTGTTTAACAATGACATGCTGTATGGCTTTTGTTAATGACACACATCTCAGTGTTAAACAATGACATGCTGCATGGTGTTTGTTACTTACACATGTCTCAGTGTTAAACAATGACATGCTGTGTGGTGTTTGTTACTGACACACGTCTCAGTGTTAAACAATGACATGCTGTATGGTGTTTGTTACTGACACATGTCTGAGTTTTAAACAATGACATGCTGTATGGCTTTTGTTAATGACACACATCTCAGTGTTAAACAATGACATGCTGCATGGTGTTTGCTACTTACACATGTCTCAGTGTTAAACAATGACATGCTGTGTGGTGTTTGTTACTGACACACGTGTCAGTGTTAAACAATGACATGCTGTATGGTGTTTGTTACTGTCACATGTCTCAGTGTTAAACAATGACATGCTGTGTGGTGTTTGTTACTTACACATGTCTCAGTGTTAAACAATGACATGCTGTGTGGTGTTTGTTACTGACACACGTCTCAGTGTTAAACAATGACATGCTGCATGGTGTTTGTTACTGACACATGTCTGAGTTTTAAACAATGATATGATGTATGGTGCTTATTATAATCATTGCTGGTTGGAGTAAAAATGGCAGTAACAAATTTGGTTCCTTAACTATAGTAGGACTGAGCAGTACCACTTGGGAACTGAACCCATGAGAAAATGCTAAACCATGGTTATTTACTATCAGTGCAATAGCAGAACTAGATTTTTAGCATGGTAATTAGAGATATACATTTTAAGAATGACTGGGGAAATACTTCAGAGGTGGCTGTTTGCGTGTGACTTTATGTAGGCATGGGACTGCATTTTTATGTAAATGGCTATATTTGTGTTTGCAAATATATTTCAGACACATGCAGGTGCATCACCTGAGTAACACATGATGGTTTATGTTACATGCATACTTCACATGATACACTGTCTTAAAAAAGTTACGATATGTGATAGTTCATAAAATAATTATAACAAAACTATTCTGCACATCATACCTATAGAAGTTCATTTTAAATTAAATGCCATCATTTTCATGTTTAACATAAATCACACACATTATATTGGGCTTATATAATAAACATCGATAATACATTTTTGAAAGAAGCACATTTAGGATAACCACTTGCATGTAGTCTTACATTCCTCATCACAATTTTGGAAACTCATGTGTTTCTGACACCATTTGTAAAAAGTATTGATATACTGGATTTAAACCCTTTCACACCTGTGCTGTTTGTCTAAACTCATTATATTTACACCTTGTACTACAGACAAAGATAGATGACAGGTGGAGTTTCTTCACTCAGTACTATCCAGAGTGCTGACATTCGAGCACTGGTGCCAAGTTAATTTGCACTACGGAAGGCTGGCCAAATTAAGTGTTTACTTTTTTCCTTTGGCTGTGAACCATGTTTGTACTCTGCCAAACAGTGTACAAATGGAAAAGGCAAAATAAAAAAATAAATGAATGCATAAATACATTTGAAAACAATTGAAAGGAAATGTATATCAATGAAAGAGTATATTTATCAATGAACAAAGCAAGTAGGGCATTGCAATGGCTAATTTCTTCTTTTCACATGTCCTTGCCACATCAAAAATTTAATAGTTGCGACATATTATCAGGACTACAGGAAATTACCACTAATGGCAATGGAGACACACAGCAGTTGACATAACATCACTTTTGGCACACAGACACAATTAGTAGTGATATAATTTCAAATTAAATTCGTGTGTCTGTCAGGATTATTACTTGGGAAGCATTTTGAGTTATTCCATCATATGTAATACATTTTTCACGATGCCATAGTAATATTTCTCCATTATCACAATGTATATCGTTTCATATTTCACCTTATGCATATCACCCATTGGTATTATTGCTGGGAATAGTTGAGTTTCCAACAAAAGCAGTACATTCATATAACAAAATATGTGTCAATATTCATTCTGACTTCCCTCAGTAAAACTATCTGCAAACTGGACTTGAACCATGCATCACCTGTGCTCTTTCTTTAAGCTTACTACACTTACACCTTGTGCCACAAAAAAGTTAGGTTACAGGTGGAATTCCAACACTCAGTACTATCCAGAGTGCTGTACTGGTAATAGGCTTGTTTGCACTACTGAAGGCTAATTTTTCACTTTTTTCCTTCAGCTTGATAACTGTGTTTGCACTTTGCTGAGCAGTGTACAGATGGAAAAAGCCAAACAAAAAAGTCAACAAAGAACTTGTATTTAAAACTAACACAGTTACATAATGCATGCAAGGAGCACAGCAGTCATAGCATTAGCATGACAAATTTACCCTTTTCACATCTGTTTGCAACATCACAAGTAGCATTTATAAGTTTATAGGTTCATAGGTGGTTACTAGGCTATTGGCTGTAGGGCCTTTATAAGCCTAGCCATGTTATACCATTTTTCCCTTATTGACCAAGTTGTATGGTCTGTATTTGCAGCACAAGTCTATGATCAGCATGACTGCCCATATCCAAGAGACATATAGGTAACACCCACAGGGTAAATTTATGGTTTCCCATCCTGTTGTCGATCATTGAAGAGCTCTGTTTTACATGAATTGGAAGTTTGTTCCAGAGAAGTGTCAATCTCTGGGAGATATATCTCTCTCTCTCTCCAGCATGTCCTGTTAATGTCACAGGCTAGGTTAAGATCTCTATAGTGAGTGAATCTTGCCCCATTTGTCTTGTGGAAGCACAGCATTTCCATTAGGGCAGGGTCCGAGACTGCTCTGTAAGCCAGGCACAAGTCGCCTCTCAGCAGCATATAAGATACAGAATACAGTGATAGGGCCTTCAGTCTGTCCATGTAGGTCATGTGTTGAAGTCCTGAATTTTCTTGGTGAGAAACCTCTGAGGTCTCCCCAGCTGCTGCAGGTGTCTGGTGAGATACATACTGAAGGGAGCATTGTACGCTATTAGTGGTCTGACGAGGGATGCATACAGGGAATGCCCTTACTCATGAGATGTGCAAAGAGCTTCCTTACTACTGTGGACACATAGTGACCAAAGTTAAGGTTACTATCAACCTGTGTTCCCAAATCTCTCACCACAGGGTTTAAGCTAAGGGAGTACTGTTATTATTGTAATTTGCAGAGACTTCCCCTTTGTTGAAAAGAATGGTAACACTTTTTTGTGCTCAGTTTAAGTCCATGGCTTTGGCACCAATACTTTGTTTGTGTAACCCTTTTTGTATTATGCCAACATCATTGGGGGTCTCAAAGATTGCACACTGTTTACAGTCATTGGTGAGCTTGGTAAGCCATAAGCCATCTATTTTTGCCTGAACTTCTGAAAAATAGATTCAAAACAGTAGGGGGCTCAGCACAGACCCTTGTGGTACATCACTGATAACGGGTCTGCTGGTTGAGGTGGATTCCCCAAGTTTGACTGCATGCACTATATCAGTGAGCCAGTTGGCTACCCATCCAGTGACGGTTCTACCTGACATAATCGAAACCACACAACACCGACAACCACATCACCGACACCACATATTCGACAGTCCATAAACACGAAACCACACATAACCGACAACGAAATAACCGACGGTACACAAACACGAACCCCCATACAAAACAAAACACATCCCCATTCCACAAACCACACACACAACACAAGCACACCAAAATCCTTACAAGCCCACACTAAACCTTACCCTAACCCTAAGGTCCGTCACTATCGCGACACTTACCGCTCAGTTTAACTCCATGGCTTTGGCACCAATACTTTGTTTGTGTAACCCTTTTTGTATTATGCCAACATCATTGGGGGTCTCAAAGATTGCACACTGTTTACAGTCATTGGTGAGCTTGGTAAGCCATAAGCCATCTATTTTTGCCTGAACTTCTGAAAAATAGATTCAAAACAGTAGGGGGCTCAGCACAGACCCTTGTGGTACATCACTGATAACGGGTCTGCTGGTTGAGGTGGATTCCCCAAGTTTGACTGCATGCACTATATCAGCTGTCGACGAAGTCAGGTAGAACCCCAGTGACATATGGGTTATTTCCAGCTGGATGTGTTTTTCAATGATGCCTGAGTGAAGGATTGTGTCAAAAACCTTGGCTAGGTCAAGATAGGCTGTATGTACTGTTTTGCCTTCATCCAAGGCTTTGGTGACATACTCGAAGAAGTCCACCAGGTTTAATAAACATGATCTACCCTTAACTAAGCCAAATTATGTCAGGTGAAGAGTTTGAAGGTCATCTCTGCCCTTGTTGATAAGTCCATGATGATTCTCTCCATGGCCTTGCAGATAAGCCTGGTTTGGTTTATAAGTCCATAGTTCCCAGGGTCGGTTGATGGACCCTCTTTGTGCAAGGGAATTAATGCTGCTGTTTTCCATTCCTCTTTTCTGCAAAAGTTTCTTCCTTTTGTTGTAAAGTTTGTTTATGGCAGGGGACCACCAGATTGGCTTCCTTTTTTTGGATGAGAGCATTTTGGTTCTATTTGGGATGGCACGATTCATGCATGAGTGGATGTGCTCGTACAGTGCCTTAGTGTATGATTCAGCAGTTGAACTTTCAGTTCCCGGCTGCATGGGTGTCATGAAGTTTGTCACTTCTGACTTGAGTAGCATGAAGTTGGCTTTGGAGAAGTGTTTTATGGTGGTTTCTTTACTGGGGGGTGGGGGTGGGATGTGGATGTTAAGGGTGATTAGCTTATGGTCAGACCTGACTAACAAGGGGGTGACCATAGGTATGGAGCATTGATTTTCCATGTTGGTAATGACCTGGTCTAGGATATTGGAGCCCCTGGTGGGACTATGGATTAGTTGATCCAGGGCATTGGAATTTATGAATTCCAAGAACCGTTGCGCAAAAGTGTTGGGACATGAGTAGTTTTCCCAGTTAATGGCAGGGTAGTTAAAATCACCCAGTATTAGGGTGTTTGGTTCTATCTTAATATTTTCCAGTATGTTTAGAAAGGTGTAGTGAGAATTTTGGGGTATGGTGGGGGATCTGTAGCAAGCTACAATTTGGATTGCAATCTTACCTAGTGTTAGTTGCACTTGGAGAATTTCAGACATATTGTGTTGGCCAACTAGCCAGGTGGTGTGAATATCCTTGGTGAATATTGACACTCCTCCACCTTTAGTGTTTCGTTCCTGGTTTGGTGGCCGAAAAGTGTGGTAAGAGTTGTAGCCTGGTATTGCAGGGGTGCTCTCTGGAGCCTTGAACCAGGTCTCAGTTACTGCACAGATATCGATGTTCTCCATTTTTAGGAGTGCCTCGAGAGAGTGCATTTTGAGGTTTAGACTTCTAGCATTGAGTAGCATTGCCTTCAGATTTTGCATGCTTGTACCTGTTACGGTGGTGGTTTTGTCCTTTGAAGTTTGCCTAAAAAAGGCACTATAGGGGTGGCAAGAGCCTTAGCCAGTAACCTGAATCCCAGGGGCGACAGGTGCAGACCATCTCTGGCAAAGCATTGTGGTCTGTCAATCATGTCATCCCAGGCAGACAGATACTGGATCCCCTTTGAATGACACCATAAGCTTAGCCAATTGATGAAGTCAATCATTTTATCCTTATATTGTGGTATCATTCTGGGCGAAGGCAGGATGCTACTCAGGGCTATGGTCATACCTGCCTGGGCCACATGATCCGAGAGCTCTTCCATGTCTCTTTTCATGTAGTCCAGGGAGGTACGTCTCAAGTCATTCACTCCAACAAGTTGGATTGGGTTCATAGGTTCATGCCTCCTGAACCTGATTGACTTCTTTGAGGCAGTCACCAAAGCCATAGAAGAGGGTAAGGTGGTTCACAGAGCCTATCTTGACCTCGCCAAGGCTTTCAACACCATCCCCCATTCTGGAATTATAGCTAAACTCACTAAACTAGGTATAAATCCCTATGTCACAAGATGGGTTGCCAACTGGCTCACTGACAGAACCCACACTGTAAAAGTTGCAGACTCCAAATCTGGCCTCATAGCAGTGAAAAGTGGAGTACCACAGGGTTCTGTTGTGGGACCTCTCCTGTTTGGTATCTACTTCTCTGAAGTACAGGCTAACACAGAAGGCCTCTGGCTAATGAAGTTCTCAGATGTCTGCAAACTAGGAGCCATAGTCAAGTCCCCAAATTATGTGGACATCCTACAGAAGGGCCTCGCTCAGATAGATGCCTGGTGTCAGAGCCATGGCCTCAAGCTCAATGCCAAAAAGTGCAGTATCATCCCCTTTGGTAAAAACTCTGTACCCATGAACTACCACACAGGCAGCAATCTACTTGACACCAAATGTGTGATAAGAGACCTTGGGACCCAAGTGGAGAGTAGTATCTCCTTTGATAGTCACATCGCCACAGTAGTCAGGAAGTCCTTCCACGTGGCACACCTCATCATAAAAGGATTCTAATCCAGGAAAAAAGAGGCCATTGTTCCCCTCTACTCGACACTCATTAGACCCATTATAGAGTACAACGCCCCTTTTGGAATGGACCTCACAAGACATCTGCAGCAGCTGGAAAGGCCACAGAAGTACCTCACAAAGAGGGTTACTGGCCTCAAACAAATGCCCTACACTGACCGCTTCAAAAAACTCCAGCTTTACTCCATAGCATATTGCCTACTCCGAGGTGATCTCTGCCTAACATATAAAGCTATGTCAAATCCAGAGCTGTTGGACATGCTACACCTAAAGAAATCCCAATCCCTCTAAGCTACACCCTCTAGGGATCTACACCTTGTCACCACAATAAACAGGACATGCTGGAAGGATAGATTCCTGTCCCAGAGACTTCCCATACTCTGGAACAGGCTACCCATCTATGTCAAGCAAAGTTCTTCATTAACACTCTTCAAGAAAAATCTTGATGAGTGGATGGGAAATAGGAAATACACCCTGGGCATCAATTCTGTGTCTCTGCTCAACAGTGGCACAGGAAAATTACTTTCTTGGGTGGTGTAAGCCAGGGAACCTTGTTGGCTAGGCTTATGTAGGCCCTTGGGCCGATAGCCTAGTACTTACCTATGAACCTATGAACCACCATAAATAGCACAAGTAACAAAAAACTAAGGGCAATGTTACTCAATGCCAGAAGTCTAAATCTCAAAATGCACGCATGAGAGGCACTCCTCAGTATGGAGAAAATCAATATATATGCAGTAACAGAAACCTGGTTTAAGGCTCCAGAGAGCACCTCAGCACTACCAGGCTACAACTCATACCATACATTTCGGCCACAGAACCCAAATCGAAATACAAAAGGTGGGGGCATATCCATATTTATCAGGGATACCCACACCTCCAGGTTAGTGGCACAGCACTATGCTTCAGAGATCATCTATGTGCAACTAACAACGGGCAAAACTGCAATTCAAATTGTAGCTTGATACAGATCACCTACCCTGTCCCAGGACCCCCATTCTGCATTTCTGGAAACACTTGGAAACATAAAGGTCCTACCAAACACCCTAATATTGGGTGATTTCAATTACCCAAACATTAACTGGGAGAACTATTTAAGTACTAATGGCCTTGCCCAACATTTCCTAGAATTTATAAACTCAAACGCCCTGGTTCAACTGGTCAACACTCCCACCAGAGGTGACAACATATTGGACTTGGTCATCACCAGAATGGGCGACCAGTGTTCCACACCGGAGGTCAACCCCTCACTGGTTAGATCTGACCATAAACAAATCACTTTGGATATGCACATTCTGCCCCCACCCCCAGACAAGAAAACCACCATGAAAAACATTTCAAAAGCAAACTTCACTTTACTTAAGACCGAGGTGGAAAGTTTCAAAGCCCCCATGCTGAAGGATAATGCTGTCCAAGCTGCAAAATCCTTTACTAATGCATTCTATGGGCACCTATAAGAATGCATGGATCATGCCATCCCAAGCAAACCAAGACTCACTCCTCCAAGAAAAGGAAACCAGTCTGGTGGACTCCTGCCATAAACAAGCTATACAATAGAAGGAGGAAACTAGTACAGAAAAGAGTAAAATCCCAAGAAGGGAAGACATCCCTGATCAGTATCAGTGAGAAACTACGATCCCTCTTAAAATCATCCGAGGTGAGCTTTGAAAGAAAAATTGCCAAGGACTTCAAAGATAACCACAAGGCATTCTTTAGCTATGTCAAGAATCTAAGTGGCAATGCTCAGATATGCTCGGAGTTAGTGCAGAATGGCACAAAATACACTGAACCAACCGATATCGCCAACATCCTGGCACACAGGTTCAGCAAAAACTTCACCCCCCCTCACCCCCAAAAGGGCCCATAACCATACCAGAAGAATGTAGAGTCCCTGAAATCACAGACACTCAGGTTAAAACAGCCCTCTCCAAAGCCAAAAACAGCATCAATGGGACCGGACAGTGTCCCAGGCTGTGTCTGACACAAGCTCAAAGACGAATTAACCCTTCACCTAAAAACACTGTTAAAACCCAGCCTCTCCACAGGCTACATACCCATAGAGTGGCGCACAGCAACGGTTATTCTGCTCTACAGAGGTGGAGCCAAAACAGACCCAGGAACTATCACCCTATAAGCCTGATTATATTGGTCTGCAAGGCTATGGAGTGCATCATCATGGACCTCATTAACAGAGACATTGGGAACCTCCAAACACTGGACCCTATCCAGTTCGGGTTTGTTAAGGGCAGATCATGCCTCCTAAACTTGGTGGACTTCTTTGAGACAGTTACCAAGACTATAAATGAGGGAAAAGTGGTACACACAACCTACCTAGACCTCACTAAGGCCTTCAACACCATTCCCCATTCTGGTATTATAGACAAGCTCACCAGCCTGAACATAAACCCCTACGTCACAAGATGGGTTGCCAACTGGCTCATGGACAGAACCCACATGGCGAGAGTTGCGGGAGCTAGGTCTGACTCTAAACCGGTTGCAAGTGGCATTCCCCAGGGCTCAGTACTAGGACCCCTCCTGTTCGGCATATACTTCTCAGAGGGACAGGCAAGCACAGGAGGACTATGGCTGACCAAGTGTGCAGACAACTGCAAACTAGGGGCTATAACTGACTCTTCTGCTGACACAGACATCCTCCAAAAGGGTCTCACTGAGACCGATACCTGGTGTCAAAATCATGGCCTCAAACTAAATGCCAAAAAGTGCATAGTCATCCTCTTTGGAAAAAGCAAAGTACCCACAAACTGCCACATAGGTGGTAGTCCCCTAAATATGGAAGATGTAATAAGGAATCTAGGGACCCAAGTAGATAGTAATCTCGCCTTTGATAATCACATTGCCAAAATGGTTAGAAAATCCTTCTATGTGGCCCACCTAATCACAAAATGGTTCGCATCCAGATCAAAAGAGGTCATTGTGCCCCTCTACTCATCACTCATCAGACCCATCAGAGAGTACAATGCCCCATTTGGAATGTACCTTACAAGACACCTGCAACAGCTGGAAACACCACAGAAGTACCTCAACAAGAGGATCACTGGCCTCAAACAGATGCCCTATGCAGCTTGACTGAAGAAACTCCAGCTGTACTCGGTTGCATACCACCTACTCAGAGGTGATATCTGCCTGACATATAAGGCCATGTCCAACCCAGAACTGATGGACATGCTCCACCTAAAGAAAACCTTATCCCCTTGAGTCACATGCTTTAGCAATCTAAACCTCACCACAACAATAAATAGGACATGCTGGAGGGATAGATTCCTGTCCCAGAGACTTCCCATGCTTTGGAACAAGATTTCAATCTACATTAGGCAGAGCTCCTTCCTAACACTCTTCAAAAGAAACCTTGACTAGTGGATGGGAAACAGAAAGTTTACTCCAGGGATCACTTCTGTGGCTCTGCTGGACAGAGGTACAGGGAACTAATCTAAGGGGGCGGCGAAAGCCAACATATTCTGGCTATGCTTATAAATGCCTTCGAGCAGATAGCCTAGTACCTACCTATGAACCTATGACCCTATGAACCTAAGAAAACAGCATCCATGGGACCAGATGACATCCCAGACTGTGTACTACATGAAATACAAAATGAACTGGCACCTCACTTAAGTTTCATGCTTAATAATAGCCTCACCTCAGGCTTCATGCCCACTGAGTGGTGTACAGCTACAGTTATCCCACTCCACAAGGAGGATCCACCTTGGATCCTGAGAACTACCACCCCATCAGTCTGATGAGCCTGATCTGCAAGGCCATGGAATGTATTATCATGGAACTTATAAACAAAGACATTGGCAACCTTCAAACACTGGACCCCATGCAGTTTGGGTTTGTGAAGGGCCGATCTTGTCTCCTGAACCTGATTGACTTCTTCAAATCAGTCTCCAGAGCCGTGGACAAGGGTAAGGTGGTTCACACAACCTATCTACACCTTGCCAAGGCCTTCAACACCATCCCCCTCTCCAGAATCATAGATAAACATACTAAGCTGGGCATTAATCCCTACAACACTCGATGGGTTGCCAACTGGCTTAATGACAGAACCCACACTGTAAAAGTAGTCAACTGCAAATCCATCTCCAGACAAGTGACAAGTGGAGTATCTAAGGGTTCAGTCCTGGGACCGCTCTTGTTTGGCATCTACTTCTCTGAAGTCCAGGCCAACACTAAGGGACTCTGGCTAACAACATTCACAGATGACTGCAAACTGGGAGCCATAACTGAATCCCCAAATGATGTGGATATTCTACAAAAGGGCCTTACAGAAACAGATGCTTGGTGCCAGAGCCATGGGCTCAAGCTTAATGCCAAGAAATGGTATAGTTATCCCCTTTGGAAAAAAAACATGTACCCATGATTTACCACATAGGTAGCAGTACAGTAAACACCGAAAGTGTGATGAGAGACTTAGGGACACAGGTGGACAGTGGTCTCACCTTCGATAACCACATCGCCACAACAGTCAGGAAATCCTTCTATGTGGCACACTTCATTATTAATGGCTTTTCATCCAGAAAAAAGGAGGCCATTGTCTCACTGTACTCATCCCTCATTAGACCCATTATAGAATACAATGCCCTGTTTGGTATGTACCTCTCAAGACATCTGCAACAACTGGAAGGACCGCAGAAATACCTCACTAAAATAATCATGGGCCTAAAGCAGATGCCATATGCTGACCATCTAAAAAAAACTCCACCTATACTCTGTTGCATATCGTCTACTCAGAGGTGATCTCTGCTTAACATACAAGGCCATGTTAAACCCAGAGCTGTTGGACATGCTACACTTAAAGAAATCCGAATCCCTCAGAGATACTTGCTCTAGAGATCTAAACCTTGTCATCACAATGAACAAAACATGCTGGAGGGATAGGTTCCTGACCCAGAGACTCCCCAAACTCTGGAATAGACTGCCCATACATGTCAAGCAGAGCGCCTCTCTGGCCCTCTTCAAAAGGAACCTTGATGATTGGATGGGAGATAGGAAATTCACCTCGGGGATCATGTCAGTTGCCCTGCTAGACAGGGGTCCAGGGAAGTAAATACTGTTGGAAGAAATAGCCAGGGAATTGTTATGGCTAAGCTTGTGTAGGCCCTAGGGCCAATAGCCTAGTACCAACCTATGAACCTGTTACTGTCATGATGAAACATTTTGAACTATGGATAAGTTCTCCAGTATATATAACAAATATATCTACATTACTCATCTTAATCCTTTTGTGTTATCACTTTTTACTAAATTTCATATGTTACAACATCCATAGCAAGTATTAATAATGAGAAGAAGTGACTGTACAGTAAGAATTTGTAACATCAATTCACGTGGACAACAGGTATGATTTTTAGCATTTATCCCAGACTTCAAGCCTGTTCATTTCATATACAATTTTGAACATCAATATTTATTTTAAAACCAGTCAGAAAAAGTATTTGGAAACTGACTGTGAAGCCTGAATTACACAGCCTTTTTCTCTAAGTTCACTTCAATTATACATTGTGCCACAGAGATAGTTAACTGACAAGTGGAATTTCTTCACTCAGTACTGGGCAGAATGTTGATGAAAGGACACTGGTGCCAGTCTAAATTGCCTTACTGATAGCATTCCAAATGAAATTTGTCAGTTTGTACCTAAGGGAGTGACTGCTGCTCACTGTTATGCACCACGGCCAGTCCAGAGTGTCTTATGCCAAACAGCATACAAAAGATAAAGATTTAAAAAAAGAAGAAAACATTGTGAAACAAATACTTAAAATGTACTATTAAAATGTTTCCTCAACTTTTCTCTCACCAACATGGACATATGCTCCTTAAACATCAGTAAGTTCATGTAGTGTGGGCAGCTGAAATACTGAATGCACAGTATTTGGCAAAAGCTATAGCAGTATGTTACAAACATCAGTAGGAAGTTAGTCCTGACATTACTGCACTCCTGAGATATGTTCAGATTGGGGACATACAAGTTTTGCACTTGACAGTAATCAGTGATATGCCTCTTTTTTCTTTTTTTCCCCATAGTACAGGTTCTACACTTATCTCCGTAGTAAGCCAGCTACAAGATGGGTCCTTGGGGGTTGTCTCTGCCCGATGCTAACAGAAATCAAACCATTACATGGTGAAGTAAGGGTTGTGGACTTTAGTAGACACCAGTTTTAATATTTGTATGTTCTTAGGTTCTTAGGTTTTTCCTTAGATGGTAAGCATGCATGTTATCCTTTGCCTCCCAGCCAGAGCCAGGACATATTGTGCATGCCTGCATCTGCCAGCTCCATCTATAGCTGATGCTTCCCCTTCTTCTGTATGTGCTTCAGCTCCATCTACAGAGGATGCTTCTCCCTCATCTGTATGTGGTGGAGCTGCATTTGGTCATGGAATCTATGGTCCTGGCCCTTGCTATCCTTGTTGAAGCTGTTTCCTGACAATTATATTGTGCAACATGAGTATTTGGGTACAGGTGCCTAAGTCATACTGCAGGGCACATTGGGATATGTCTAGACACCAGAACCATGATATGTGCATCTGAAATACACATTCTATCATATTTCTAGTCTGAGGGTGGGAATCATTGTATCCTTGCTCATTGTAGTAAGTCACCCCTAGCAAACCTTGCATACAGCTGACAGGCGTGCCATATGTGTGATTCTTGAAAACTGCCTAAGCTGCCAGCACAGACATTGTAGATAATCCCTTGGGAATTACAGATGTCCTGACAATTTATAGAATGTAATCCCTTCCTGCTAATGTATATCCGTCTCGGTTCACCCAGTGGGACTTTTATTTCTATGTGTGTGCAACCTATGACCCACAGAACTTGGGAAGTGTACTATTGCATAAAAATCCTTCAGGGTTCTTGTTCTCTCCTTTGGGGCATGAGGAAATCAGATATGATCCCTTGCATGTTGTAGCATTGCATTTAGAAACTGGTGCGATATTCTAGAGGCTGATGCCTGTGATATCCTGTGGGTCTCTGGAATGTACCAGTAGCTAGTATATGTAATGCTACTCATACGTTTGTTTCTACTGGGATGGGTTTTCCACAATTTACACTCTGTCTGATGTGGGGATGGCAGAGGTTACATACTTCTTCTAGTGTTTCCCTGTTCACCCTGTGTCATTCTACAATTTCTTTCTCATGTAGTCCATGGTAATTCAAATGGGTTCTAAATACCCTTCTTCTTCTTGGCTGAGGTGTGGCAGCAGTAGCACCTTGAATTAAAGCCTGTTGCACATACACATGAAGGAGACCAGTAGCAACCCCTTACTTTTTTTCTAAGTCTAATCGTGCCTGTATTCCAAAAGGTTTTGAAGTTCTGAGCGAAAGCTGCACTAAGTGTGCATGATTGCTTTATAGCTTGCTGAATAGCTCCACCACCTTGGATTGGTTAAATAGCATATAATTCAGATAGTTGTGCTTTCATTAGCGCACTCTGCCATTTACATTTGGTTTGAAGCTCTGTTCCAAGTGCAGAGCCATTTAATTAATGCCCAAAGGACACTATCATGTGTGTGTCATGCTGTGATGTGCACATGATGGCTACATTATGCATAGGTTTTCATGAGTCTGGACCTAAGTTGATCTCAGCATATATAAACAGATGAGATCAATGCTGAACTTTTTTTTTAATTATAACAGAAACATAACTTAATACTCAGTAAAGACTTTAGTAACAAAATGCAAAACAAATCTTGATGCTATTTATATTCTCATAAGGTTTTATCATTATGTATAACAAACAATGTACGACTCCTAAACATATGTATAAAATATAGATTTTTTTCCATACACTATTGCAAACTATATAATATTAAAATTATTGTATTATGGAAACCAGAACTTGTAGTTAAATTATAATGTTAATTGTCTGGAAAAGGATGGCAGGGATTGAAAAAGGAATAGAGTAATGTGTGTCACAAAACAGCATGGAAAGTGGCTATGTGTAGGGTGTGGGTATTAAGAGAAAGTGGGAGCAAACAAACACAGCGTTTAAAACTGCATAATGTACAGCACCTGTGAAGAAGTTCAAAGCAGACACAAATGAAGTAGCCCATGCAAATGACGAAAACAGAATATGCAAATGCAGGAGACTAAGATGGCAGATTAATTCTTGCATGAATACAAAGACAACGATGTGCACCTGTGCTCACCTATTTTGTATGTTGTTATTTACATATTACATGGAGGAGCTATGTTAAGCATAAGAGGAACAATAGCTGAACCGCATGTATTTTAACTATCATCAGAGACAGTGCTGGCAGTACTGCATGTCACAGGTGCCCATTGCCAGTGGGTAGTAGTTTCAGATTGGAGAGGGATGCATTATGGGACTTGTTCAACCTGAGTCACTCATGACTGGAATTGAGGGTTTTGCTTGATATGCCAATTCCTGTGGGTCAAAAGATAAGTAAAGCTTTGAATGCCATTGTTACAAGGACCTTTCAGCAGCTTGTAAAAATGCATTAGATATTTTAAAGGCCTCCACTTCATATATACTTAATTGGTTCCTTGACACAATGTGGCAACATAAGAATGAGCATTTCTGGTTCCCAAGGTCACCAGAGGAGAGAGATAACCCCATGTGTGCATTCTGTGGAACTGCATCCATTTTCTATAAAGGCTCTACCTGGTCTGAATGCATAGAAGTAAATAAAAAGGAAGAAATACAATTTTCTGAACTGACATGTGGTTTGTGATCAGTAAGGCAGTATTGATAATATGTTTGTGCACCACCCAGAAAGTTTATTTGATTCATGTATTTAGCACATGTTTGACCTATACCAACAATTCTTACTCATAGACTTCCCACAGAGTCATTTGCTTGGTAAATGTATACACACATTTTATAGAATCGGACATACACACAGATACTCTGCATGCCATGTCCAGGCCACTTATAATTACATGTCTGGTGTGCTGCAGGCAGTGTCAGATGTGCCATAGAGCCATAGCTGATGACTTCTATACTCAACCCACGCAGCTCATGCAGAGAGCAGAAATACATGGAATAGGTATTTGGGCAGTTGACAGGTCACTTTTGGTGCTTAGACACCTCCAGTGGGGCCCTACAATATAGGTCAAATATAACCATTAAAATAGCCACAGTGTCTATCATGCTTCAATATCAATGATGTTTATATTGTTAAATGTAAAACCTGCAATGCTGTACTGGCAAAACAAATAAAAGACCAGGTCAGGGAACTTAAAAATATTACAATGCATTATCTAAATACAGCAGAAAGTAGAGAAATTATTACTATTATTGCTATTATTATTATTATTATTATTATTATTATTACTATTATTAGTTTATTTAACTAATTAATTTTATTATTGAACAGGTGGTTTTAAACCTGGAGTGGTATAGACAATGGTGGGGATTTAATAAACTCCGTGTAGGAATAGTGTAAGTTCTACACAGAGAGTACCATGTCCGTGTCTGTGGCTCCCCCTCGTCAGCGCACCTTGCATATGAATGAAAGAGCGCTACTGAATCAGTGTAGGGGGTGTCTTACAGTGTCCAGAGATGAGTAACCCACCCCTGCACTGACAAAGTGCTGGACGGCACTGAAGTATAAAAGTAATATACTTTAAAATGAGTGGCACATGTCCATTGCTAAGAGCTGCAAAATTAGAACAATATTTAGACATTATAAAAGAAAACTATTTTATAATTTTTTTTAAATATTTTTTTTCTGTTTGCATGGCACGGCATGGCACTTAGCAATAGACATGTGCCAGATATCTAAAAATAGAAATCGGATATTTTTAATTTAATATAAAATGTCATGTTTAATCATAGTTGAGTGGGTTTACATGGCACAGCAAGATGCTCAGCAGTGCTTAAACATAAATGAGAGCTATATAGAATTGTATAACAGTAGTTTTCATATCCATGGTATCTGAATGGTTAGCATCATGGCCTTGTATGCAGTGGGTGCAAGGTTTGAATACACAGACAGACCATTCAGCCTTTACATCTGATAACAAAGTGTTATGACATTTTATTTTTTTTTAATGATGTATATGTTGACATTTGTTAACCAGGTTAGACCAGCTAGGCTGGAAGCCCATTATCAGTGGAGACTGAAGGAGAAAAGCTCTAATTACACACAAGTGTACAATACATAAAAGTCACACTCTAAGCTAAGCAATTAAAATGCACAAGTTTAGGAATTATAAAGTAAAATAATTACACATAATAATAAAGTATCAATAATGAACAAATAATTCATATTTTTTTTTCTTTTTTAAAACTCTGGTTTGCTCTTAGCTAAGCTCTACTAAGCACTGCTAAGCCAAGCCAAGCAGTGCTTAAACAAGACCCATTTTTAGTAGTACTTATCAATGTGCAGCTCCACTTAGCTGGTTTGGGCACTGCTAAGCAATCCCTGTTTAAGCAGTCCTTAGCTCATCTAAGCTGGTTAGCATACTGCTAAACATTGCCTGTTTAAGCACTGCTCAGCTGAGCTTAACAGGTCTGCATGGTGCTAAATGAAGCTGAGCATTTTTAAATATCGGCCAATGGTGGCAAAGGGTGGAAAAACAGCCTTATTTAAGTGCAACAGGTGGAAATACAGCCAGAATCTGTTGGAGTTTGATCTTGGCAGAGACTATGGCAGGACATGGAGAGGGTGCATGCTTCCAGGTGCAGTATTGGGACATTTTGGAGTCCAGGGTCATGGTTGTGCTCCTTGTGAAAGATCATGAAAACTGTCTGCTGCAGGGCCAGTTCCAGGGGTTGGAGTATAAATTGGAGGCCTGGGACTAGCTGGCATGCGATGTAATTAGTGCAACTGATATCTGCCATACAGTTGAGCAGGTGTGTCACCATTATGATGACCTGAAGCATAGAAAGGGGGATCTCTTGGCCACATGGATCCAAGATGCCCAGGACAACAATGCCCCACAAGTTTGTAAGTATAGTAAGCATTGGTTTACCAAATTGTAGTATGAATATCTGATAGACAGGTATGCATAATGGTGTGTTTTTCTCCCCACAGCTGGCCATACAGGGCACCTGGCCAAGTTGCACCGTGAATGTGGTGAGTATAGATGCATCTTGCAATCTATAGTCATATAAACAATAAAGAGTACAGAAGTAACTGCCAGTAGGTATATTCTGTTTTGAGAATATTGCCAGGTACAGTTCAATATAGATGACAGCATGAAACCTGATAATGTCCAAAAAATAAAATAGTTTATACTGCATTAATAAACATAATTAAATAAAAGGTACTATTGCATTAGTTATATTAGGGAAATAAAGGTCAACTGCATTAATAAATGTTCTTGAAATAAAGTTCAACTGCATTAATAATGTTAAGGAAAAACTGCTTAACAGCATCAGTAATAGTAAGGAAATAAAGTACAACTGCATTCATACTATAAAGGAAATAACATACAATACTGCATTAATTGTGGACTTACATTTCTTACAACA
The DNA here is from genome assembly GCF_019279795.1 of Protopterus annectens. Lineage (NCBI taxonomy): Eukaryota > Metazoa > Chordata > Ceratodontiformes > Protopteridae > Protopterus > Protopterus annectens. The sequence goes on along the minus strand of NC_056743.1, from coordinate 1,864,119,996 downwards.
CCTGCATGATATGAACTGTGCATCTCTACAGACTGTTAGATGTATTACTATCACTGCATGATGTCACCAGTAACAAAGCTGTGACCTTCAGTATTTGTGTATTTGGGCTGTTGGTCATGAGTATTATAACTGCTGTGAATGACAAACAGGAATAATACCACTAAGTGACTGAAGGTTAGCTAATAAAGACTATTTTGCTAAACTGTAGATGTGGAGCTGTACAAAAATATATAATTCATTCTGATATTTGTTCTGCACTAAAATATGAACCTATATACCAGTGTGTATCTCTAGATTATCTTGTGTTAATCATTGCATTTCAGCTATATGCATCCCTGATTTTAGGTTATGCTGCTGCAGGCAAGTATGAAACTGTATAAGCTGTAGACTGCAAATATACCATCTGCAACTGTATATGGGGGGTTCATTGTCTACACCTGAATTCCATGTATTAATGAAAAGGTCACCTGCTATTTCTGTCATGCATGAATTCCATGCAAGTGTGTTCAAGTGTCACTGCAGTCTTGTATAACACTCTACCTCTATTATCAGGTCACACTTTATTACCAGGTGAGCTCTAGGCATATATCAGTCAATCAACCCACAGCAGTGGCTCAGTAGCTCAGTTTGATAAACAACATGTATGTTGTACATTTTGCCACACACAGACCGGAATTTGAATCCGGGGACAGGTACTACTATATATTTATATAAAAATATAAAAGTACTACTGAATATTTATAGAAACAGTTATGTATTGTTAACAGATGTTCTTTGCACATGAATTACAGGTAAATAAATGGCTGTAGTAGCAGTTAGAAGGGGTGACTGATGTTTCTTTCAAACCCTGTACTGTGCACAATACATTTCTCTCATATTTATAGGAACAGTTATGTATTTAACAGATATTCTCTCCAAAGGAATTACAGGTAAATAAATGGCTGTAGTAGGTTTTAGAAGCGGTGACTGATGTTTCTTTCAAACCCTATACTTTGCACGATACATTTCTCTCATACTTATAGGAACAGTTATGTATTGTTAACCGATATTCTCCCCAAAGGAAATACAGGTAAATAAATGGCTGTAGTAGCTGTTAGAAGGGATAACAGAATTCTCTTTCAAACTCTCTGTTCTGTGCATGATACATGTCTCTCAAGTGTCATGCTGTCATGGACTGTGATCACTGTTAACAAATCCCTTGGACACTGATGTAACATCCACTTCGTTTAAGTCAATACTATCTACAGTATGCCTTGGTAGTCATAGGTGTCCCCTTGACATGTAATAGTGCCCTGTAGTTGTGCACCTGTAAGTGTTACAGCTTGGACCATACTGTCCCATGTGGATAGCTTGAGAGGTATGCATGTGCTACAGAAGCTTTATGGCACTTGGATACATAAAGTAAGGACAGACTTGTAGAGTATAGAAGAATACTGTTGCAAACAATATAGCCTATACCATTAGTACCAGAATGTCTCCCTCTCACCCCCCACCCCTTATCTGCAACATAAATTATTATTGTCATATGTCGGGAATGGTTGAATTTTAAAATATGTTGTTCTCAAAATGTTATGTTGGATGTGGGCCTTGTGTTTTATTATTGTTATTTATTATAATGGTTGCATACTAGCATACCTTGTTGGATTACCTATGTTGTTGGCCTTTTGCCGTAACTGTTACTGGCATGTTCCAAATTACAAAACCAAGGCACTTGCCTCCTTGTTGTCGGTTAATGGCATGTTGTTACAATACTGACCGTTATCCCACTTATTGTTGTGTTTCATATGCTATGCAATGTGATGTTACTGGGTTATTTGAAACAACCTGGCATGCTATTATAACTAACGTTTAAATGTTCTGTCGTTACTAACCTATACACTTTGCAAAATCTTCAACACCATAGCTCGGCAGGGTAGGCCGGTTCCTGCGGATCGACCTACACTACCTCAACAGGCCATGCACCAGGTCCAAGCATGTCTGGGATCCAACCCGGATCTGACCCCTCTGGTGGTTCTGCACCACCTATTGGTGGAACCGCCTCAGGAGATGGGGCCCGTCCCCCCTGTGAGCGGGAGTGGAGATGGAGTAGTCACCCACCAACAGCTACCAGACATGGTGCGCAGTAGAATTTAGCAAGGGTATGACAGTCGACTACCAGATTGATGGCAGACTGGCCAACCTAGAGGGGCAGGTTGGCACTGGCACCCAGCCCCCTGCACAACCACCTTTGGGGCAGTGAAAGAGCAGTGGTGACTGTCCCTGGGTGGGGAGCTCAGTCCCACTGCTGCCATATGGGGGCACATTGGTCTCTGATTCCAAAACATCCTCCCCGTCCAAGGTGTTTACCCCCTCATGTGTCAATGTGTCATACGACACCCTTGTCTTGTCTTTTTGTGAACACAACGTCTCCTACCCAACTTACCTCCCCAAACGTACCTATAACTCTTCCCCAACATTCCACTCTCACCTTAAAAAAAGGAGTCATCTGTGCCACAAAAAGAATTGCCCCATACATAGATTTCCATTTCACACAGACCTACACTGCCCACAATCAATCCTTGCAGCAAAAAATCAACAAAGTAATGTCATCCACACCCCTCTCTCTGGGATGTGAGGCTCCAAACTCCAAATCGTCCACAACCTGCACAACTGTTGCTGTATAAGAAATAGATAGCTATGGTCAACCTGCTTAAAACTACTTTAATCACCTTATCTGTTTTTGACACTCTTATGCACATCAGCAAAGTAATCACCTACGCCAAGTCTCAAATCCAGGACCCTGTTGACTACAGCATAGTGCATTAGCCCACTAGGCCATTCAGCTCTTATGAATAGCTGGTGTTTCCATAAGCATATCCTTATTGCCAGTGATGTACATCGTCAAAAACAATCACATCTACCAAGTTCTGAACATGGGAACCTGTCAACTATAGTATACTGCACTGGCCCACTAGGCCACTAAGCTTTTAAGAAGAGCAGGTGTTTCTATAAACATATCCTGCTTGCCAGTAATGCACATCAGCAAAAATAAGCACACCTGCCAAGGTTTGAATCTGTGACCCTGTCAAATATAACATAGTGCATTGGCCCACTAGGCCACACACCTCAGAAGAATGAAAGGTGTTTCTATAAACATATCCTGATTGTCACTAACACACTACTTGTACATATAATGGGATAAAAGACAGCATACTTGGAAATGTGATGCAGACACCAAACCAGTACGCAGCCAAATATATGTTGATGGATGCACGTGAAGCCTATGATATCAGGTAGAGTTGACAACTGCACAGCCTGTTGCAGAATGTCAACAAATTGTGCCACCTACATTTGGCATGGTTGTCACAAAACTTATTCTGTCTGCTTAAGTACTGGCAAGTCAATGCAGAGACAGGTCAGTGTCACACATCATACCTATCAGAACACACATGTTCATGCGAAGTCTGGTAACACACTGTATGCATGCACATATGTCTTGCAAATACACCTGCTATAAGATTGACTCAGTAGCTGTAGCTGTTACATTCCTAGCATGCTTTACATTTTGAAACCCATAGTCCTGGTTTCCATTCCAGTCTGTTGCACATCAAGTACATGCTTGTTGATACAACATATAACTAACTGAGTCCTGCAATGTCCAGCAGAACATGTTGCTGCTACTGTAGTCACTGCCACCCATATTAGCACATCAATGGCCTGTAGGGTGGGACACACTTCACAGATATGGATAGGTGCCCTAAATGTCACCTACCCCTCTTTGGATGGCATTATTACTTAATGTATGTACCAGTGGCACATGCTTCACCTGAACTGTTATGGATAGCCTCACCCTGACTATGATGTGACAACAGAGCTGACACTGCTCCCTCACTGCCATATATAGCTTGCTGTCCCCCAATGGGTTCACAGTCCCCAGTATGACTCCTGGGCAGAATGTAGCAGCTGCAGCCTGCAACACATGCAGCAGTATGTTCAGCTACCTGCTAAAGACCTACCTTACCTCCCAAAAGCCTAAAACAGGGAATCCACACAACAGCCATCCATAAAGGGGTGGGGGGAATGGTCAAGTGACAGGGACATGTGTCACAGTCTTCCCCTACAAACATACACAGCTGATAGACCAGCAGCTACTGCATCAGCATGCATATTTGATGCAAATGACATATGACACTCACATTTGTCTCCTTATTGACCTCAACCCATATTGTTAAACAGTAAACTGCCACATAATCAGAAAGTCTGTTAACAATGGCCAAACACAGCATGCACAATTGCGGACATACCACATCAATCCAAACAGAGGACATACCTCTCAACTGTACAGACTTTTGCAGAATGTCCAGATTTTTGTCTCATATTTTTGGTCCATTTTTCATAAAATTGTGGTTTTCTGGCAAATTAGTGACAAATCGTTAAAGATTGATGTTTGAAAATAATGACAGACATTTGAGCTTCAGACTTCTTACCCTTCAGAAAATGCATGCTAATGAAAAACATGTTATTCTATCAACTTTCTAAGCTCGTAGGAGGAATATTTAAAAATTGTCCCTATTTTGGGCCTCTGTCCCACTTTTATTTATGGATTTGTACCGACTTCTTGCTGTAAAAGGTTGAGAGGTGTGACAGTGGACAGTGTTTTTATTTACCCTATGTGATGACACGCCTCGATAATGTCCTTCTCACAAGTCAGGAAAAGGGCCAAGGCCTACATAAGGCCTTAATTACAGCACTGTGTTGCCATGCCATTAGCTAATGAAAATGGAACCAAGCTGTTCTGACGCAATTAACAAGTTTGAGCCACAGACTAGTGCACAGGTAATAACCTGATCATGAGCATTACCTACAAAAGGAAAGGTGCTGCCTAAGGTAAACAGGTCTGTGAGTTTCTTCATAAAGACAGACTGGGCTATCTTAGGAAAACTACCACTGGATATCTGCTCACAATGGAGTTATGCACTATGCCAGGTATGTAATACCATTCCCCATGTAAAGAGATGCAGATGGGGGGTGCAGTAATAGGAAATAGTGATTACAACACTAGGGTCTGTAGTAAATACTGTGGAATGGCATGGGAAGATGCAGGCTTGGGAAATAGGGATTACAACACTAGGTCTGTAGTACATATCGTGGAATGACATGAGAGGATGGAGGCATGGGAAATAGGGATTACAACACTAGGTCTGTAGTACACATCATGGAATGACATGGGAGGATGCAGTCATGGGAAATGGGGATTACAACACTAGGTCTGTAGTACATATCGTTGAATGACATGGGAGGATGCAGTCATGTGAAATAGGGATTACAACAGTAGGTCTGTAGTACATATCATGGAATGACATGGGAATATGCAGGCATGGAAAATAGGGATTACAACACTAGGTCTGTAGTACATATCGTGGAATGACATGGGAGGATGCAGTCATGGGAAATAGGGATTACAATACTAGGTCTGTAGGAAATATAATGGAATAACATGGGAGGATGCAGTTATGGGAAAAAGGTATTACAACACTAGGTCTGTAGTACATATCGCTGAATGACATGGGAGGATGCAGTCATGGGAAATAGGGATTGCAATACTAGGTCTGTAGTACATATCGTGGAATGACATGGGAGGATACAGTCATGGGAAATAGGGATGATAAAACTAGGTCTGTAGTACATATCATGGAATGAGATGGGAGGATGCAGTTATGGGAAATAGGGATTACAACACTAGGTCTGTAGTACATATCGTGGGACAACATGAGAGGATGCAGTCATGGGAAATAGGGATTACAAAACTAGATCTGTAGTAAATATCATAGAATGACATGGGAGGATGCAGGCATGGGAAATAAGGATTAAAACACCAGGTCTGCAGTGCATATCATGGAATGACATGGGAGGATGCAGGCATGGGAAATAGGGTTTACAACTCTAGGTCTGTAGTACATGTCATGAAATAACATGGGAGGATGCAGTTATGGGAAATTGGGACTAGGACACTAAGTCCGTAGTCCATATTGTGGAATGACATGGGAGGATGCAGGCATAGGAAATAGGGATTACAACACTAGGTCTGTAGCACATATCATGGAATGACATGGGAGTATGCAGGCATGGGAAATAGGGATTGCAATACTAGGTCTGTAGTACATATCGTGGAATGACATGGGAGAATGGAGTTATGGGAAATTGGGATTAGAACACTAAGTCCGTAGTACATATCGTGGAATGACATGGCAGGATGCAGGCATAGGAAATAGGGATTAAAACACTAGGTCTGTAGTTCATATCATGGAATGACATGGGAGGAAGCAGTCATGGAAAATAGGGATTACAACACCAGGTCTGTAGTACATATCATGGAATGACATGGGAGGAGGCAGTCATGGGAAATAGGGATTACAACACTAGGTCTGTACTATACACAGGGAATGACATGGGAGGATACAGTCATGGGAAATAGGGATTAGAACACCAGGTCTGTAGTACATGTCATGGGATGACATGGGAGGATGCAGGCATGGGAAATAGAGATTACAACACTAGGACTGTAGTACATATCAAGGAATGACATGGGAAGATACAGTCATGGAAAATAGGGATTACAACACTAGGTCTGTAGTATATGTCATGGTAGGACATGGGAGGATGCAGCCATGGGAAATAAGGACTACAACACTAGATCTATAGTACATATCATGGAATGGCATGGGAGGATGCAGTTATGAGAAATAGGGCTTACAACACTAGATCTGTAGTACATATCATGGAATGACATGAAAGGATGCAGTCATGGGAAATAGAGATTATAAAACTAGGTCTGTAGAACATATCGTGGAATGACATTGGAGGATGCAGTCATGAAAAATAGGGATTACAACACTAGGTCTGTAGTACATATCATGGAATGACATGGGAGGATGCAGGCATGGGAAATAGGGATTACAACACTAGGTCAGTAGTATATGTCATGGAATGACATGGGAGGATGCAGTCATGGGAAATAGGTATTACAATACTAGGTCTGTAGTAAATATAATGGAATAACATGGGAGGATGCAGGCATGGGAAATAACAATTACAACACTAGGTCTGTAGTACATATCATGGAATGGCATGGGAGGAAGCAGGCATAGGAAATTGGGATTACAACACCAGGTCTGTAGTACATTTCGAGGAATGACATGGGAGGATGCAGGCATGTGAAATAGAGATTACAACACTAGGTCTGCTGTACATATCATGGATTGACATGGCAGGATGCAGTCATGGGAAATAGGGATTACAACTCTAGGTCTGTACTTCATATCATGGAATGACATGGGGAGATGCAGTCATGGGAAATAGGGATTACAACAGTAGGTCTTTAGTACATATCGTGGAATGACATGGGAGGATGCAGGCATGGGAAATAGGAATTGCAACACTAGGTCTGTAGTACATATCGTGGGATGACATGGGAGGATGCAGACATGAGGAATAGGGATTACAACTCTGGGTCTGTAGTACATATCGTGGAATGACATGGGAGGATGCAGTTATGGGAAATAGGGATTACAACACTAGAGGATGCAGTCATGGGAAATAGGGATTACAACATTAGGTCTGCCGTACATATCGTGGATTGATATGGTAGGATGCAGTCATGGGAAATAGGGATTACAACACTAGGTCTGTAGTACATATTGTGGGATGACATGGGAGGATGCAGTCATGGGAAATAGGGATTATAACACTAGATCTGCAGTACTTGTTGTGGAATAAAATGGGAGGATGCATTAAAGGGAAATAGGGATTATAACACTAGGTCTGTAGTACATGTTGTGGAATGACATGGGAGGATGCAGTCATGGGAAATAGGGATTACAACACTTGGTCTGTAGTACATATCGTGGAATGACATGGGAGGATGCAGGCATGGGAAATAGGGATTACAACACTAGGTCTGTACTAAATGTTGTGGAATGACATGGGAGAATGCAGGCATGGGAAATAGGAATTGCAACACTAGGTCTGTAGTACATATTGTGGGATGACATGAGAGGATGCAGGCATGAGAAATAGGGATTACAACTCTAGGTCTGTAGTACATATCGTGGAATGACATGGGAGGATGCAGTCATGGGAAATAGGGATTACAATACTAGGTCTATAGTACATATCATGGAATGACCTGGGAGGATGCAGTTATGGGAAATAGGGATTACAACACTAGAGGATGCAGTCATGGGAAATAGGGATTACAACTTTAGGTCTGCCGTACATATCGTGGATTGACATGGCAGGATGCAGTCATGGGAAATAGGGATTACAACACTAGGTCTGTAGTACATATTGTGGGATGACATGGGAGGATGCAGTCATGGAAAATAGGGATTACAACACTAGGTCTGTAGTAGATATCATGGAATGACATGGGAGGATGCAGTCATCGGAAATAGGGATGACAACACTAGGTCTGCAGTAAATATCATGGAATGATATAGGAGGATGCAGTTATGGGAAATAGGGATTACAACACTAGGTCTGTAGTACATATCATGGAATGACATGGGAGGATGCAGGCATGAGAAATCGTGATTACAACACTAGGTCTGCAGTACATAACATGGAATGGCATGGGAGGATGCAGGCATGGAAAATATAGATTACAACACTAGGTCTCTAGTCCATATCATGGAATGACATGGAAGGATACAGGTATGGGAAATAGGGATTACAACACTAAGTCTGTGGTACATATCATGGAATGACTTGGGAAGATGCAGTAATAGGAAATAGGGATTACAACACTAGGTCTATAGTAGATATCATGGAATGACATGGGAGGATGCAGTCATGGGAAACAGGGATTACAACACTAGGTCTGTAGTGCATATCGTGGAATGACATGGGAAGATGCAGTTATGGGAAATAGGGATTACAACAATTGGTCTGTAGAACATATCATGGAATGACATGGGAAGATGCAGTTATGCGAAATAGGGAGTACAACACTAGGTCTGTAAAACATATCATGGGGTGAAATGGGAGGATGCAGTCATTGGAAATAGGGATTACAACACTAGATTTGTAGTACATATCATGGAATGACATGGGAGGATGCAGGCATGGAAAATAGGGATTACAACACTAGGTCTGCAGTACACATCATGGAATGATATGGGCGGAGGCAGGCATGGGAAATAGGGATTACAACACTAGGTCTGTAGTACATATCATGGAATGACATGGGAGGATACAGTCATGGGAAGTAGGGATTTGAACACTAGGTCTGCAGTTCATGTCATGGGATGACATGGGAGCATGCAGGCATGGGAAATAGAGATTACAACACTAGGTCTGTAGCACATATCATGGAATAACATGGGAGGATGCAGGCATGGGAAATTAGGATTTCAACACTAAGTCTGTAGTACATATCATGGAATGTGATGGGAGGAAGCAGGCATGGGAAATTGGGATTACAGCACCAGGTCTGCAGTACATGTTAATGAATAACATGGGAGGATGCAGGCATGGGAAATAGTGATTATAAAACTAGGTCTGTAGTACATATTGTGGAATGACATGGGAGGATGCAGTCATGGAAAATAGGGATTACAACAGTAGGGCTGTAGTACATATCGTGGAATGACATGGGAGGATGTAGTCATGGGAAACAGGGATTACAACACTAGGTCTGCCGTACATATGGTGGATTGACATGGCAGGATGCAGTCATGGGAAATAGGGATTGCAACACTAGGTCTGTACTTCATATCGTGGAATCACATGGGGAGATGCAGTCATGGGAAATAGGGATTACAACACTTGGTCTGTAGTACATATCGTGGAATGACATGGGAGGATGCAGGCATGGGAAATAGGGATTACAACACTAGGTCTGTACTACATGTTGTGGAATGACATGTGAGGATGCAGGCATGGGAAATAGGGATTAAAACACTAGGTCTGTAGCACATATCGTGGGATGACATGGGAGGATGCAGTCATGGGAAATAGGGATTACAACACTAGGTCTGTAGTACATGTCATGGAATGACATGGTAGGATGCAGTTATGGGAAATAGGGATTACAACACTAGGTCTATAGTACATATCATGGAATGACCTGGGAGGATGCAGTTATGGGAAATAGGGATTGCAACACTAGAGGATACAGTCATGGGAAATAGGGATTACAACACGAGGTCTGTAGTAAATATCGTGGGATGACATGAGAGGATGCCATCATGGGAAATAGGGATTACAACACTAGATCTGTAGTACATGGCGTGGAATAAAATGGGAGGATGCACTCAAGGGAAATAGGGATTACAAACCTAGGTCTACAGTACATATCGTGGAATGACATGGGATGATGCAGTTATGGGAATTTGGGATTACAACACTAGAGTCTGTAGTAAATACCTTGGAATGGCATGGCAGGATGCAGGCATGGGAAACAGGGATTACGACACTAGGTCTGTACTTCATATCGTGGAATCACATGGGGAGATGCAGTCATGGGAAATAGGGATTACAACACTTAGTCTGTAGTACATATCGTGGAATGACATGGGAAGATGCAGGCATGGGAAATAGGGATTACAAAAATAGGTCTGTACTAAATGTTGTGGAATGACATGGGAGAATGCAGGCATGGGAAATAGGAATTGCAACACTAGGTCTGTAGTACATATCGTGGGATGACATGAGAGGATGCAGGCATGAGAAATAGGGATTACAACTCTAGGTCTGTAGTACATATCGTGGAATGACATGGGAAGATGCAGTCATGGGAAATAGGGATTACAATACTAGGTCTATAGTACATATCATGGAATGACCTGGGAGGATGCAGTTATGGGAAATAGGGATTACTACACTAGAGGATGCAGTCATGGGAAATAGGGATTACAACTTTAGGTCTGCCGTACATATCGTGGATTGACATGGCAGGATGCAGTCATGGGAAATAGGGATTACAACACTAGGTCTGTAGTACATATTGTGGGATGACATGGGAGGATGCAGCCATGGGAAATAGGGATTACAACACTAGGTCTGTAGTAGATATCATGGAATGACATGGGAGGATGCAGTCATCGGAAATAGGGATGACAACACTAGGTCTGCAGTAAATATCATGGAATGATATAGGAGGATGCAGTTATGGGAAATAGGGATTACAACACTAGGTCTGTAGTACATATCATGGAATGACATGGGAGGATGCAGGCATGAGAAATCGTGATTACAACACTAGGTCTGCAGTACATAACATGGAATGGCATGGGAGGATGCAGGCATGGAAAATATGGATTACAACACTAGGTCTCTAGTCCATATCATGGAATGACATGGGAGGATACAGGTATGGGAAATAGGGATTACAACACTAAGTCTGTGGTACATATCACGGAATGACTTGGGAAGATGCAGTAATAGGAAATAGGGATTACAACACTAAGTCTATAGTAGATATCATGGAATGACATGGGAGGATGTAGTCATGGAAAACAGGGATTACAACACTAGGTCTGTAGTGCATATCGTGGAATGACATGGGAAGATGCAGTTATGGGAAATAGGGATTACAACAATTGGTCTGTAGAACATATCATGGAATGACATGGGAAGATGCAGTTATGCGAAATAGGGAGTACAACACTAGGTCTGTAAAACATATCATGGGGTGAAATGGGAGGATGCAGTCATTGGAAATAGGGATTACAACACTAGATTTGTAGTACATATCATGGAATGACATGGGAGGATGCAGGCATGGAAAATAGGGATTACAACACTAGGTCTGCAGTACACATCATGGAATGATATGGGCGGAGGCAGGCATGGGAAATAGGGATTACAAAACTATGTCTGTAGTACATATCATGGAATGACATGGGAGGATACAGTCATGGGAAGTAGGGATTTGAATACTAGGTCTGTAGTTCATGTCATGGGATGACATGGGAGCATGCAGGCATGGGAAATAGAGATTACAACACTAGGTCTGTAGCACATATCATGGAATAACATGGGAGGATGCAGGCATGGGAAATTGTGATTTCAACACTAAGTCTGTAGTACATATCGTGGAATGTCATGGGAGAAAGGAGACATGGGAAATTGGGATTACAGCACCAGGTCTGCAGTACATGTTAATGAATAACATGGGAGGATGCAGGCATGGGAAATAGCGATTATAACACTAGGTCTGTAGTACATATTGTGGAATGACATGGGAAGATGCAGTCATGGGAAATAGGGATTACAACAGTAGGTCTGTAGTACATATCGTGGAATGACATGGGAGGATGTAGTCATGGGAAACAGGGATTACAACACTTGGTCTGCCGTACATATGGTGGATTGACATGGCAGGATGCAGTCATGGGAAATAGGGATTACAACACTAGGTCTGTACTTCATATCGTGGAATCACATGGGGAGACGCAGTCATGGGAAATAGGGATTACAACACTTGGTGTGTAGTACATATCGTGGAATGACATGTGAGGATGCAGGCATGGGAAATAGGGATTACAACACTAGGTCTGTACTACATGTTGTGGAATGGCATGGGAGGATGCAGGCATGGGAAATAGGTATTAAAACACTAGGTCTGTAGCCATATCGTGGGATGACATGGGAGGATGCAGTCATGGGAAATTAGGGATTACAACACTAAGTCTGTAGTACATGTCATGGAATAACGTGGTAGGATGCAGTTATGGGAAATAGGGATTACAACACTAGGTCTATAGTACATATCATGGAATGACCTGGGAGGATGCAGTTATGGGAAATAGGGATTGCAACACTAGAGGATGCAGTCATGGGAAATAGGGATTACAACACAAGGTCTGTTGTAAATATCGTGGGATGACATGAGAGGATGCCATCATGCGAAATAGGGATTACAACACTAGATCTGTAGTACATGGCGTGGAATAAAATGGGAGGATGCATTCAAGGGAAATAGGGATTACAACCCTAGGTCTATAGTACATATCGTGGAATGACATGGGATGATGCAGTTATGGGAATTTGGGATTACAACACTAGAGTCTGTAGTAAATACCTTGGAATGGCATGGCAGGATGCAGGCATGGGAAATAAGAATTACAACACTAGGTCTGTAGTACATATCGTGGGATGACATGGGAGGATGCAGGCATGGGAAATAGGTATTACAACACTAGGTCTGTAGTACTTGTTGTGGAATGACATGGGTGGTTGTAGGCATGGGAAAAAGGGATTACAACACTAGGTCTGTAGTACATATCGTGGGATGAGATGGGAGGATGCAGTCATGGGAAATAGGGATTACAACACAAGGTCTTTAGTACATATCGTGGAATGACATGGGAGGATGCAGTCATGGGAAATAGGTATTACAACACTAGGTCTGTAGTGCATATCGTGGAATGACATGGGAAGATGCAGTTATGGGAAATAGAGATTACAACACTAGGTCTGTAGAACATATCGTGGGGTGAAATGGGAGGATGCAGTCATGGGAAATATGGATTACAACACTAGATCTGTAGTACATATCATGGAATGACATGGGAGGATGCAGGCATGGGAAATAGGGATTACAATTCTAGGTCTGCAGCACATATCATGGAATGACATGGGAGCATGCTGGCATGGGAAATATGGATTACAACACTAGGTCTCTAATACATATCATGGAATGACATGGGAGGATACAGGTATGGGAAATAGGGATTACAACACTAGGTCTGTGGTACATATCACAGAATGACATGGGAAGATGCAGTCATAAGAAATAGGGATTACAACATTAGGTCTTTAGTAGATATCATGGAATGCCATGGGAGCATGCAGTCATGGGAAATAGGGATGACAACACTAGGTCTGTTGTACATATCACAGAATGACATGGGAGGATGCAGGCATGGAAAATAGGGATTACAACACTAGTTCTGTAGTACATGTCATGAAATAACATGGGAGGATGCATTTACGGGAAACTGGTCTTAGAACACTGGGTCCATAGTACATATTGTGGAATGACATGGGAGGATGCAGGCATAGGAAATAGGGAATACAACACTAGGTTTGTAGTACATATCATGGAATGAAATGGGAGGAAGCAGTCATGGGAAATGGGGATTACAACACCAGGTCTGTAGTAGATATCATGGAATGACATGGGAGGATGCAGTCATGGGAAATAGGGATTACAACGCTAGGTCTGTAGTACATGTCGTGGGATGACATTGGAGAATGCAGCCATGGAAAATAGGGATTACAACACTAGATCCGTAGTACATATCATGTAATGACATGGGAGGATGCAGTCATGGGAAATTGGGATTACAACACTAGGTCTGTAGTACATAACATGGAATGACATGGGAGGATGTAGTCATGGGAAATAGGGATTATAATGCTAGGTCTGTAGTAATGTCGTGGGTGACATGGGAGGATGCAGCATTGGGAAATAGGGATTACAACACTAGATCTGTAGTACATATCATGGAATGACACGGGAGGATGCAGTTATGAGAAATAGGGATTACAACACTAGGTCTGTAGTACATATCGTGGGATGACATCGGAGGATGCAGGCATGGGAAAAAGGGATTACGACACTAGGTATGTAGTGCATATCGTGGGATGACATGGGAGGATGCAGGCATGGGAAAAAGGGATTACAACACTAGGTCTGTAGTAAGTATCATGGAATGACATTGAAGGATGCAGTCATGGGAAACAGGGATTACAACATTAGGTCTGTTGTACATATCGTGGGATGACATGGGAGGATGCAGTCATGGGAAATAGGGATTACAACACTAGGTCTGTAGTACATATCGTGGAATGACATGGGAGGATGCAGTCATGGGAAATAGGGATTACAACACTAGGTCTGTAGTACATATCGTGGCATGAGATGGGAAGATGCAGTTATGGGAAATAGGGATTACAACACTATGTCTGTTGAACATATCATGGGGGAAATGGGATGATGCAGTCATGGGAAATAGGGATTACAAAACTAGATCTGTATTAGATATCATGGAATGACATGGGAGGATACAGGCATGAGAAATATGGATTACAACACTAGGTCTGTAGTACATATCATGGAATGACATGGGAGCATGCAGTCATGGGAAATAGGGATGACAACACTTGGTCTGTAGTAAATATCGTGGAATGATACGGGAGGATTCAGTTATGCGAAATAGGGATTACAACACTAGGTCTGTAGTACATATCATGGAATGACATGAGAGGATGCAGGCATGGGAAATAGGGATTACAACACCAGGTCTGCAGTACATATCATGGAATGATATGGGAGGATGCAGGCATGGAAAATATGGATTACAACACTAGGTCTGTTGTACATATCACCGAATGACATGGGAGGATGCAGGCATAGGAAATAGGGAATACAACACTAGGTTTGTAGTACATATCATGGAATGAAATGGGAGGATGCAGTCATGGGAAATAGGGATTACAACGCTAGGTCTGTAGTACATGTCGTGGGATGACATTGGAGAATGCAGCCATGGAAAATAGGGATTACAACACTAGATCCGTAGTACATATCATGTAATGACATGGGAGGATGCAGTCATGAGAAATTGGGATTACAGCACTAGGTCTGTAGTACATAACATGGAATGACATGGGAGGATACAGTCATGGGAAATAGGGATTATAATGCTAGGTCTGTAGTAATGTCGTGGGTGACATGGGAGGATGCAGCATTGGGAAATAGGGATTACAACACTAGATCTGTAGTACATATCATGGAATGACACGGGAGGATGCAGTTATGAGAAATAGGGATTACAACACTAGGTCTGTAGTACATATCGTGGGATGACATGGGGGGATGCAATTATGAGAAATAGGGATTACAACACTAGGTCTGTAGTACATATCGTGGGATGACATGGGAGGATGCAGGCATGGGAAATAAGGATTTCAACACTAGGTCTGTAGTACATGTTGTGGAATGACATCGGAGGATGCAGGCATGGGAAAAAGGGATTACAACACTAGGTATGTAGTGCGTATCGTGGGATGACATGGGAGGATGCAGGCATGGGAAAAAGGGATTACAACACTAGGTCTGTAGTAAGTATCATGGAATGACATTGGAGGATGCAGTCATGGGAAACAGGGATTACAACACTAGGTCTGTTGTACATATCGTGGGATGACATGGGAGGATGCAGTCATGGGAAATAGGGATTACAACACTAGGTCTTTAGTACATATCGTGGAATGACATGGGAGGATGCAGTCATGGGAAATAGGGATTACAACACTAGGTCTGTAGTACATATCGTGGCATGAGATGGGAAGATGCAGTTATGGGAAATAGGGATTACAACACTATGTCTGTAGAACATATCATGGGGGAAATGGGATGATGCAGTCATGGGAAATAGGGATTACAACACTAGATCTGTATTAGATATCATGGAATGACATGGGAGGATACAGGCATGAGAAATATGGATTACAACACTAGGTCTGCAGTACATATCATGGAATGACATGGGAGGATGCAGGCATGGGAAATATGGATTACAACACTAGGTCTCTAGTACATATCATGGAATGACATGGGAGGATACAGGTATGGGAAATAGAGATTACAGCACTATGTCTGTGGTACATGTCATGGAATGACGTGGGAAGATACAGTCATGGGAAATAATGATTACAACTCTAGGTCTGTAGTAGATATCATGGAATGACATGGGAGGATGCAGTCTCGGGAAATAGAGATGACAACACTAGGTCTGTAGTAAATATCGTGGAATGATATGGGAGGATGCAGTTATGGGAAATAGGGATTACAATGCTAGGTCTGAAGTACATATCATGTTATGACATGGGAGGAGGCAGGCATGGGAAATAGGGATTACAAGACTAGGTCTGTAGTACATGTCATGGAATGAAATGGAATTAAGCAGTCCTGGGAAATGGGAATTACATCATGAAGTATGTAGTAGATATCATGGAATGACATGGGAGGATGCAGTCATGGGAAATAGGGTTTACATCTCTAGGTCTGTAGTACATGTCATGAAATAACATGGGAGGATGGAATTATGGGATATTGGGATTAGAACACTAAGTCCGTAGTACATATCGTGAAATGATATGGGAGGATGCAGGCATAGGATATAGGGATTAAAACACTAGGTCTGTAATACATATCATGGAATGACATGCGAGGAAGCAGTCATGGGAAATAGGGATTACAACACCAGGTCTGTAGTGCATATCATGGAATGACATGGGAGGAGGCAGGCATGGGAAATAGGGATTACAGCACTAGGTCTGTAGTACATATCATGGAATGACATGGGAGGATGCAGTCATGGGAAATAGGGATTACAACACTAGGTCTGTAGTACATATCATGGAATGACATGGGAGGATACAGTCATGGGAAATAGGGATTAGAACACTAGGTCTGTAGTACATGTCATGGGATGACATGGGAGGATGCAGGCATGGGAAAAAGGGATTATAACACTAGGTCTGTAGTACATGTCGTGGGATGACATGGGAGGATGCAGCCATTGGAAATAAGAATTACAACACTAGGTCTGTAGTACATGTCGAGGAATGACAGGGGAGGATGCAGTCATGGGAAATAGGAATTCAACACTAGCTCTGTAGTACATATCACGGAGTGACATGGAAGGATGCAGGCATGGGAAATAGGGATGACAACACTAGGTCTTTAGTACATGTCATGGAATGATATGGGATGATGCAGGCATGGGAAATAACTATTACAACACTAGGTCTGTAGTACATATTTTGGAATGTCATGGGAGGAAGCAGGCATGGGAAATTGGGATTACAACACCAGGTCTGTAGTACATGTCATGGAATGACATGGGAGGACGCAGGCATGGGAAATAGGGATTATAACACTAGGTCTATAGTACATATTGTGGAATGACATGGGAGGATGCAGTAATGGGAAATAGGGATTACAGCAGTAGGTCTGTAATGCATATTGTGGAATGACATGGGAGGATGTAGTCATGGGAAATAGGGATTACAACACTAGGTCTGTACTTCATATCGTGGAATCACATGGGGAGTTGCAGTCATGGGAAATAGGGATTACAACATTAGGTCTGTAGTACATATCATGGAATGACCTGGGAGCATGCAGTTATGGGAAATAGGGATTACAACACTAGAGGATCTAGTCATGGGAAATAGAGATTACAACACTAGGTCTGTAGTACATATCGTGGGATGACATGACAGGATGCAGTCATGAGAGATAGGGATTACAACACTAGATCTGTAGTACATGTCGTGGAATAAAATGGGAGGATGCATTCAAGGGAAATAGGGTTTACAACACTAGGTCTGTAGTACATATAGTGGCATGACATGGGAGGATGCAGTTATGAGAATTAGGGATTACAACACTAGGTCTGTAGTACATATCATGGGATGACATGGGAGGATGCAGGCATGGGAAATAGAGATTACAACACTAGGTCTGTAATACATATCATGGAGTGACATGGGAGGATGCAGTCATGGGAAATACGGATTACAACACTAGGTCTGTAGTACATGTCATGGAATGATATGGGGGATGCAGGCATGGCAATTAGGGATTAGAATACTAGGTCTGTAGTAAATATCATGGAATGACTGCAAACTAGAACTACAGTCCACTCTGCTAAAGGCCCCATGAAGGCGCAGTATCTCTCCAACCTAACACCACTCTTAAGTATTCAACTGCGCTACCACTTTTAACATTCTTGTAAGAAAAGTGCATTCCGGGTCTGAACTGTTTGCAAACAGCTACAGTTGAACCTAACATTACTCTTAAGTATTCAACTGCGGTACCACCTTTAACATTCTTGTAAAAAAAGTGCAGTGCGGGTCTGAACTGTCTGCAAACAGCTACAGTTAACTTTGAACCTAACACCACTCTTAAGTATTCAACTGCGGTACCACCTTTAACATTCTTGTAAGAAAAGCGCAGTCCGGGTATGAACTGTCTGCAAACAGCTACAGTTAACTTTGAACCTAACACCACTCTTAAGTATTAAACTGCGGTACCACCTTTAACATTATTGTAAGAAAAGCGCAGTCCGGGTCTGAACTGTCTGCAAACATCTACAGTTAACTTTGAGTATGTGTCTACCTGTTTGATCCAACACAGACACCCACAAACACACACACACACACACACACACACACACACACACACACACACACACACACACACACACACACACCTTCCACTTTCTCTTATTCCCTTCTGTTAGCAAATAGTATCCATAATTGATCAATACTGTGTGTTTGTTAATTTAAACTATGACCACAGTAGCCTACTGATACAAGGTTATCCTGTTTTTCCACCTGAGAAATTAAGAAATGACTTACAGTTTCAGAACAGTCCTTGGTCAATTGTGATTGTTTCTTAACACATACTTGTCTTTGCTTTGGCTCATTAGCAGCAGTACAAAGAACTGCCTGCTCACACCTTTGTTCTCCCCTCCCCCTTCCCTGTTTATTACCTTAAGACAATGCCAAAGTTAATAAATATTACCTGAAGCAGGCACCATTTTTAAAACTACAGTCCACTCTGCTACAGGCCCCATGAAGGCTCAGTGTCTCTCCAGTAAGTGTTTTACAACTGTAAATGCCCATTTATGTTGAATTGTATTAGACATTTTACAACTGTATATGTTTATGTTGAATTGTGTTAGACATCTAATATGATTTATGCTTTATTATTGGATTTTACTATGGCATGCTAGCATTTTGTATGCACCAAGTTGTTTTTAGTATAATAGTATGTATGGTCTACTTGCATAGCTGCACCTTGTTCACTAATGTTATTCATGTAATTGTGTTGTGTGTAGACAGCTCATACTAGTGTCTAATTGCTTCTATATAATTGTGCTGTTACTGGTGGATAGAATCACATTAGAGAACCACGACAGATTGCTGCTCGCTATATTTTTATCTGTGACTGCATAACTGTCTGGGTTTTTTTTTTCTAATGTTCTTCCAATTGGCACAGTATCTGAATATACTAAGTAGATGGTGCATGGCACTGTCCTGCATGCGGTAGCTATTTGCTCAGTGTGCTTTTTATAATCTTTATAATATATATTTACCATCTCAAAAGTGCTTACTCCTCTCTGTACTCTTCTTTTCTTGACCGAACACCACTCTTAAGTATTCAACTGCGGTACCACCTTTAACATTCTTGTAAGAAAAGCGCAGTCCGGGTATGAACTGTCTGCAAACAGCTACAGTTAACTTTGAGTATGTGTCTACCTGTTTGAGCCAATATTCATTTTCCCCTGGAGAGCACTCTGCTTTGGCTTGTAAGCAGCCACCCCCACCCCCCACACACACACATCTTCCACTTTCTCTTATTCCCTTCCCTCCATAACTGATCAATACTGTGTGTTTGTTAATTTAAACTATGACCACAGTAGCCTACTGATACAAGGTTGTCCTGTTTTACCACCTGAAAAATTAAGAAATGACTTACAGTTTCAGAGCAGTCCTTGGTCAATTGTGATTGTTTCTTAACACATACTTGTCTTTGCTTTGTAATTGTTTCCAGCCCCCTCATACGAGCAACTAACAGGGTCTCTACAGCCCCGCCCGACACACACACACACACACACACACACACACACACACACACACACACACACACACACACACACACCTTCCACTTTCTCTTATTCCCTTCTGTTAGCAAATAGTATCCATAACTGATGAATACTGTGTGTTTGTTAATTTAAACTATGACCACAGTAGCCTACTGATACAAGGTTGTCCTGTTTTTCCACATGAGAATTTAAGAAATGACTTACAGTTTCAGAGCAGTCCTTGGTCAATTGTGATTGTTTCTTAACACATACTTGTCTTTGCTTTGTGATTGCTTCCAGCCCCTTCATACGAGCAACTAACAGGGTCTCTACAGCCCCCCCCCCACACACACACACATCTTCCACTTTCTCTTATTCCCTTCTGTTAGCAAATAGTATCCATAACTGTTGCTTTGTGATTGTTTCCAGCCCCCTCATACGAGCAACTAACAGGGTCTCTACAACACCCCCCCCGACACACACACACACACATCTTCCACTTTCTTTTACTCCCTTCTGTTAGCAAATAGTATCCATAACTGATCAACACTGTGTGTTTGTTAATTTAAACTATGACCACAGTAGCCTACTGATACAAGGTTATCCTGTTTTTCCACCTGAAAAATTAAGAAATGACTTACAGTTTCAGAGCAGTCCTTGGTCAATTGTGATTGTTTCTTAGCACATACTTGTCTTTGCTTTGTGATTGTTTCCAGCCCCCTCATACGAGCAACTAACAGGGTCTCTTCAGCCCCCCCCCCCACACACACACACACATCTTCCACTTTCTCTTATTCCCTTCTGTTAGCAAATAGTATCCATAACTGATCAATACTGTGTGTTTGTTAATTTAAACAATGACCACAGTAGCCTACTGATACAAGGTTATCCTGTTTTTCCACCTGAGAAATTAAGAAATGACTTACAGTTTCAGAGCAGTCCTTGGTCAATTGTGATTGTTTCTTAACACATACTTGTCTTTGCTTTGTGATTGTTTCCAGCCCCCTCATACGAGCAACTAACAGGGTCTCTACCCACTTCACTCCCCACCCTGCCCCCTATTCCCTCCTGCCGCCAGTGGTCCCACCTTTATTGCACTCAAACCCCTCCCATCTTTCCAATAGCCAACCACAGCGCTAACCCAACACTACCTCCTCCATTTTCCCACTACTATCACACCTCCTCAACTAACATGTACAAGCATACCTTTCCTATTCTCACTGCATGCACTCTCCTTGCACATCTTACATCCTACCAAAGCTCCATCATTCCCCCACTCAACCACTACCTCTGTACTACTACTCACACCACCACTCATGTCTCACCCACATTCAGCTCCCCTCCCACCAGCTCAAGAACCATCCCTATGCAACCCCCACATATTCTACCAACTATATTACTCAAACATAAAGCATCCCTGCAACTTAACATGGTAACCCTCCCACCATACCTATTACCCACAGAGCACAATCATAAAGTTTCCCTTATAAACAAACACATTCAAATACTGAGAAAACTAATAATCTCATGCATATCAAAACTAGCCCTAAGTGGAGACATCCACCCCAACCCTGGCCCTACCACCTCCAACCCCAATCCTCATAATCAGACTAGAAACCACAACTTCTCCCATATTACAGCCAATAGAAAGCCAAGTGACTTCCTTCTACTAAGCCTAAATATTAGAAGTATATCCGACAAAGTCCATGAACTTCATGCCACCATAGACTTGTACTCCCCATATATAGTCATCCTGACAGAAACCTGGCTATAACCTCACATTACCAGTGAGCAAATACTCCCTACAGGTTAGGGCATACTAAGAGTAGACCGGCTAAACAAAAAAGGAGGTGGTGTAGCTATAATGTTTAAACAGCATCTAAACATCCAGATCTTAAAATCATCAGCTCCGCAAATAGGCAATGAAGAAATAATATATACCAACCTCAAAATTAACCAAAACAAAACCATCAACATAATTGGATGCTACTTCCCACCTGGCCAAAACATCTCTCAATTAGAAAACCTCCTCAGCTGGTCTACCCACCATCTCACCCAAGAAACTATCATCTTAGGTGATTTCAATACTGACTGGCAATCCTGTTCTGGCAACAATCCAGCCCATCATGTACACCTTCATGGCTTCACCCAACTAGTCCAATCACCAACCAGGATAAATAAAAACTCCAGCAAGCACACTACCCTGGATTGGATACTAGTCAGTAAGAGCCTCCAGTCATATATAACAGGCTGCTTATCAGATAGCCTCAGTGATCACTCCCCAACATTCCTACTCAAAAAATACCTATACCAAGCTAAACCTGTCATATACCGTCAAATAAGTAAACAACTAAACTTTAACCCACTCACATTCATCTCATCCCTCAAAGAATGTAACTGGCATCCTCCAAAGTACCTCAGTCTAGATGATGCAGTTGAATTTTTTAATACTACCTTCCTGAACATCCTTAATTACCATGCCCCCATAAGATTTTCCAGAACCAAAGCACAACCCTCCCCATGGCTACAGAAAACCACTAAGTCAGAAATGAAAAACAGGGATAAAGCCTGGGAGCACTGGTGCAAAACAAAAACCCCCTCAGCTAGACAGAAATTTCTAGAACTACGCAATAGAATCAAAAAGCTAATAAAACAGGACAAATTCCAATACTACCAGTCTGCCCTAGACTCCTCACAACACAGCCCCAAACAGTTCTGGTCCTCCATAAACTCCATCCTCCACCCAGGTAAAGTCAGTACCCCTCCTCCTAACATCCCTCACTCCTCAGAAAATATTGCTACCTCATTCAACACACACTTCATCCAAACCATACTATCACTAGCTAAACAACACAACCCCCCTCCCCTCCAACCCACACCTTCAACTAGTAATCTCCCCACTGCCTTCTATTTTTCTCCTGTACCTACCTCCACATAAAAAACTCTTAACTAAACTTAAACCCACCAAATTAGCAGCAGACAACCTACCAAGTGAATACCTACAAATCGCAGCTGATGCTCTGGCCTACCCAGTATCCATCTTGATTAACCGATCTCTGTCAGAAAGTTACATTCCCACACTGTGGAAAGTATCACATATAATTCCCTTCCACAAAGGCAGACCCTCCGCAGAACTAACCAATTACCGCCCCATAGCTATTCTCTCTCTACTCTCCAAAATACTAGAGAGATGCATACACTCTCAGGTCTCGGACTACCTTCTTACTAACAACCTCCTTTCCAGTACTTAGCATGGTTTCTGACCAAACCATAGCACCACCACTGCCTTACTCTCCTTTACTAACACTATCCTTCAGCATAAAAACAATGGCTATCTCTCCTCTGCTACTTTCCTAGACCTATCTAAAGCATTTGACATGCTCCCACACAAACAACTTATCTCTGTCCTCAATAACCTATCCTTCTCACAATCAGTCACCAAATGGTTTCAGAGTTATCTGTCTGACCGCCAACAATCCGTTGTATGGCAGAATAACATATCTCCCCAGCTACCTGTCTCCATAGGGGTTCCCCAAGGATCCATCCTTGGACCCCTACTCTTCTCTGTTTACACCAATAATCTAGCCTCTGCCACCAAACATGGCACACTCATACAATACGCAGATGACTCGACCATCATCTGCTCAGCCCAGTCCCTACCAAAACTGCAAAAAGTCACACAGGAAGCCTTTTCCTCTGTTGAAACATGGTTATCCGATGCCCAATTAATACTCATCCCAAACAAAACTAAACTACTCATCTTCCAACCCACCAAACATACTCAAAACAACTCTCACTTTAACATCACAGCAAAAGACAACACCACTATATACCCAACTGAACACACCAAATTGCTAGGAGTGGAAACAGACAATAAACTAAAATTTGACATTCACATATCCATGACCATAAAAAAGTCCACAAAAAACTAGGAGCGTTATACAGAAATAAGCAATTTCTCACCAAAGCAGCAAAGATTTCAATAGCAAATTCCCACCTCATCTCCACCCTACTTTATGCCTCTCCAATATATACCAACCAAAGGCAATGTGATATAAACATGCTAGAGACCTGCTACAACAAAATCGCCAAATTCGCCACAGGGGCATCCTACCGTAGTCACCACTGTCTCTCACTTGCTGAACTGGGTTGGCTTGAACTCCCTCACCTCCTTCAGTTGTATCAATTCTCACTCACCCACAAACTAGTAAACCATCCACTAAATGTTCCATCCCTCCAGAATCTACTCCAACCCTATCGCACCACCAGACCACTAAGATCCAGCAACAAAAATCATTTCCAGATCACTAAAGCCAATAACTCTGATGGTGAAGCACTATTCTCTTGAGCCATAGCCAAATTATGGAACTCACACCCACCCACAATTACCTCCATACCATCATGCACCCACTTCAAAACTTTATTAAAAGCGCAAGTAAGAACATGCTGGCTATGCCCTTGCAACTCCCACTCTAATATCATCCACCCCATCCAACCACTACCTATCTTTCCACTCCACTAACTACCTTGATTATAGCAAGCTCAGATGCTCATTAGCCTAGTACTTATTATACAGCATGAACTTCTTATTGTAACATTTGTTAATGTCTGTTATGTACTTCACAGATAAAGATTCTAGTTGTCTACTGATGTACTATGTTCTTCATCTGTAAATATGTTGTAAGTAATTGCTAGGTTAAATTGTTAATCGCTATGTAATCCAATGTAACTACTGTCTGTTTATTTTACTGTGGAGCTTTTCTCCCCGGGCCTCCACTGAAAATGGACCTATGTCCAGTCGGACACTCCTGGTCAACAAATTTAAATAAATAAATAAATAAATAAATGACATGGGAGGATGCAGTCATGGGAAACAGGGATTGCAACACTAGGTCTGTAGTACATATCGTGGGATGACATGGGAGGATGCAGTCATGGGAAATAGGGATTACAACACTAGGTCTGTAGTACATATCATGGAATGACATGGGAGGATGCAGTTATGGGAAATAGGGATGATAACACTAGGTCTGTAGTGCATATCGTGGAATGACATGGGAAGATGCAGTTATGCGAAATAGGGATTACAACACTAGGTCTGTAGAACATATCGTGGGGTGAAATGGGAGGATGCAGTCATGGGAAAAAGGGATTACAACACTAGATCTGTAGTACATATCATGGAATGACATGGGGGGTGCAGGCATGGGAAATAGGGATTACAGCACTAGGTCTGCAGTACATATCATGGAATGACATGGAAGCATGCAGACATGGGAAATATGGGTCTCTAGTACATATCATGGAATGACATGGGAGGATACAGGTATAGGAAATAGGGATTTCAACACTAGGTCTGTAGTACATATCATGGAATGACATGGGAGGATACAGGTATGGGAAATAGGGATTCCAACAATAGGACTGTGGTACATATCACAGAATGACTTGGGAAGATGCAGTCATGGGAAATAGGGATGACAACACTAGGTCTGTAGTAAATATCGTGGAATGATATGGGAGGATGCAGTTATGGGAAATAAGGATTACAACACTAGGTCTGTAGCACATATCATGGAGTGACATGGGAGGATGCAGTTATGGGAAATAGGGATTACAACACTAGGTCTGTAGAACATATTGTGGGGTGAAATGAGAGGATGCACTCATGGGAAATAGGGATTACAACACTAGATCTGTAGCACATATCATGGAATGACATGGGAGGATGCAGGCATGGGAAATAGGGATTACAACACTAGGTCTATAGTACATATCATGGAATTACATGGGAGGATGCAGGCATGGGAAATAGGGATTACAACACTAGGTCTGTAGTACATGTCATAAAATAACATGGGAGGAAACAGTCATGCAAAATAGGGATTACAACACTAGGTCTGTAGTACATGCCATGGAATGACATGGGAGGATGCAGGCATGGGAAATAGGGATTACAACACTAGGTCTGTAGTACATGTCATTGAATGACATGGCAGGATGCAGTCATGAGAAATAAGGATTACAACACTAGGTCTGTAGTACATATCGTGGAATGACATGGGAGGCTGCAGTCATGGGAAAAAGGGATTACAGCATTAGGTCTGTAGTACATGTCGTGGAATGACATAGCAGGATGCAGTCATGGGAAATAGGGATTACAGCACTAGGTCTGTAGTTCATATCACGGTATGACATGGGGGGATGCCATCATGGGAAATACGGATTACAACACTAGGTCTGTTGCACATGTCATGGAATGACATGGGAGGATGCCGTCATGAGAAATAGGGATTACAACACTAGTTCTGTAGTACATATTATGGAATGACATGGGATGATGCAGTCATGGGAAATAGGGATTACAACAGTAGGTCTGTAGTACATATCATGGAATGACATGGGACGATGCAGTCATGGGAAATAGGGATTACAACACTTGGTCTGTAGTACATATCGTAGAATGACATTGGAGGATGCAGTCATGGGAAATAGGGATTAAAACAATAGGTCTGTAGTACATATCGTGGAATGACATGGGAGGATGCAAATATGGGAAATAGGGATTACAACAGTAGGTCTGTACTACATGTTGTGGAATGACATGGGAGGATGCAGGCATGGGAAATAGAGATTACAACACTAGGTCTGTAGTACATATCGTGGGATGACATGGGAGGATGCAGGCATGAGATATAGGTATTACAACACTGGGTCTGTAGTACATATTGTGGAATGACATGGGAGGATGCAGTCATCGGAAATAGGAATTACAGCACTAGGTCTTTAGTACATATTGTGGACTGACATGTGAGGATGCTGTTATGGGAAATAGGGATTACAACACTAGAGGATGCAGTCATGGGAAATAGGGATTACAACACTAGGTCTGTAGTACGTCGCGTGGAATGAATTGGGAGGATGCAGTCAAGGGAAATAGGGATTACAACACTAGATCTGTAGTACATATCATGGAATGACATGGGAGGATGCAGTCATGGGAAATAGGGATTACAACACTAGGTCTGTAGTACATGTTGTGGAATGACATGGAAAGATGCAGGCATGGGAAATAGGGATTACAACACTAGGTCTGTACTTCATATCATGGAATGACATGGAGATGCAGTCATGGGAAATAGGGATTACAACACTGAGTCTGTACTACATGTTGTGGAATGACATGGGAGGATGCAGGCATGGGAAATAGGGATTACACCACTAGGTCTGTAGTACTTTTCATGGGATGACATGGGAGGATGCAGTCATGGGAAATAGTGACTACAGCACTGGGTCTGTAGTGCATATCATAGAATGACATGGGAAGATGCACTTATGGGAAATAGGGATTACAAAACTAGGTCTGTAGTACATATCATGTAATGACATGGGAGGATGCAGTTATGGGAAATACGGATTACAACACTAGGTCTGTAGTACATATCGTGGGATGACATGGAAGGATGCAATCATGGGAAATAGGGATTACAACACTAGATCTGTAGTACATATCAGGGAATGACATGGGATGATGCAGGCATGGGAAATAGGGATTAAAACACCAGGTCAGTAGTACATATCATGGAATGACATGGGAGAATGCAGGCATGGGAAATATGGATTACAACACTAGGTCTGTAGTACATATCATGAAATGACATAAGAGGATGCAGGCATAGGATATAGGGATTACTACACCAGGTCTGTAATACATATCATGGAATGACATGGGAGGAGGCAGTCATGAGAAATAGGGATTACAACACCAGCTCTGTAGTACATATCATGGAATGACATGGGAGGATGCAATCATGGGAAATAGGGATTACAACACTAGGTCTGTAGTACATATCATGGAATGACATGGGAGGATGCAGGCATAGGATATAGGGATTACTACACAAGGTCTGTAATACATATCATGGAATGACATGGGAGGAGGCAGTCATGAGAAATAGGGATTACAACACCAGCTCTGTAGTACATATCATGGAATGACATGGGAGGATGCAATCATGGGAAATAGGGATTACAACACTAGATCTGTAGTGCATGTCGTGGAATGACATGGGAGGACGTAGTCATGGGAAAGAGGGATTACAACACTAGGTCTGTAGTACATATCGTGGAATGACATGGGAGGATGCAGGCATGGGAAATAGGGATTACAACACTAGGTCTGTAGTACATATCGTGGAATGACATGGGAGGATGCAGGCATGGGAAATAGGGATTACAAGACTAGGTCTGTAATACATATCGTGGGATGACATGGGGGGATGCAGGTGTGAGATATATGGATTACAACACTGGGTCTGTAGTACATATTGTGGAATGACATGGGAGGATGCAGTCATGGGAAAAAGGGATTACAACACTAGGTCTGTAACACATATAGTAAAATGACATGCGAGGATGCAGTTATGGGTATTAGGGATTACAACACTAGGACTGTAGTACATATCGTGGAATGACATGGGAGGATGCAGGCATGGAAAACAGGGATTACAACACTAGGTCTGTAGTACATATCGTGGAATGACATGGGAGGATGCAGTCATAGGAAATAGTGATTACAACACTAGGTGTGTAGTACATATTGTAAAATGACATGGGAGGATACAGGCATGGGAAATAGTGATTACAACACCAGGTCTGTAATACAGATTGTAGTATAACATGGGAAGATGCAGGCATGTGAAAAAGGGATTACAACACTACGTCTGTAGTACATATCGTGGGATGACATGGGAGGATGCAGTCATGGTAAATAGTGATTACAGCACTAGATCTGTAGTACATGTTTTGGAATGACATGGGAGGATGCAGGCATGTGAAATAGGGATTACAACACTACGTCTGTAGTACATATCGTGGGATGACATGAGAGGATGCAGTCATGGTAAATAGTGATTATAGCACTAGGTCTGTAGTACATATCAAGGAATGACAAGGGAAGATGCAGTCATGGGAAATAGGGATGAAAACACTAAGTCTGTAGTACATATCATGGAATCACATGGGAGGGTGCAGTTATGGGAAATACGGATTACAACACTAGGTCTGTAGTACATATCGTGGGATGACATGGGAGGATGCAATCATGGGAAATAGGGATTACAACACTAGATCTGTAGTACATATCATGGAATGACAAGGGATGATGCATGCATGGAAAATAGGGATTACAACACCAGGTCTGCAGTACATATCATGGAATGACATGGGAGAATGTTGGCATGGGAAATATGGATTATAGCACAAGGTCTGTAGTGCATATCATGGAATGACATGGGAGGATGCAGTCATGGGAAATAGGGATTCCACCACTAGGTCTGCAGTAGATATCATGGAATGACATGGGAGGATACAGTCATGGGAAATAGGGATTACAACACTAGGTCTGTAGTACATGTCATGGGAAGACATGGGATGATACAGGAATGGGAAACAGGGATTACAACACTAGGTCTGTAGTACATGTCTTGGCATGACATGGGAGGATGCAGTCATGGGAAACAGGGATTATAACACTAGATCTGTAGTACATGTCGTGGAATGACATGGGAGGATGTAGTCATGGGAATGTGGTATTACAAAACTAGGTCTGTAGTACATATCATGGAATGACATGGGAGGATGCAGTCATTGGAAATAGGGATTACAACACTAGATCTGTAGTACACATCATGGAATGACATGGGTGGATGCAGTCATCGGAAATAGAGATTACACCACTAGGTCGGTAGTACATGTCATGGAATGACATGGGAAGATGCAGTTATGGGAAATGGGGATTACAACACTAGGTCTATAGTACATATCTTGGAATGACATGGGAGGATGCAGTTATGGGAAATAGGGATTACAACACTAGGTCTGTAGTACTTTTCGTGGGATGACATGGGAGGATGCAGTCATGGGAAATAGTGATTACAGCACTAGGTATGTAGTACATATCCTGGAATGACATGGGAAGATGCAGTCATGGGAAATAGGGGTTACCACAATAGGTCTGTAGTACATATCATGGAATGACATTTGATGATGCAGTCATGCGAAGTAGGGATGACAACACTACGTCTGTATTACATGTCTTGGCATGACATGGGAGGATGCAGTCATGGGAAACAGGGATTACAACACTAGGTCTGTAGTATATGTCATGGAATGACATGGGAGGATGTAGTCATGGGAATGAGGCATTTCAACACTAGGTCTGTAGTACATATCGTGGAATGACTAGGGTGGATGCAGACATGGGAAATAGGGATTACAAAACTAGGTCTGTAGTACATATCGTGGAATGACATGGGAGGATGCAGTCATGGGAAAAAGGAATTACAACACTAGGTCTGTAGTACATATTGTGGAATGACATGGGAGGATGTAGTCATGGGAAAGAGGCATTACAACACTAGGTCTTTAGTACATATCGTGGAATGACTGGAGAGGATGCAGTCATGGGAAATAGGGATTACAACACTAGGTCTGTAGTACATATCGTGGAAAGACATGGGAGGATGCAGTCATGAGAAATAGTTATTACAACACTAGGTCTGTAGTACATATCGTGGAATGACATGGGAGGATGCAGTCATGGGAAATAGGGATTACAACACTAGGTCTGTAGTACATATCTTGGAAAGACATGGAAGGATGCAGTCAAGGGAAAATGGGATTACAGCATTAGGTCTGTAGTACATGTCATGGAATGACATAGCAGGATGCAGTTATGGGAAATAGGGATTACAGCACTAGCTCTGTAGTTCATATTGCGGAATGACATGGGTGGATGCAGTCATGAGAAATAGGGATTACAACACTAGGTCTGTAGTACATGTCATGGAATGACATGGGAGGATGCAGTCGTGAGAAATAGGGATTACAACACTAGGTCTGTAGTACATATCGTGGAATGACATGGGAGGATGCAGTCATGGGAAATAGGGATTACAACACTAGGTCTGTAGTACATATCGTAGAATGACATGGGAGGATGCAGTCATGGGAAAAAGAGATTACAACATTAGGTCTATAGTACATGTTGTGGAATGGCATAGCAGGATGCAGTCATGGGAAATAGGGATTACAACACTAGGTCTGTACTACATGTTGTTGAATGACATGGGAGGATGCAGGCATGGGAAATAGGTATTGCAACACTAGGTCTATAGTACATATCGTGGGATGACATGGGTGAATGCAAGCATGAGAAATAGGGATTACAACACTAGGTCTCTAGTACATATTGTGGAATGACATGGGAGGATGCAGTCATGGGAAATAGAGATTACACCACTAGGTCGTTAGTATATGTCATGGAATGACATGGGAGGATGCAGTTATGGAAAATAGGGATTATAACACTAAAGCATGCAGTCATGGGAAATAGGGATTACAACAATAGGTCTGTAGTACTTTTCGTGGGATGACATGGGAGGATGCAGTCATGAAAAAGAGTGATTGCAGCACTAGGTCTGTAGTACATATCATGGAATGACTTGGGAAGATGCAGTCATGGGAAATACGGATTACAACACTAGGTCTGTAGTACATATCATGGAATGACATGGGAGGATGCATTCATGGGAAATAGGGATGACAATACTAGGTCTGTAGTACATATCGCGGAATGACATGGGAGGATACAGTTATGGGAAATACAGATTACAACACTAGGTCTGTAGTACATATCGTGGGATGACATGGGAGAATGCCATCATGGGAAATAGGGATTACAACACTAGATCTGTAGTACATATCATGGAATGACATGGGATGATGTAGGCATGGGAAATAGGGATTACAACACCAGGTCTGCAGTACATATCATGGAATGACTTGGGAGAATGCAGGCATGGGAAATATGGATTACAACACTAGGTCTGTAGTACATATCATGGAATGACATGGGAGGATGCAGGCATAGGATATATGGATTACAACACTAGGTCTGTAGTACACTTCATGGAATGACATGGGAGGAAGCAGTCATGGGAAAATGGGATTACAACACCAGGTCTGTAGTACATATCATGGAATGACATGGGAGCAGGCATCCATGGGAAATATGGATTACAGCACTAGGTCTGTAGTACATATCATGGAATGACATGGGAGGATGCAGTCATGGGAAAGAGGTATTCCAACACTAGGTCTGTAGTACATATCATGGAATGACATGGGCGGATACAGTCAGGGTAAATAGGGATTCCAACACTAGGTCTGTATTGCATGTCTTGGCATGACATGGGAGGATGCAGCCATGGGAAATAGGGATTACACACCTAGATCTGTAGTACATGTCGTGGAATGACATGGGAGATTGTAGTCATGGGAAAGAGGGATTACAACACTAGGTCTGTAGCACATATCATGGAATGACAGGGGAGGATGCAGTCATGGGAAATAGGGATTACAAAACTTGGTCTGTAGTACATATCGTGGAATGACATGGGAGGATGCAGTCATGGGAAATAGGGATTACAACACTAGGTCTGTAGTACATATTGTGGAATGGCATGGAAAGGTGCAGGCATGAGAAATAGGGATTACAACACTAGGTCTGTAGTTCATGTCATGGAATGACATGGGAGGATGCAGTCATGAGAAATAGGGATTACAACACTAGGTCTGTAGTACATACTGTTGAATGACATGGCAGGATGCAGTCATGGGAAATAGGGATTACAACACTTGGTCTGTAGTACATATCGTGGATGACTTGGGAGGATGCAGTCATGGAAAAAAGGAATTACAACATTAGGTCTGTAGTACATGTCGTGGAATGACATAGCAGGATGCAGTCATGGGAAATAGGGATTACAACACTAGGTCTGTAGTTCAAATCGCGGAATGACATGGGTGGATGCAGTCATGGGAAATAGGGATTACAACACTAGGTCTGTAGTACATATCGTGGAATGACATGCGAGGATGCAAGCATGGGAAATAGGGATTACAACACTAGGTCTGTACTACATGTTGTGGAACGACATAGGAGGATAGAGGCATGGGAAATAGGGATTACAACACTAGGTCTGTAATACATATCATGAGATGACATGGGAGGATGCAGGCATGAAATATAGGGATTACAACACTGTGTCTATAGTACATATCGGGGAATGAAATGGGAGGATGCAGTCATGGGAAATAGGGATTACAGCACTAGGTCTGTAGTACATGTCGTGGAATGACATAGCAGGATGCAGTCATGGGAAATAGGGATTACAACAATAGGTCTGTAGTACATATCTTGGAATGACATATGAGGATGCAGTTATGGAAAATAGGGATTATAACACTAGAGCATGCAGTCATGGGAAATAGGGATTACAACAATAGGTCTGTAATACTTTTCGTGGGATGACATGGGAGGATGCAGTCATGAAAAAGAGTGATTGCAGCACTAGGTCTGTAGTACATATCATGGAATGACATGGGAGGATGCAGTCATGGGAAATAGGGATGACAATACTAGGTCTGTAGTACATATCGTGGAATGACATGGGAGGATACAGTTATGGGAAATACAGATTACGACACTAGGTCTGTAGTACATATCGTGGGATGACATGGGAGAATGCCATCATGGGAAATAGGGATTACAACACTAGATCTGTAGTACATATCATGGAATGACATGGGATGATGTAGGCATGGGAAATAGGGATTACAACACCAGGTCTGCAGTACATATCATGGAATGACTTGGGAGAATGCAGGCATGGGAAATATGGATTACAACACAAGGTCTGTAGTACATATCATGGAATGACATGGGAGGATGCAGGCATAGGGTATAGGGATTACAACACTAGGTCTGTAGTACACTTCATGGAATGACATGGGAGGAAGCAGTCATGGGAAAATAGGATTACAACACCAGGTCTGTAGTACATATCATGGAATGACATGGGAGCAGGCATCCATGGGAAATATGGATTACAGCACTAGGTCTGTAGTACATATCATGGAATGACATGGGAGGATGCAGTCATGGGAAAGAGGGATTACAACACTAGGTCTGTAGTACATATCATGGAATGACATGGGCGGATACAGTCAGGGAAAATAGGGATTCCAACACTAGGTCTGTATTGCATGTCTTGGCATGACATGGGAGGATGCAGCCATGGGAAATAGGGATTACACCCCTAGATCTGTAGTACATGTCGTGGAATGACATGGGAGGATGTAGTCATGGGATAGAGGGATTACAACACTAGGTCTGTAGCACATATCATGGAATGACAGGGGAGGATGCAGTCATGGGAAATAGGGATTACAAAACTTGGTCTGTAGTACATATCGTGGAATGACATGGGAGGATGCAGTCATGGGAAATAGGGATTACAACACTAGGTCTGTAGTACATATCGTGGAATGGCATGGAAAGGTGCAGGCATGAGAAATAGGGATTACAACACTAGGTCTGTAGTTCATGTCATGGAATGACATGGGAGGATGCAGTCATGAGAAATAAGGATTACAACACTAGGTCTGTAGTACATACTGTTGAATGACATGGCAGGATGCAGTCATGGGAAATAGGGATTACAACACTTGGTCTGTAGTACATATCGTGGATGACTTGGGAGGATGCAGTCATGGAAAAAAGGAATTACAACATTAGGTCTGTAGTACATGTCATGGAATGACATAGCAGGATGCAGTCATGGGAAATAGGGATTACAACACTAGGTCTGTAGTTCAAATCGCGCAATGACATGGGTGGATGCAGTCATGGGAAATAGGGATTACAACACTAGGTCTGTAGTACATATCGTGGAATGACATGCGAGGATGCAAGCATGGGAAATAGGGATTACAACACTAGGTCTGTACTACATGTTGTGGAACGACATAGGAGGATAGAGGCATGGGAAATAGGGATTACAACACTAGGTCTGTAATACATATCATGAGATGACATGGGAGGATGCAGGCATGAAATATAGGGATTACAACACTGGGTCTATAGTACATATCGGGGAATGAAATGGGAGGATGCAGTCATGGGAAATAGGGATTACAGCACTAGGTCTGTAGTACATGTCGTGGAATGACATAGCAGGATGCAGTTATGGGAAATAGGGATTACAAAACTAGGTCTGTAGTACATATCTTGGAATGACATATGAGGATGCTGTTATGCGAAATAGAGATTACAACACTAGAGGATGCAGTCATGGGAAATAGGGATTACAACACTAGGTCTGTAGTACATATCGTGGAATGAATTGGGAGGATGCAGTCATGGGAAATAGGGATTACAACACTAGGTCTGCAGTACATATCGTGGAATGACATGGCAGGATGCAGGCAAGGGAAATAAGGATTACAACACTAGGTTTGTACTACATGTTGTGGAATGACGTGGGAGGATGCAGGCATGGGAAATAGGGATTACAACACTATGTCTGTAGTACATATCTTGGGATGACATGGGAGGATGCAGGCATGAGAAACAGGGATTACAATACTAGGGTTTTAGTACATATTGTGGAATGACATGGGAGGATGCAGTCATTAGAAATAGGGATTACAACCCTAGGTCTGTAGTACATGTCATGGAATGACATGGGAGGATGCAGTTATTGGAAATAGGGATTACAACACTAGGTTTATAGTACATATCGTGTAATGACATGGGAGGATGGATTTATGGGAAATAGGGATTACAACACTAGAGGATGCAGTCTTGGGATATAGGGATTACAACACTAGGTCTGTAATACATATGTGGGATGACATGGGAGGATGCAGTCATAGAAATAGGGATTACAACACTAGGTCTGTAGTATATATCGTGGGATGACTTGGGAGGATGCATTCATGGGAAATAGGTATAACAACACTAGGTCTGTAGTAGATGTCATGGAATGAAATGGGAGGATGCATTCATGGGAAATATGGATTACAACACTAGGTCTGTACTACATATCGTGGCATGACATGGCAGGATGAAGTCATGGGAAGTAGGGATTACACCACTAGGTCTTCGTACATTTCATGGGATGACATGGGAGGATGCAGGCATGGAAAATAGGGATTACAACACCACATCTGTAGTACATATTGTGGAAAGACATGGGAGGATGCAGGCATGGGAAATAGGGATTACAACACTAGGTCTGTTGTACATATCACGGAATGACATGGGATGATGCAGACATGGGAAATAGGAATTACAACACTAGGTCTGTAGTACATGTTGTTGAATGACATGGGAGGATGCAGCCATGGGAAATAGGGAATACAACATTAGGTCTGTAGTAAATGTTGTGGAATGACATGAGAGGATGCTGTTATGGGAAATAGGTATTACAACACTAGGTCTGTAGTACATATCGTGGAATGACATGGGAGGATGCAGTTATGGGAATTAGTGATTACAACACTAGGTCTGTAGTACATATCATGGAATGACATGGGAGGATGCAGGCATGGGAAATAGGGAGTACAACACTAGGTCTGTAGTACATGTCTTGGAATGACATGGGAGGATGCAGTCATGAGAAATAAGAATTACAAATCTAGGTCTGTAGTACATACTGTGGAATGACATGGGAGGATGCAGTCATGGGAAATAGGGATTACAACACTTGGTTTGTAGTACATATCGTGGAATGACATAGGAGGATGCAGTCATGGAAAAAAGGAATTACAACATTAGGTCTGTAGTACATGTCGTGGAATGACATAGCAGGATGCAGTCTTGGGGAAATAGGGATTACAACACTAGGTCTGTAGTTCATATCGCGGAATGACATGGGGGGATGCAGTCATGGGAAATAGAGATTCCAACACTAGGTCTGTAGTACATATCGTGGAATGACATGGGAGGATGCAAGCATGGGATATTGGGATTACAACACTAGGTCTGTACTACATGTTGTGCAAAGACATGGGAGGATGGAGGCATGGGAAATAGGGATTACAACACTAGGTCTGTAATACATATTGTGGGATAACATGGGTGGATGCAGGCATGAGATATAGGGATTACAACACTGGGTCTGTAGTACATATCGTGGAATGACATGGGAGGATGCAGTCTTGGGAAATAGGGATTACAGCACTAGGTCTGTAGTACATGTCATGGAATGACATAGGAGGATGCAGTTATGGGAAATAGGGATTACAACGCAAGGTCTGTAGTACATATCGTGGAATGACGTGAGGATGTTGTTATGCGAAATAGGGATTACAGCACTAGAGGATGCAGTCATGGGAAATAGGGATTACAACACTAGGTTTGTAGTACATATCGAGGAATGAATTGGGAGCATGCAGTCATAAGAAATAGGGATTACAACACTAGATCTGTAGTACATATCATGGAATGACATGGGAGGATGCAGGCATGTGAATTAGGAATTACAACACTAGGTCTGTAGTACATATCATAGAATGACATGGGAGGATGCAGGCATGGGAAATAACAATTACAACACTAGGTCTGTAGTACATGTCGTGGAATGTCATGGGAGGATGCAGGCATGGGAAATAGGGATTACAACACTAGGTCTGTACTATATGTTGTGGAATGTCATGGGAGGATGCAGGCATGGGAAATAGGGATTACAACACTATGTCTGTAGTACATATCGTGGGATGACATGGGAGGATGCAGGCATGAGAATCAGGGATTACAATACTAGGGCTTTAGTACATATCGTGGAATGACATGGGAGGATGCAGTCATGCGAAATAGGGATTACAACCCTAGGTCTGTAGTACATGTCATGGAATGACATGGGAGGATGCAGTTATTGGAAATAGGGATTACAACACTAGGTCTATAGTACATATCGTGTAATGACATGGGAGGATGGATTTATGGGAAATAGGGATTACAACACTAGAGGATGCAGTCTTGGGATATAGGGATTACAACACTAGGTCTGTAGTACATATCGTGGGTTGACATGGGAGGATGCAGTCATGGAAATAGGGATTACAACACTAGGTCTGCAGTATATATCGTGGGATGACTTGGAAGGATGCATTCATGGGAAATAAGGATTACAACACTAGGTCTGTACTACATATCGTGGCATGACATGGCAGTATGCAGTCATAGGAAGTAGGGATTACACCACTAGGTCTGTCGTACATATCGTGGGATGACATGGGAGGATGCAGGCATGGGAAATAGGAATTACAACACTAGGTCTGTAGAACATGTCATGGAATGACATGGGAGGATGCGGTCATGGGAAATGGGGATTACAACACTAGGTCTGTACTACATGTTGTGGAATGACATGGGAGGATGCAGGCATGGGAAATTGGGATTACAACACTAGGTCTATAGTACATATCGTGGGATGACATGGGTGAATGTCGGCATGAGAAATAGGGATTACAGCACTAGGTCTGTAGTACATATCGTGGAATGACATGGGAGGATGCAGTCATGGGAAATAGAGATTACACCACTAGGTCGGTAGTATATGTCATGGGATGACATGGGAGGATGCAGTTATGGGAAATGGGGATTGCAACACCAGGTATACCGTACATATCGTGGAATGACATGGGAGGATGCAGTTATGGAAAATAGGGATTTCAACACTAGAGCATGCAGTCATGGGAAATAGGGATTACAACACTAGGTTTGTAGTACATATCATGGAATGATATGGGAGGATGCAGTCATGGGAAATAGGGATGACAATACTAGGTCTGTAGTACATATCTTGGAATGTCATGGGAGGATACAGTTATGCAAAATATGGATTACAACACTAGGTCTGTAGTACATATCGTGGGGTGACATGGGAGAATTCAATCATGGGAAATAGGGATTACAACGCTAGATCTGTAGTACATATCATGGAATGACATGGGATGATGTATGCATGGGAAATAGGGATTACAACACCAGGGCTGCAGTAGATATCATGGAATAACATGGGAGAATGCAGGCATGGGAAACATAGATTACAACACTAGGTCTGTAGTACATATCATGGAATGACATGGGAGGATGCAGGCATAGGATATAGGGATTACAACACTAGGTCAGTAGTACACATCATGGAATGACATGGGAGGAAGCAGTAATGGGAAAATGGGATTACAACACCAGGTCTGTAGTACATGTCATGGAATGACATGGGAGGAGGCAGGCATGAGAAATAGGGATTACAGCACTAGGTCTGTAGTACATATCATGGAATGACATGGGAGGATACAGTCATGGGAAATAGGGATTATAACACTAGGTCTGTAGTACTCGTCATGGGATGACATGGCAGGATACAGGAATGGAAAATAGGGATTACAACAGTAGGTCTGTAGTGCATATCATGGAATGACAAGCAAGGATGCAGTCTTGGGAAATAAGGATTACAACACTAGGTCTGTAGTACATATCATGGAATGACATGGGAGGCTGCAGGCATGGGAAATAGGGATTACAACACTAGGTCTGTAGTACATGTCATGGAATGACATGGGAGGATTCAGTAATGAGAAATAGGGATTACAACACTAGGTCTGTAGTACATACCATGGAATGACATTGGAGGATGCAGTCATGGGGCATAGGGATTACAACACTTGATCTGTAGTACATATCGTGGAATGACATTGGAGGATGCAGGCATGGAAAATAATGGTTACAACACTAGGTCTGTAGTACATATCATGGAATGACATGGGAGAATCCAGTCATAGGAAATAGGGATTACAACACTAGGTCTGTAGTACATATTGTGGAATAACATGGGAGGATGCAGGCATGGGAAATAGTGATTACAATACTAGGTCTGTAATACATATTGTAGCATAACATGGGAGGATGCAGGCATGTGAAATAGGGATTACAACACTAGGTCTGTAGTACATATCGTGGGATGACATGAGAGGATGCAGTCATGGTAAATAGTAATTACAGCACTTGGTCTGTACTACATATCATGGAATGACATGGGAAGATGGAGTCAATGGAAATAGGGATTACAACACTGTGTCTGTAGTACATATCGTGGGATCACATGGGAGGATGCAATCATGGGAAATAAGGATTATAACACTAGATCTGTAGTACATATCATGGAATGACATGGGATGATACAGGTATGGGAAATAGGGATTACAACACCAGGTCTGCAGTACATATTATGGAATGACATGGAAGAATGCAGGCATGGGAAATATGGATTACAACACTAGGTCTGTAGTACATATCATTGAATGACATGGGAGGATGCAGACATAGGATACAGGGATTATAACACTAGGTCTGTAGTACATATCATGGAATGACATGGGAGGAAGCAGTCATTGGAAAACGGGATTACAACACCTGGTCTGATGTACATATCATGGAATGACATGGGAGGAGGCAGGCATGGGAAATATGGATTACAGCACTAGATCTGTAGTACATATCATGGAATGACATGGGAGGATGCAGTCATGGGAAATAGGGATTACAACACTAGGTCTGTAGTACATGTCATGGGATGACATGGGAGGATACAGGAATGGGAAATAGGGATTACAACACTAGGTCTGTAGTACATATCATGGAATGACATGGGGGGATATAGTCATGGGAAATAGGGATTCCAGCACTAGTTCTGTAGTACATGTCTTGGCATGACATGGGAGGATGCAGCCATGCGAAATAGGGATTACAACACT
Organism: Protopterus annectens; assembly: GCF_019279795.1. NCBI lineage: Eukaryota > Metazoa > Chordata > Ceratodontiformes > Protopteridae > Protopterus > Protopterus annectens. Next base: position 1,864,078,681 of record NC_056743.1, on the reverse strand, counting down.
AGATCTGTAGTACATGTCGTGGAATGACATGGGAGGATGTAGTCATGGGAAAAGGCATTACAACACTAGGTCTGTAGTACATATCGTGAAATGACTGGAGAGGATGCAGTCATGGGAAATAGGGATTACAACACTAGGTCTGTAGTACATATTGTGGAATGACATGGAAGGATGCATGCATGGGAAATAGGGATTACAACACTAAGTCTGTAGTACATATCATGGAAAGACATGGGAGGATGCAGTCATGAGAAATATTTATTACAACACTAGGTCTGTAGTACATATCGTGGAATGACATGGGAGGATGCAGTCATGGGAAATAGGGATTACAACACTAGGTCTGTAGTACATATCATGGAAAGACATGGAAGGATGCAGTCAAGGGAAAAAGGGATTACAACATTAGGTCTGTAGTACATGTCGTGGAATGACATAGCAGGATGCAGTCATGGGAAATAGGGATTACAGCACTAGCTCTGTAGTTCATATCGCGGAATGACATGGGGGGATGCAGTCATGGGAAATAGGGATTACAACACTAGGTCTTTAGTACATGTCATGGAATGACATGGGAGGATGCAGTCGTGAGAAATAGGGATTACAACACTAGGTCTGTAGTACATATCGTGGAATGACATGGGAGGATGCAGGCATGGGAAATAGGGATTACAACACTAGGTCTGTAGTGCATATCATAGAACGGCATGGGAGGATGCAGTCATGGGAAAAAGAGATTACAACATTAGGTCTATAGTACATGTCGTGGAATGACATAGCCGGATGCAGTCATGGGAAATAGGGATTACAACACTAGGTCTGTACTACATGTTGTGGAATGACATGGGAGGATGCAGGCATGGGAAATAGGCATTACAACACTAGGTCTATAGTACATATCGTGGGATGACATGGATGAATGTAGGCATGAGAAATAGGGATTACAATACTAGGTCTGTAGTACATATCGTGGAATGACATGGGAGGATGCAGTCATGGGAAACAGAGATTACACCACTAGGTCGGTAGTATATGTCATGGAATGACATGGGAGGATGCAGTTATGGGAAATGGGGATTACAACACCAGGTCTACAGTACATATCATGGAATGACATGAGAGGATGCAGTTATGGACAATAGGGATTACAACACTAGAGCATGCAGTCATGGGAAATAGGGATTACAACACTAGTTCTTTAGTACTTTTCGTGGGATGACATGGGAAGATGCATTCATGAAAAAGAGTGATTACAGCACTAGGTCTGTAGTACATATCATGGAATGACATGGGAAGATGCAGTCATGGGAAATACGGATTACAACACTAAGTCTGTAGTGCATATCATGGAATGACATGGGAGGATGCAGTCATGGGAAATAGGGATGACAATACTAGGTCTGTAGTACATATCGTGGAATGACATGGGAGGATACAGTTATGGGAAATATGGATTACAACACCAGGTCTGTAGTCCATATCGTGGGATGACATGGGAGAGTGTAATCATGGGAAATAGGGATTACAACACTAGATCTGTAGTACATATCATGGAATGACATGGGATGATGTAGGCATGGGAAATAGGGATTACAACACCAGATCTGCAGTACATATCATGGAATGACTTGGGAGAATGCAGGCATGGGAAATATGGATTACACCACTAGGTCTGTACTACATATCATGAAATGACATGGGAGGATGCAGGCATAGGATATAGGGATTACAACACTAGGTCTGTAGTACACATCATGGAATGACATGGGAGGAAGCAGTCATGGGAAAATGGGATTACAACACCAGGTCAGTAGTACATATCATGGAATGACATGGGAGGAGGCATCCATGCGAAATAGGGATTACAGCACTAGGTCTGTAGTACATATCATGGAATGACATGGGAGGATGCAGTCATGGGGAATAGGTATTACAACACTAGGTCTGTAGTACATATCATGGAATGACATGCTAGGATACAGTCATGGGAAATAGGGATTGCAACACTAGGTCTGTAGTGCATGTCATGGGATGACATGGCAGGATACAAGAATGGAAAATAGGGATTACAACAGTAGGTCTGTAGTGTATATCATGGAATGACATGGGCGGATACAGTCATGGAAAATAGGTATTCCAACACTAGGTCTGTATTACATGTCTTGGCATGACATGGGAGGATGCAGCCATGGGAAATAGGGATTACAACCCTAGATCTGTAGTACATGTCGTGGAATGACATGGGAGGATGTAGTCATGGGAAAGAGGGATTACAACACTAGGTCTGTAGTACATATCATGGAATGACAGGGGAGGATGCAGTCATGGGAAATAGGGATTACAAAACTTGGTCTGTAGTACCTATCGTGGAATGACATGGGAGTATGCAGTCATGGGAAATAGGGATTACAACACTAGGTCTTTAGTACATATCGTGGTATGGCATGTAAAGATGCAGGCATGGGAAATAGGGATTACAACACTAGGTCTGTAGTTCATGTCAAGGGATGACATGGGAGGATGCAGTCATGAGAAATAGGGATTACAACACTAGGTCTGTAGTACATACCGTGGAATGATATGGGAGGATGCAGTCATGGGAAATAGGGATTACAACACTTGGTCTGTAGTACATATCGTGGATGAGTTGGGAGGATGCAGTCATGGAAAAAAGGAATTACAACATTAGGTCTATAGTACATGTCGTGGAATGACATAGCAGGATGCAGTCATGGGAAATAGGGATTACAACACTAGGTCTGTAGTTCATATCGCGGAATGACATGGGGGAATGCAGTCATGGGAAATAGGGATTACAACCCTAGATCTGTAGTACATGTCGTGGAATGACATGGGAGGATGTAGTCATGGGAAAGAGGGATTACAACACTAGGTCTGTAGTACATATCATGGAATGACAGGGGAGGATGCAGTAATGGGAAATAGGGATTACAAAACTTGGTCTGTAGTACCTATCGTGGAATGACATGGGAGTATGCAGTCATGGGAAATAGGGATTACAACACTAGGTCTTTAGTACATATCGTGGTATGGCATGTAAAGATGCAGGCATGGGAAATAGGGATTACAACACTAGGTCTGTAGTTCATGTCAAGGGATGACATGGGAGGATGCAGTCATGAGAAATAGGGATTACAACACTAGGTCTGTAGTACATACCGTGGAATGATATGGGAGGATGCAGTCATGGGAAATAGGGATTACAACACTTGGTCTGTAGTACATATCGTGGATGACATGGGAGGATGCAGTCATGGAAAAAAGGAATTACATTAGGTCTATAGTAAATGTCGTGGAATGACATAGCAGGATGCAGTCATGGGAAATAGGGATTACAACACTAGGTCTGTAGTTCATATCGCGGAATGACATGGGGGAATGCAGTCATGGGAAATAGGGATTACAACACTAGGTCTGTAGTACATATCGTGGAATGACATGGGATGATGCAAGCATGGGAAATAGGGATTACAACACTAGGTCTGTACTACATGTTGTGGAACGACATGGGATGATGGAGGCATGGGAAATAGGGATTACAACACTAGGTCTGTAATACATATCGTGGGATGACATGGGAGGATGCAGGCATGAGATATAGGGATTACAACACTGGGTCTATAGTACATATCATGGAATGACATGGGAGGATGCAGTCATGGGAAATAGGAATTACAGCACTAGGTCTGTAGTACATGTCATGGAATGACACAACAGGATGCAGTTATGGGAATTAGGGATTACAACACTAGGTCTGTAGTACATATCATGGAATGAATTGGGAGGATGCAGTCTTGGGATATAGGGATTACAACATTAGATCTGTAGTACATATCTTGGAATGACATGGGAGGATACAGGCATGTGAAATAGGAATTACAACACTAGATCTGTAGTACATATCATGGAATGACATGGGAGGATACAGGCATGTGAAATAGGAATTACAACATTAGATATGTAGTACATATCATGGAATGACATGGGAGGATACAGGCATGTGAAATAGGAATTACAACACTAGGTATGTAGTACATGTCGTGGAATGTCATGGGAGGAAGCAGGCATGGGAAATTGGGATTCCAACACCAGGTCTGTAGTACGTGTCATGGAATGACATGGGAGGATGCAGGCATGGGAAATAGGGATTATAACACTAGGTCTGTAGTACATATCGTGGAATGACATGGGAGGATGCAGGCATGGGAAATAGGGATTACAACACCAGGTCTGTACTAAATGTTGTGGAATGACATGGGAGGATGCAGGCATGGGAAATAGGGATTACAACACTATGTCTGTAGTACATATCGTGGGATGACATGGGAGGATGCAGGCATGAGAAACAGGGATTACAATACTAGGGCTTTAGTACATATCGTGGAATGACATGGGAGGACGCAGTCATTAGAAATAGGGATTACAACCCTAGTTCTGTAGTACATGTCATGGAATGACATGGGAGGATACAGTTATTGGAAATAGGGATTACAACACAAGGTCTACAGTACATATTGTGTAATGACATGGGAGGATGGATTTATGGGAAATAGGGATTACAACACTAGAGGATGCAGTCTTGGGATATAGGGATTACAACACTAGGTCTGTAGTACATATCGTGGGATGACATGGGAGGATGCAGTCATGGAAATAGGGATTACAACACTAGGTCTCTAGTATATATCGTGGGATGACTTGGGAGGATGCAGTCATGGGAAATAGGTATTACAACACTAGGTCTGTAGTAGATGTCATGGAATGACATGGGCGGATGCAGTCATGGGAAATAGGGATTACAGCACTAGATCTGTAGTACATGCCGTGGAATGAAATGGGAGGATGCATTCATGGGAAATATGGATTACAACACTAGGTCTGTACTACATATTGTGGCATGACATGGCAGGATACAGTCATGGGAAGTAGGGATTACACCACTAGGTCTGTCGTACATATCGTGGGATGACATGGGAGGATGCAGGCATGGGAAATCGGGATTACAGCACTAGGTCTGTAGTACGTATCATGGAATGACATGGGAGGATGCAGGCATGGGAAATAGGGATTACAACACTAGGTCTGTAGTACGTATCATGGAATGACATGGGAGGATGCAGGCATGGAAATTAGGAATTACAACACTAGGTCTGTATTACATGTCATGAAATGACATGGGAGGATGCAGGCATGTACAATAGGGATTACAACACTAGGTCTGTTGTACATATCACGGAATGACATGGGATGATGCAGACATGGGAAATAGGGATTACAACACTAGGTCTGTAGTACATGTTGTTGAATGACATGGGAGGTTGCAGCCATGGGAAATAGGGAATACAACACTAGGTCTGCAGTAAATGTTGTGGAATGACATGAGAGGATGCTGTTATGGGAAATAGGTATTACAACACTAGGTCTGTAGTACATATCATGGAATGACATGGGAGGATGCAGGTATGGAAAATAGGGATTACAACACTAGGTCTTTAGTACATGTCATGGAATGACATGGGAGGATGCAGTCATGAGAAATAAGGATTACAACACTGTGTCTGTAATACATACCATGGAATGACATGGGAGGATGCAGTCATGGGAAATAACGATTACAACATTAGGTCTGTAGTACATGTCATGAAATGACATAGGAGGATGCAGTCATGGGAAATAGGGATTACAACACTAGGTCTGTAGTACATATCGTGGAATGACATGGGAGGATGCAAGCATGGGAAATAGGGATTACAATACTAGGTCTGTACTACATGTTGTGGAACGACATGGGAGGATGGAGGCATGGGAAATAGGGATTACAACCCTAGGTCTGTAATACATATCGTGGGATGACATGGGAGGATGCAGTCTTGGGAAATAGGGATTACAGCACTAGGTCTGTAGTACATGTCATGGAATGACATAGGAGGATGCAGTTATGGGAAATAGGGATTACAACACAAGGTCTGTAGTACATATCGTGGATTGACTTGTGAGGATGCTGTTATGTGAAATAGGGATTACAACACTAGAGGATGCAGTCGTGGGAAATAGGGATTACAAAACTAGGTCTGTAGTACATATCGTGGAATGAATTGGGAAGATGCAGTCTTGGGAAATAGGGATTACAACACTAGATCTGTAGTACATATCATGGAATGACATGGGAGGATGCAGGCATGGGAAATAACGATTCCAACTCTAGGTCTGTAGTACATGTCGTGGAATGACATGGGAGGAAGCAGGCATGGGAAATTGGGATTACAACACCAGGTCTGTAGTACATGTCATGGAATGACATGGGAGGATGCAGGCATGGGAAACAGGGATTACAACACTATGTCTGTAGTACATATCGTGGATGACATGGGAGGATGCAGTCATGAGAAATAGGGATTACAACCCTAGGTCTGTAGTACATGTCATGTAATGACATGGGAGGATGCAGTTATTGGAAATAGGGATTACAACACTAGGTCTATAGTACATATCGTGTAATGACATGGGAGGATGGATTTATGGGAAATAGGGATTACAACACTAGAGGATGCAGTCTTGGGATATAGGGATTACAACACTAGGTCTGCAGTATATATCGTGGAATGACTTGGGAGGATGCGGTCATGGGAAAATAGGTATTACAATACTAGGTTTGTAGTACATATCATGGAATGACATGGGAGGATGCAGTCATGGGAAATAGGGATTACAACACTAGGTCTGTAGTACATATCGTGGAATCACATGGGAGGATGCAGTCATGGGAAATAGGGATTACAGCACTTGGTCTGTAGTAAGTGTCATGGAATGACATTTTGCTGTTAGTCCAGCACCTACAGTCTTCCCTTTTGGCTTTTTCTGCTGTGGCATAGATCACAGCTCTGGCGCCTCAGTCCCCCCAGCAGTGTTCAGCTCACATATGAATGCTACTGGATTGTCTATTAGACACTAGTGACAGTAACTACTGGTGGATACAGCTAGCATATCACATGGTGTGCTGTCAGTGTGCTCCTCTCAGTCTGTGAATGTCATATAAGCATAGTTCAAAAACTTGTACTCCTGGAAGCCACTGGCTGCTGAAGCGCTCGGGAGAGTTTCAGTAAACCCTTGTGTCTGATTGGGATTATATTGTTTCCGGCTTTTTTTGTGGTATTTTGTGCATTTTTTCTTTCCTTTCATTGTTTTCTTTATAGTTCAAGCATTGTCCATGTGTTCCTGACTTTTCCTGATGTACTCTAAGCTAGGTCACTGTGTACTCCACATCTATATTTCATTGCCTGACAGCTATGGCTAGCATACCTGTGGACCCCCTGCAGCAGGCAGTAGGCTATAGCCAGTATTAGTGGGGGACACAGGCTCCCCCTCAGCAACAGATTGTGCATATCAAGCATAGAATGTAAGGGAATGAATACAGCACCAGATATTAATGTACCATTACTGTGTTTTGAGGGGTCTGCCATGTCACAGGTACATTCCCCACAGTCTGGGAATAACCATTACATATTGTCCAACTGTTTTCCAGACATCCACATTTGTCTGGTGGAAGGTCCACATATATCAGCCACATGTACACATTCTGCAAACATCTATGTACTGCAAATTTTGGACACCTATGAGGATGATACCCTACACTACATTTGCACTGCTGTCAATAATTGTGTAGCACGGATGCTGCTGGAATGTCTACATATACTTGTAGTAACACTCACATATTTCTCAGATGGTGGCTGTATGACATGATACTGGAATGTCGCCCATAGGAGACGCACCACAGTAATGGCAGTGATGGGTGTGGGCACATAACAACACAATCTGTCACAGCACATGGGCCATAACTGGTATACCTAGGATTATATGAGGTTACTAGGCTATTGACCTGGAGGCCCTCATATGCCTAGCCCAGAGTTTAGCCCATATGTATGCAAGTCAGCTCCTGATTCTTCAGTCCAACAGGGACACAGGTGGTATCCCAAGGGGGCATGTCCTGTTAACCATACAGTTATCCAGGTTTTTCTTGCAAAGGTGTAAATAGCTACCCTGCTTAGTGTGGACAGGATGCCAATTCCACAGCAGGGTGAGTGTGTGGGACACACATCTGACCTGCCAACAAGCCCTGTTGATGTAACACACCAGGTTGAGGGCATGTGTGCAGGTTAATAGATTGGAGCTTGACTTGCAGTTGTGCAGCAGTCCCAACAATGTGGTGTCCATGATTGCTTTGTATGCCAGACAGAGGTCACCTCTGAGGAGTATGTATGAAACTGGGTTGAGGGGCTTATAGCCTATCTGTCGATGGTAGATGTTAGAGGCCCTGGCATTTCCTGGTAGGGAACTTCTGTGATCTTCCCAGCTGCTGCATGTGCTTTGCGAGGTAAATGATTAATGGGGCATTATACCCAGTAATGGGTGTTATTGGAGGGAATACAGGGATGTTATGACCCCCATCTCCCTGGATGACATACCCTTATTTATGTATGAGATGGGCCCTGTAGAAGGCTTACCGTACAACAGAAGCAACATGGGGGTCAAATGTCATGTTGCCATCAACCTGTGTGCACAGATCCCTTTCAAGTGATTGCGTGCCTAGGATGTTGTTAGTGTTGTGGTAATATGTGGGGACGTCACTCTCTCCAAGAGGATTGATACTGTATTTCCTGGTATGCAGCCTGAGGCTATGTTTCTGGCACCAGTTGTGTGTCTGTGTGAGATCCTCTTAGGCAGATGTCCACATCACTAGGGAATGCAGTGACAGCACACAGCATGCCGTTGTCTGCAAACATGGCTGACCATAGCCAATGGCTGTGCCCTGCACCACAGAAGTGTACATCACACATAACAGAGGCCCAAACACAGAACACCAGGTTACACCTCTAGTTATGGATCAACCGCTTAATCCCCTATGTGAATTAGGTTGGTCCTGTCAGCAAGCCAGTGTGCTACCCATCTGGTAAAAATACAGGCTGATGTCTAGTTGGGAATGTATATCTATTATGGCCAAGTGGGGTATACTGTCAAAGTATTTTTACAGGTCAAAGTAGGCAGTGTGCACTGTCACCCCCCCCCCCCCGTCCATGGCTTTGATGACTGTGTAAAAGAGGTCAACCAATTGTAACAGACATGATCTCCACCATGACAAAACCTAACTGTGCGGAATGGAGTGTGTGGAAGTCACCAATGTCCATGTTAATGAGGTTTACTATAAACTGTGCCATTGCCTTGCAGATCAGCCTAGTTAGGTCGATGGGTCTAGAATGTGCCAGATTGGAGGATGTCCCAATTTAGTGTAAAGGGGTGACAGTGGTTGTCCTCCAGTCAGCTGGGACAAAGTCGGTAGTCAGGCCTTGGTTGAATACAGTGCCTTATGGTGCCGCAAGGTCATGCTTGGGGTCATGTAGGATGCATCCTGTGATGTGATAGGTTCCTGTCATGGCTGCATACCATGACATTGAGATGGCAATAGTGACCTGTTCCCTACATATAGAAGAAGGGGGCAGGTACTGGGGACATCCTGATGTTCTGATGGGGGACAGGAGGGTGAAGCCTACACTATCTCTGTCAGGCATCAAGTATGCTATACCTACAGCACTGGTATATCTGATGTCCTTGACCTCCACAACTGAGCAGATCTGAGTGCTTCCTCTGATGTTGCAGACATATGTGCAGAAGGGCAAATGATTGTCCATAGTGGATGTCACCAATGTGGGTTCTGAGTTTGCTTTGCAGGATTCCAGTAGTGATCTCATTTGCTTGTTCAGGACAAGGAGACATTGTTCCAAACTGGGCACCTGTTCCTACTTTATCTTAGACAGCAATATGTCATCCCTGTTGTAGACACTATTTATTGCAGATGTCCACTAGACAGATTTACATATCCTTGCAGAGGATGATGTAGCCCCGTTGGGTATACCTGACTCCCATGCATCTAGAAAAATGCATGTATAGAGCTTTTGTGTATTTGTGGATATTGGCGCCGGTTCCTACAGAGGGGGTGGGAGAGGTGAAGCTCTGTATACCACCCCCCAGAAGGCTGTTTTCCACTTTGGAGTTGTATGTATGTATGACTGACCCTAGCTAGATAGGTATTGTGGGAGATGGTGACTGAAAACTTGATCGCATGATGGTTGCTTTGACCGCAGAGGATGACACTATAGGGAGGCTGCAGTGGTTACCCATTTTGTCTAATATTAACTCCAACAAACCTTCACCTCATGTGGAGGTAGCACTTAGCTGCACTGAGGTGTTTACATTTCCACTGTTGATAGATCTCTGGGCATTTGTGTGCTGGCATGAGTATGTCTTCCAATGTATGTTTGGGTCATTCAAGTAACCTAGGATCAGGGTACAGACCCGAATCCTGATACAGTTGATCAGGTCCATTTAGGCAGAATGAGCTTCCTGGTCATATGTGGAGCCTGGTAGCTAGCTATGATTTCAATAGGTGTTTTGGCAATGGTGAACTGGCCCTGCAGTGTCCCCTGTGCATCTTACTGCCTGTACAGCCTGGAGGTGTGTATGTCTCTCATATACAGTGAAACCCCATGTCCCATGGCATTACTGCCCACACTTTGGGGGTCTGACTGTATGATAGGATGGGTGATCATGTAAGGCTGGGGTGCTCTTTGCAGCTTTGAACCATGTGTCTGTGACTGCACAGATGTCCGCATTTCCCAGCAATCAGTGCAAATTCATATGTAGACTCCTAGCATTTAGCAGCATAGTCTTCAATTTGTGCTGTGCTGACAGTTGCATGTTGGTAGTGATAACCTCACCAATTTTCCTAATAAACACACTATGGCAGTGACAAGAACCATTGCAAGACACCTGAGGGCCAGTTGAGACAGATGGAGGCCATCTCTGGCAAAGCATTGTGGTTTGTTGATCACATCATCCCAGGCTCTCAGGTACTGGATCCCCCTGGAATGGCACAAGATAACAAGCCAATTGTTAAGGTCAATCATTTCCTGATTGTATTGCAGCATCATTCTGGGTGACAGCGGAATGTTGCATAAGGCTAGGGACGTACCTGCCTGGGACACAATCAACGTGCTCACTCATATCTCACTGCATATAGTCCAGGGAGGTATGTCTCAGGTCAGGCACGCTAACATGGACTGTGATAGACTGATGGCAGTACCTGTTGTTGAGAGACAGCAGTGCATTTGGGATATGGCAGATTCTGGCACCTGACAGACAAGTAACCGTGACCTTCCCCATATACAGCCTGGTGAGAGGCACGTCAGTGTGTCTCACAATGGTGTCTCCTATGTCTAATATGTTTGATATTTGGTGATGCCTTCATGGCTGTGGGACACAGGTGTGTGGCTATGTGTGGTTTGTGCTGTGGAGTTCACATATGTCTTTGCCTTGGAGGTCTCCTTTGTTTGTGGATGTGCGTGTTGAAGAGCTCTGCATATGTGGGTGTGTGTTGTGTAGGTGTGGGTGGTGTGTGAAGTGCACTGACTGTGTTGACAACCTGTTCAGTGGCAGATATGTGAGCTTGACAGGGAGAAAGCATGAACTGTAGGTTTCTAATGTCATTGCATTTCTCACAAACTGTGTACTTTGGTGGTGTTTGTAGATGTTTCTCCATGTATATGAGGCAGGTGCTACACTGTGCTAAGATGCCCATATCAACCGGACTGGCAGGGGAAACTGCAGGAAATTGTCCAGCCATATATTCCATAATCTGTGGGAGGAAGGCCAGGGAGACCTAAGGGGTGGGCTTACAGCCCAGGTGCTTAAAACAAAAGTAGGAGTATGATACCACTGCATACAATGTAGACATACTATAAACAAGCAATAATAGGTGCAACAGGAAAATGCATTTGAACACCTTATAGAACATGCAGCATGTAGCAGGAAACAGCAAGATCAGGAGGGCAATGCATAATGTATTGCCACTATGTTGCTGATTGCCACATACATACCATGCTGATAGATGGCATGGTATGATGTGGGAGTTAGCGGTGGATAGTGCTGGCAAATGTGGATGTGCAGGGTGTGTACATAATGGAGAGCAATTTATGTGGTCCTGTGATGTGTTTCCCTATTCTTGTCTTTCAGGAGTGATGTACCACCATAGGAACCTACCATTTTCAGAAGCAGAGAATGCCACCATACTTAATGGTCTGAGACTATCACTTGAACCTGCTGTCAAAGCATTGCCATAATCAGCAACAACGTGCTGCACTGTGGGCAGACCTCGTGGCATCAGTGAATCATGTCGGGCAACAGAAAAGGGGCTATGAGCAGGTCTGACACTGGGCTACAGACACGATAAACAATGCATGGCAAAAGGCTGCATCTGTGGCCAGAGACCATGCTGGCACCGGTGGAGGGCCTGCAACACAATACCCACTTTTGGCCACAGAGAAGTTCCTGGCAAACCTGGGTTTGGCCACCAGCTCACAAAGCTCCATCACACCATATGACGTGTATGTGGGTGGCACAGCTTCTACATAGAAGCAGCATCCAGGTAAGCCTACTGTGGTCATCGCTTTAATACTGTAGCAGTCACAGTGGCAGCCTCTGCATACCTGTACACATATGTCAGGTCAATCTGCATTGGGGGGATTTGTAATGCACACATGTGCAAACATATTGTGAATGTCAGCAATGTGGGTAGTATCACAGTTTGTACTATTTATGTTGATATATGCACATATTATCCTGTACCAATGCCACATTTGTGTCTGCTGACAATACTTCTCCCCCACAAATCCATAGTTACCTCTGGTGTGGTCGGGGTGCATCATCCTGTAGCCAGTGAGTGTGAAACTGTTTTGTTATTGCTCATCTATATCCTAGGCATGTTAAGGGTTGCCAGTTTGCTGTGGACACAACTGTTAAGCTTAGCCATATTGCAATACTTGTATGTTCTGTTGTGGAGGGGTGATGGCAGTGCATTACATCGGTAATCACAGTAGCATATTAGCAGGAGCTGTAACATATTTACATGTATTTTTGTGATGGTTTAGGTGGTCTGCTATAAAGGTTGTAATTACTATGGTGGAAACAGATGCCCAGTGTTTTAGGTGAAGGCCCATCACATACACTAACATGTCACTTATCTCACAAGTGTATAGTACTAGCAAAATTAACTGGATGTAGCTGCACTGCATGTTGTTAAGGGCCTGTCTTGTGTGTGTCTGTTGTGGTCTGCTTGTTTGTTGTGCATGACATCAGTAATAAAATGTGGTATGTATAATGCATTTGTGGCACCTCACATGTATATGTGTGTGTGTGTGTGTGTGTGTGTGTGTGTGTGTGTGTGTGTGTGTGTGTGTGTGTGTGTGTGTATCAGCAGACATTGTAGTGCAGGAATTAATGTTCTCATGTTGTCTTCCTCCTCACAGGTGACCATGATGGTTATAGTGTGTCCCCCTCACAATCTGATGTCAGTGGCACATTGGACTCTGATGATGATGTAGCCATAGAGAGGCACAGGTGCGGCTGTTGGGAGTGACATCCCACTTCCTACCCCAATGTCCCTACACAGAGTCAGTATGCCCACACATACTCAGTCCCCTGCAGCCACAGATACTGGACAGTCAGAGGGTGGTGGCATCGAACAGGAGAGTGTGGCAACTATGGCAACTGTGACTGTAGACATTAGCCATAAGCTTGCAAGGTCCCACATAGGCAGATTGACAGGGATGCCCAAAGGAGGACTGCTGCCCTTCCAGCACCTGTCAGGCATGTCACAGCACATGTCACCCAATGCATGTTTCAGTATGTCATGGAGGCACAGGCATATTCTGAATGCAACATCAAAGAGATGATCGGCATCATGGATGCATCACTGCCTGGCATCCATGAGTCCATCCATGGCATTGGTGATGCCTTACATCATTTCACCGATGTAGTGGATAGATGGTGGAGTGAGACACTGTCACTCCTTAACCATGCAATGTCTGTGCTTGAGAATGTGGTAGAAGTAGGGCATTGAACATGTGGATGTAGGTCAGCAACAACATCAGCTGATAGCCCACATAGCTACACACAGTCACACTCCCATAGTGGCAGTACCAACAAAACTAGTGAAGGGAGGGTACTGTCCACTCCACAATGTTCATAGGTTCATAGGTTCATAAGTTCATAGGTTCATACTAGGCTATCTGCCCTAGGGCATTTATAAGCCTAGCCAGAGTGTGTGTGGCTTTCACCACCCCTTAGGATGAGAATACTATACCCATTAGTTTGCTGTGCCTCTGTCCAACAGTGACACAGAGATGATTCCCGGGGTAAACCTACGATCTCCCATCCACTCATCAAGATTTCTCTTGAACAGAGTCAGTGAGAGGTTCTGCCTCACATGGACTGGGATTCTGTTCCATAGTGTAGGGAGTCTCTGGGTGATGAATCTGTCCCTCCAGCACGTCCTATTTATATCCATGTTGAGGTTTAAGTCTCTTGCTCTCATGGCTCTGGTGGATTTGGATTTTTTGAGGTGGAGCATGTCCATTAATTCCGGGTTGGACATGGCCTTGTATGTCAGGCACAGATCACCTCTGAGCAGACGGTATGCGACTGAATAGAGCTGGAGTTTCTTCAGTCGGGCATCGTATGACATATGTTTGAGCCCCTTTATCCTTTTGGTGAGGAACTTTTGGGGTCTTTCCAACTGCTGCAGGTGTTGGGTAAGGTACAATCCGAATGGGGCATTGTACTCAATCATTGGTCTGATAAGTGAAGAGTACAGGGGTACAATGACCTCTCCTGATCTGGATGTGAATCCCTTCATGATCAGGTGGGCAATGTAGAAGGTCTTCCTAACCACTTTGGCAATGTGAGTGTCAAAAGAGAGGTTACTGTCAACTTGGGTCCCCAGGTCCCTGATAACTTCTTCCGTGTTTAATGAATTACCACCTATGTGGTAATTAGGGGTTACCTTGTTTTTCCCAAAGGGTATGACTATACATTCTTTGACATTTAGCTTAAGGCCATGGCTCTGGCACCAGTTATCCATTTCTATGAGACCTCTCTGGAGGATGTCTGTGTCTGATGGAGTGTCAATTATGGTGCCCAGTTTGCAGTCATCTGCAAATTTTGTCAGCCACAATCCCCCTATGTTTGCCTGCACTTCAGAAAAATAAATGGCGAACAAGAGGGGGCCCAGGACTGAGCCCTGTGGGACACCGCTCGTGACTGGCTTAGAGTCTGACATGGCACCAGCAACTCTAACCCTGTGTGTTCTGTCCTTGAGCCAGTTTGCAACCCATCTTGTGACATATGGGTTTACATCTAAGCTGGTGAGCTTTTCTATGATGCCCGAGTGGGGTATTGTGTCGAACGCTTTTGCTAGGTCAAGGTAGGCTGTGTGAACTGCCTTACCTCATCAATGGCCTTAGTGACTGTTTCGAAAAAGTCGGCCAAGTTCAAGAGACAGGATCTGCCCTTGACAAAGCCAAATTGGGTAGGATCCAGTGTCTGTAGGTCCCCAATGTCTTTATTTATGAGTTCCATTATGATCCTCTACATAGCTTTGCAGACAAGGCTCGTCAAGCTTATGGGGCGGTAATTTCCAGGGTCCGTAGAAGCACCGCCTTTGTGGAGTGGGACCACAGTTGCCGTACGCCATTCTTTGGGTACGTATCCTGTAGTAAACCCTTGTTGCAGGCCATGGGCATGTGGCCCTGGGCACATGGACCCAGAAGACACCAGTCACTGTCAGCAAGTAGTACGGCATCTGACCCTGGGCATAGTTGTGCCAGTGCCACTCCTGGCAGAACCAGTTCTCGTGTTCATGGCCATAGATGGTGAACTGTACATTCTGCCACGTACGGTCCACAGCTGTCTAACATAACCTTGTGTAGGGCTAGCATGTGGCTTGATTTTGTGCATGCACATAAAGATCACTGTCACATGCAGGCCATATCAGACACACACAGCTCCTCTCCATGGCCAAGCTGACCAGCATGCCTCCAGACATACACACATAATGTCAACTGTGTGGCACAGCCTAGGCCTTTGGAAACCTCACACCACACTTTGCGCATGTGATGATAACTGTGCCACATCCCTGTCATCCATACCATTGATGTGGGGACATGCTAATATGTGTCTGATGCACAGGGTGAATATAGTACAGTTAATGACAGTTTGTAGTGCAGTAGTGTTATGCCCTGCAAGGTGCTGTCTGCTGGTGGTTCTACTTCACTTGACTTAAATTTAATTTGGCTGACACCCATTTGACTGACACCCAATTAACCTAAATTTCATTTGACCTAAAACTCATTTGACTGACTCCCATTTCACTGACAGCTTGCAATGCTTAATTTCAACATATTCAATCTTAAACCATAGACAAGCACAGTTAGAACACCAATAACTAACCCTTCCCAGAACTTAAAAACTACTTACTAACCCTCTTAACAGAAATGGGACAATGTACAATCAAACTAGATGGGAGACACTCCCCCTACAACCCCTAATTATATATACTAACTCCAGGATCGCACTTCAGTGGGGAAAATGGCATATACCTTTAACTTGCCTTACAGTACTCTACACACTGCCACTACTGCTGGGAACTCACAAAACATTCGCCAAATTACTTTAGATACTTCCCATAAAAATGTAAAGAGACAAACTCACATTTAGAAACACTACAACACTACTTTCTACATCACTATCTGAATTCTAACAGTCAGCACTGTAAGTTGCAGTAATTCTTTTTATCACAAGCAAGTCACAGGTGAAGGAAAGTCCACAGCAAGTCTATATCTTAAATGTCAGTGAAATGGGAGTCAGTCAAATGAGTTGCCAGTCAAATGAAATTTAGGTCAACTGGGTGTCAAGTCAAATTGGTGTTAGTCAAATGAGCTTTAGGTCAAGTGAAGTAGACTCCTGCTGGCATATGTCAGGTGTCCACATCAAAGCATATACACCTTTGATCCATGATTCTGTATTGCTGACTGAATGTTGTCTCCCAGACCTATTTCTGTTTCTGTTCCAGCTGTCTGTGTCTACACTGTAGGGACCTGCTGCCAATACAGCAGCAGAGGATGGCATAGTGGCAATGCAGAAACATGGTTTCACCAAGTTACAGCTATACATGTGCATGGTTACTTAGGTGCATATGTTTTGAACAGTGTGTGAGGGACAATGGGGGTAGACAGTGTAGTCTTGCATGCATATGCTGTGACACAGCATGCTACTCTTGATACATGTCACCTGGGAGTTCAGTAGGACCATAGGTTCATAGGATCATAAATGGTTTCTAGAGTAATAGCCCTGGGACCCTTACAAGCCTATCCATTAGTTTATCCCCAACAGAATCATTAATCAGCACCTGTTGCTCCTGTCATTGAGGGACACAGGTGGGACTCCTGGGACAGATTTGTGGTTTCCCATTCACTCATCACAGTTGCACTTGATGAAGGTCTGCATGGTACTCTTTGACATGCATGGAAAGTGCATTCCTGAGACAGGGCAGCTTCTGGGAGACAAACCTATCTCTCCAGCAGGTTTTGTTGATGTTCCATATCAGATTCAGGCCTGTCATGCTGGTAATGTGTGAGGAGTTAGACTCACACATATGGGGCAGCTGTTGAAGGGCAGGGCCCAACATTGCCTTGTTGGCTTGCCACAGCTCACCTCTGGGCAACCTGTCTGATACTAAGTGGAGCACTACTGATTCGAGGCTGTATGCATGGAACAGGTGTTGGAGGCCATGGATTACCTTTGTTGGTATTACCGTGGCCTTTCCAGTTGGTGCAGATGTCTGGATAGGTGCATAGCAAATGGCCCATTGTACTAAATTATTGTTCTACTGACTGAGGACTATACAGAGGTAATGGCCACCTTTTTTCTGGATGCACTCCTTTTATCTATGTGGTGAACTATGTACAAGGCTTTTCTGACCCCTGCTGCTACTTGAGGGCTGAATGCAACATTGCTATCAACTTGAGTACCCAGGTCTCTCAACACATGTTGTGTGTTCATGGGTTTGCTGTTGATGTGGGAAACAGTGGGACCATGTCCTTGTCGTATGGTATGATGGAACTGTTTTCTGTGTTCAGCTTGAGGCCAGGACATTGACACCATTCTGTATCCGATGTAAGACCCTGTTGCAGTGTGTTAACATCATTTGGTGGGTCAATGACAGACAGCACACAACTTACAGTCACTACAGCTTTAGTCAGTACCTACAAATGTGGGTGGTGGTGGTCAGAATTCATGCATAGATACATTTGGGTAATTGGGAGCAGCAGCAACTCACAGGGCCTCAAATATGTATACATATTGCACACACATAGGCAACACGGAGTAGGTTTGCTACCTTATTGAATGTTCAATGTGGGACACTTCTTGTAGTATTGAGAGAGTTGGCAGGACAAACCATACCCACAGAATGTGCAAAGGGTAGTAGTTCTCATGGTCTGCCAATATGACAGCTTATTTTTGTAGCATTTCCCTAGCGTATGCTATTTCTCATATCATTAAGGTGTTTCTGATGTAAAATAACTATGTTATGCAACTACTAGACAATTTTAAGAAATGTGTGTTGTCCTACACTCTAGGACCTCTGTATTGTTTGAATTGTTTTCACAGGACATGCATGGCAAAATACGAACTGCAACCTGCATGTTGGGGCAGGTGGTGGCCGTAACACAGTCACACTGTCTCAAAGGGATATTCACACACACACACACACACACACACACACACACACACACACACACACACACACACACACACGAAAGACAGCCACCTTGCTGGAAGGGGATATGCATTCAAACACACATACACTCACAGAGTTGCCAGCTTTAAGACACACTATAGAACGACATACTTATCGCATGTGCCATGGTGCTATTATATTTAGAGTGTCTAACTGTGATTCTATGGTGGATGACATCAGTAGGCCCTAAATAGGTTGCCAATGGGGAGGTAACAGGCCCTGAAAACACATACATGCACACACACACTGCTATAGGAAATATGCTTCACAAACGCATACATATACACTCACACAGTTGCCAGTTTTGAGATTAGAGCTCCTACCTATCTAGCTGTATACACTATAGTACTACGTACTTATCGCATGTGCTACAAAGCATATGTGCCTGGAGAGTGTGTAACTGTGCATCTAAGGTGGATGACATCAGTAGGCCCTGTAACATAAGCCAATGGTGGGGTTAACAGGTAGGCATAGGCCTTAAAATGTATTTTCATTGCACATATATAGGCAAGACATACACACAGCTCCAAGGGGATATACTTACACACAAGCGCACACACACTCACAGAGTTGCCATTACAAAGATTAGCACCCTTACCTATCTAGTCATATATATGCCAGTGCTATGTACTTATCACATACACCATGGTGTTTATGCATTTGGAGAGTGCCTGACACTGATTTTGGGGTGGATGACATCAGCAGCTGCTGACAGGGAGGCCACTGTTTGGACACTAGTGACAGGGCCATAAAATGACTGATCATTGCACAACCATGGGCCTGTTGGGTGTGTGTATTCTGCTGTATGTGGAATATATATACAAATATCAATGTGCCACTGATAAAAGAAAGATTTTTAATGACCTAGCGCCTCGGCTCACAGCCTTTTTATCAGTGGCACATTGTTTTTTTTCACCAATTTTTAATTTTATAGTTGTGTTGGTATATACACAAACACACACACATATATGGTGGCTGATGTGAGAGTGGAACCCCTACCTATCTACTTTTACAGACTACAGCTCACTGTACTAATTGCACATGCCACTGGTTACAATTGGCATACAAATAGATACAGCACTACATCACTCTATGCCTTTCTGGATCTCTCTCTCTTTCTCTGTCTCTCTATATATGATAACATTATATCCTAACAATGTGGACATCCTACAAAAGGGTCTTACTGAGACAGATGCCTGGTGTCAAAGCCATTGACTCAAGCTCAATGCCACAAAGTGCATTGTCATCCCTTTTGGTGAAAACTCTGTACCCATAAACTACCACATAGGCGATAGTCTACTTAACACTGAAAGTGTGAGAAGATACCTTGGGACAAAGGTGAATAGTAGTCTCTCCTTTGATAATCACATTGCCACAGTAGTCACAAAATCCTACTATGTGGCACACGTCATCACAAAAGGTTTCTCATCCAAGAAAAAAGAGGTCATTGTTCCCCTCTACTCATCACTCATTAGACCCATTATAGAGTACGCCCCTTTTGGTATGTACCTCACAAGAAATCTACAACAACTGGAAAGGCTGCAGAAATACCTCACAAAGAGGATTACTGGCCTCAAACAGATGCCCTACACAGACCGTCTCAAAAAACTCCAGCTTTACTCTGTCGCATATCACCTACTCAGAGGTGATCTCTGCCTAACATACAAAGCTATGTCAAACCAAGAGCTGTTGGACATGCTCCACTTAAAGAAATCCCAATCCCTCCATGCTACACACTCTAGGGACCTAAACCTTGTCACCACAATAAATAGAACATGCTGGAGGGATAGATTCCTGTCCCAGAGACTTACCATACTCTGGAACAAACTACCTATCTATATCAAACAAAGCTCCTCATTAGCATTCTTCAAGAAAAATCTTGATGATTGGATTAGAGATAGGAAATTCACCCTGGGGATCACTTCTGTGGCCCTGCTTGACAGGGGCACAGGAAAATAATTTTCTTGGGTGGCAAAAGCCAGGGTACTGTTTGGCTAGGCTTATATAGGCCTTAGTGCCAAGAGCCTAGTACCTACCTATGAACCTATGATATATATATATATATATATATATATATATATATATATATATATATATATATATATATATATATATATATATATATATGTATGTATATATGTTACATACACACACACACACACACACATATGTATATATATATATATATATATATATATATATATATATATATATATATATATATATATACATGGATCTACCTGAAAACACCAAACTGCAAAGCATCAACAACGACATGGTTGATACCACATCACTGACAACTAAAATATCGACAACACAATAAAATCATGAAAAACTAACATAAACTTCCCTTTCAACTGCTAGCAGGGGGGTTCTGCCCCCCCCACACCCCCGTAACTTTAATATACCAATTCCGTGATCGCACTACAGTGCAGGAATGGAAATCTTTCCATTCCACACTATAGTGTGATGCTGGTTTCCTATTGTTGTCGGCAATCTGAATGTCGATCATATGGTGTCAGCCATATGGTTGTCGGCATTCTGGACTGCCGGTAATGTTAGGTAGACCCATATATATATATATATATATATATATATATATATATATATATATATATATGTGTGTGTGTGTGTGTGTTACCTATATACAACTGTACAGATCCAGCTATATCATATATGTGCCACATAATGGCACATAAGAGTAGTCATGTCTGATGGGGATAGGGAGAGATGGTTAGGTATATATAGCTGTCTGTATGCACATAATATATAGACATCTTGGTTCTATAGTCAGATGTGGGTTCAGAAATGGCCTGCAATTAGATAAGTGTAGGAGCATGTCCAGTGTGACCATCAGTACTTAAATGGCACTCCAGGCCAGACCTACCTGTACTCCAGTCAGGGATTTTGTGTGCTACAGCCAATTGTCTGCTGAACCTGATTAAACAGTCCAGCACCTCCCTGAGGGATTTCCTGGCTGTGTGCTGTCCATAATATCTGACTCTTATCTAGGGTGTGTACAGAGTGTATTAGACTGCACAGGATTTTTCACAATATATCTGGTACGTTTTACATAGCACTGTGATTTCCCAGTATGTCAGTGGCAGATCATTATAGATTGATGTGAGGAACCACTGACAGACATTTGAGTTACTGACTCCATACACTGCAGGAAACCCATGCTACTGCACAAACTGCTCTATTTTGCCCTTTCTACATTTGTCTGGCCAGCAGTTCCTCTTTCCCCTTATATGTGGGCCTTTGTCTGCCTTGCTCCAGTTCCTGGCTTTGTCCACAGTTGCTGCTCTATGTAATTGTAGGTTTGCTGTCACTGGGGTATGTGTAACACCACAGACATGGTTACAGACTTCACACCTCTGACTCTACCTGTTTGGTAGGATGTCCAGTATTGCACCCCATATGTCTGCTCTGGTCCTCAGACAGTTTGTGTTGTACTGTTATTATAAGGCTACATGTTGCCCATACTGCTCTACCTTTTAGAACTAGACATCTGGACAGAGCCATATATAACAGTGGGACACAGGCCCAAACACAGGGACATGTTTTTAATATTGCTCTTACAAACATACACAGTTGGTAGAATGGTTTTGTATTAGCATGCATTTTCTGATGGGTTTGAAGTCTGCATCTCAAATGTCTGTCATTTTCTCACAGCAGCCTTTATTGATTTGCCAGTAGTTTGCCAGAAAACTGCAATGTTATGAAAAGCAGAACAGATATATGAGGCATAAATGTGGACATTCTGTGAAACACTGTACATTTGTGAGGTATGCATAGTGCCCACTGACTTGTTGTAAGTACTGACACAGTTATGTGACAGTCTTTACATTCTGGTGCTACACTGACTTGTTACAACCTGCTGTTCTACTAGCCACTGCCTAGGTTACTCAGAGCTATGTACTGTCCATATCTGTGGCACCCTGTCCCTCCATTGTCTCTGGCTTTGTCCAGCTTTCTTGCAGTAACAAATACTGACATATGGACAGTCTGTAGAATGCCTACCATAGGTGTAGCTCACATGTAAAATAACAGGTGCAGCCAGTCTCAGACCATGTACCCCATCAACCATGGTAATGTACTTAGCCCACTAAGCCACAACAGCCACCAGACAGTGCAGTGTACTTCCTGACACTATCAACCACAGACATACATAGCACATTGACCCCTGCATATTGGGGAAATGATACATATCACCAGGTTGATTGGGACAGCCCAGGGATTGTGTGGTCTGCAGCTATTACCTTGCAAACATACTGTTACTGCAGTTGCATGGGAATACAGGTGTGTTGGGGGTAGGGGACCCTAGCATTGCCAGTCAAGCATCTGTCCTATGATCCCACTGTTTGTAACTCTCTTGCATAGTGCAGTGGGTTTTACTGGATTGGGGCCTATTGCATATTATGGGGCAGCCAGTATTGGGCAAGGGGTTCCTGTTGTCCCACATAGCTGTCATTTGTCTGCAGGTGTCCCAGTAGCCCACTTTATTCCCTTGCATACATGCAGCAGGTCCATATACATGCTACCATAGCCTAGTACCCCTTACATTTGTTGTAAAGAAGAGTGACTTACCTTGTGTCTGCAGCACTTGAGAGGACAGTGCTTCAGGGCTGACTCTGTCAGATGCACACCGTACACAACCAATACATGGTAAGGTACAGGTCGTGTGTTGTGACTGGCATCCATTTTACTATGTATGTGAGTCAGAGTTTGGTGTTAGTCCCTGGGTCCCAAGGGTGTCAGTGCATGTGCTATGCATTGCCTCTTTGCCAAGGCCAGGGCATACTGGGCATGCCTAAGTCTGCCTACCAAGACAGGCTCAGGGGGCTCCTCCTCTGAGTCCTTCCTGGGGCTGTGGGTCTCTTGCCTGTGATGTTCTTGCTGCAGCTGTTTCCCCAGGATCATTTTGTGTAGTATGGCACATACTGTGAACATGTGTGCACATGTGACTGGAGAGTACTACAGGGCTCTAACAGATATATCAAGGCAGGGGAACTGTGACTTGAGTAGCCCAAACACATTCTCTATGATGTTCCTAGTATGTGGGTGTGCCTCATTATGGTGTTTTCTGGTAGGTTTGTGTGCATTTCTGATGGGTGTCACCATCCACAGTTTCAGTGCATAGCCAGCATCCCCCAGTAGATGGCCATACCAGATGTCCCTCTTGACAAACGTCTGGTACAGCTGTGACGGGTGCCAGAAGTGGGAGTTGTGATAATTGCGAGTGCTGCCAGCACACACATTCATTTTAATGCCCCGGGCATTGCACACAACCTGGCAGTTGATGTAGAGATACCCCTTGTGTTTGACATAGACTCTACCCTCCTCACCAGATGGTGCTTTGATGTGCAGATGTGTGCAGTCTATGGTACCCAGTACCTCTGGCTAGTGTGCTACATGGTGGAAAAGATGAATATTGCTGGCCCTCTCCTCAGGAGTGTGGGGTAAATATATGTGCTGCCTCCATGTGTTTGCATGGCATCCAGGAAATGGTTGAGTACCCTGGATGCAGATGCCTGTGAGACCCCCATCATGTCCCCAGTAGTTCTTTGAAAAGTACCTGTAGCTAGTATCCTAGCGGCTACACATACCTTTGTTTCCACTGGGATGGGTTCCCCTCTGTTGGCTCTGGGTCTGAGTTGAGGGCGGCAGAGCTCACTGAGTTCTTGTAGTATGTCCCTGTCCACACTGTAGTGCTCTACAATCTCCAGCTCATGTAGCTCCTGAAAGATTACCTGGGCCTGAACACTCTTCTCCTTCTCAGTCTAGGCGTATTGTCTGCATAATCATCATCATCACTGACCTCAGCCTCTAGCACATACAGATGCAGCAGTGCAACAGCAGCTCTTATCTTTTTTTGGTTAAAATTCCCAAGTTTGTACTCCAATGTTTCAAAGTATGTGGGAAAAATCAGATTGAAGAGTGTATGCATACTTTATACTGGTGTGCTGCAGATACAGCCTGTGTGATTGGGCTGACTATGATGCATTCCACTTGCCAGCGTTATCACTGAGGGGTTTGAATGGGCCAGTGTCAGTGGAACAAGGCTTAATATCAGTCATTTATACTTGATTGGCTTTCCCAGACTATTTCCATTTATTTATTTTTTTCTTTTACTTTCTTTCATTGCTAAGCACTGGGGAATGGTGCACAAACCTACTGCACTAGTATAAACAGTGTTCAGCAGTTTAGACACACCCTCATGCATGGGCATGCTCAGCTTAGCTTAAACCAGCTAAAACATGCACCGAGGGGCTAAATGCAGCTCAGCAGCATTGGACACACCCCCTTGCTTAGCTGTGCTTAGCTGAGCTCAAACAGGTGCCGTTGAGCTCCAATCCGATAAACATAGCATGACATATCCCCTTTTGATGTTAGCTACCTGTTCTGCTGCTACCTACATGGTCCTAGCCCCACCATGGGTTGTATCTGCAGACACAGTAGCCCTTTTTATTATTCAGTAACCCCAGCTAATTTACATACAGCTAATTGAATATATCCTGTTTACTTCAATACTCCAGGGCCTGCTTCCAAAGCAACTACTGAAACTTGCCATTATAAGACTGCATGCTGTGCACTATAATGCAATATTTTTTGCAAAAGTCTAATTTTCATTTTTTAAACTTCTTAATTATTATTATTTTTTTTTGCATGATGGCATGTTCATGTGTTGCTGCATGCCACACAAATGTAATATATGCATTATTGATTTGCATTGCTTTTTGAACTCACTAGCCATAGTTTTGGCCATCGGAATCCCTACAGTGCAATATCCACCCTGTTTTTTGGGCTTTTATAGCCCCTGTTTAAATTTTACATTTCAGAACATGGTTTTTATTTGCATAAATTTCTAACACCAACATGGCACCTACACAGGTTCCTTTCTGCTTACTGGATTGCAAATCAACCTCGTTTGCATGGATTTCACCAGCTTATGAGGTGATTTGCATTTCACAGACCCTTCTGTGTCTGCGCACTTGTGCACTCCCCCTCCGCATTGTTTATTGGATCACTCGACTTAGATGTTCCATGTTGGGGTTGTGCCACTATGCCTACACGGCAAATTGCTCCATGTAGGCTTTCTTGAATTACTCCCAATATTTAAAAAAAACAGAGTTGTGGTGGCAACTCAGACTAAATGTGGGAGTATTTACAGGTCTGAATAAGTATTTGAATATTAAATGTGCATTGCGTAATCACTTAACACATTGCTTATTTGAAACTTTTACCAGCTGCTTCTTGCAGTATGTGATATGATTGTTTAAAATAATCAAAAAGAACTCTTGATGATTAACATGTGGTTTATGATGAAGTCTTTGGTACTAAAAGATGGAAACACTTAAAATGAGTGTGGAGAAGTCAGCATAGTGTGTTACCTTATTTGTTTGAATACACTAACTGTATGAAGACTCTCATATGTATGCAAAAGGACTGTGGAAAACAAAGTGAAAAGGGAGGACATAGGTTCATAGGTTCATAGAAGATTGCTAGGCTAATGTACTTAGAGCTCTTACAACCCTAGACAGATTTATCCCGATTTGCCCCAATTGTTAGTGGTTCGCTTCATGAAGTTTACAGATAAAAGGGTCTAGGGTAGTTAATAATGACCTCCTCTTTCCAGGAAGGACATGGGCACAACCCCGGGAGTGAATTTACAGTCACCCATCCATTGATCTAGGTTGAGTATGAAGAGGGTCAGGGAGGGGCTCTGTTTCATGTGAACTGAAATCTTGTTCGAGAGAGTTGGCAGTCTCTGGGAGATGCATCTATCTCTCCAGCATGACCTGTTTATGTCAGATGTTAGGTCAATATCCCTGGAGTGAGTGACCCTTGTGAAGTTTTACACATATGCAGCATTTCCATTAGGGTTGGGTCAGAGACTGCCCTGTAAGCCAGGCACAGGTCACCTCTTAGCAACCTGTGGGAGACAAAATACAGTCACAGGGCTTTCAGTGACTTGTTTTGTGTACCCTGTAATTTCTTGATGAGAAACCTCTGTGGTCTCTTCAATTTTTGCAGGTGTCTGGTGATGCAAAAGGAGCACTGTACTCAGTTATTGGTCTGATGAGGGCTGCGTATAATGGAATTAAATCTATTTTCTCTATCATTTCCCCTTAATACACCTACCTCAGTCAAATCTCACACCAAACTTCTAGGGATTATCATAGACGACCAACTCAAATTTGATATGCATGTGAAGATAGGTAAAGGCTGCCAGCCTAGCCAGATAGAATTTTGTAGATAATTCTGTTGTTTGTAAATATTAATATAAGCCACAGGCTTGTTCTCGTAAATGGGTAAAATTGTATTAAATGTGGAACTGCAAAAATGTAACAGTGCACTCTGCTGTAACAATCTGTTTTTATATTGTTTAGGTGAGTTAAATTGTTTTATTTTATAAGTTAATGATTTTTAACTATTATGTAGCTACTATTGATTTCTAGTTAAGTATTGTTTAGGCAGGATCATGTGATTTTTATTGCAACAAATTGGAATATGTACATAGAAAAAGTACTTTATGTTTTCCATTCAGTCTTTGACACCGAAGCACCTATTGTGCATAAAAGCTCTGACTGACGTGCAAATGTATATACCTAACATGTTTAGTGTTATAACATAACCACTTTGCTTATTAGTATTTTGGGTACTCATCTACAGAAATACGTAGTCTGTATGGCAGGTTGCTTTTTGTTTTGTCCACAACTTGCGGCGTTTTGTTTTCATTCCCAAGGTTTTTTACCTTTAAGGTTTATTGATGACTCACTGACATTCAACCAATTAGTATACGTGATACATTTTTCTGAATGTATTTCAAGATGGGGCATGTGTTTTAATTTTGTCTGAAGAAGTCTCGGTACTACCTGAGACGAAAAGCGCTTAACAATAAATAGTTTCAAGATTGCTTCTGCTCAGTGTGGTAACCTGTCTTCGTTCGGCTTGGATTTTGCTTGTTTTAGTAAGAAGTATTGTCTTGTGTTTTTATTATTTATTATTAAATATGTTTAAACCTTTCAGCTATGGCTATTTTGTGTAGAGATAGTTTAAGCTCTAAGAGTACATTGCATGTATATAGTGATACTCTATCAAGTCACTCCAAATAAGTCTTGACTGATCGGTTGCACTTACCATTTGGATAATAATATTCCACACTATAATTGAACACCCTATCATAAGGGCCTTTCAGTAGCTGATAAATATTAGCTGGGTGGTGGCAGTGATTTCTACTGTGTAGTCTGGGTAAAAGGAGAACAGCTGGAGAACCTGTGCCAGCCTTCCCCAGGAGTGTCTGTGTGGTTGTATAAACTCTTATCTCAAAGTGTGTGTGCATCAGCTAGTTGGGCAGGGACGCAAAGCATTGGTTGGACAGAGAGGGTGCTGGAGGTTTTGCTTGCCAATTAGGCTGAGATCTGGACCCGATAGCTGTGCTAGTGGGGAGTCTTATTGGGGACCTGGAGAGAAAGGGAGAAACCAGCTCCAGACTGACTGCAATTTCTGTGTGCTCTTAATGGAAATCGTACTTCACTGTGTGTGTATTTATTATCCTTTCCCTATATGAACACCCCTCACTGGTGTTAGTGGTTAGAATTGAGGCTCCTTGATTGCTGGGCCAGTGCACAGGTGTCACAATGCACATCACCAATAACATTAAAAAACACACCAAAAACTCGGACTTCTGTATTGGAACAAAAAATATCTCACCACCAGTTCCAAAATCTCTGTATCCCATGCTTGCCTCCTGCCAAGCCTCTTTTATGGCTCTAAACTCCTTACTAGCCTACAATTCTCTCTCCTGTCTAAACTAGTATTACTTACAACAAAATAGCTAGTTTCACAGCAGGTTAAACCTATCAGTCTCACCATGGTCTTGATCTCAAAAGCCTAAACTGGTAAGAATTTCCTCACCAACTTTTCCTCTCTCACCTTCAGATCATTCTATTTTGTACCAGCCCTCCTGTTGCCCTGACCTGGCCTCACTAGTCTCTTACTATACCTCCCTTGGTCTCTCTGATGCTCTGAACAAAACCTCCTCATTATCTACAAACCTAAAAGCAAAATTGGGCAAAGCTTGTACCGCTACTCTCCTGCACAGGCTTCACATCATGAATATTAATCACCACACAGAGATTCAAGATTGCTCTTAAAAACCCATCTAAACAGTACATAGATCTGACACTGTACCCACCCACCATGACATGTGCCTGATTCCTTCAGTCATTTCTCTCACCTATCCTCCTCCCTTCCACCCATGTCCACTCTACTTCTTCTTGACTAACAAGAACTACATCTCCTACTCTCTGGAGTTTACTATTTTTACCATGTATTCCTCCTATCCTACTACTGTAAGACTTTTCCTCCTACTTGAACTCTATCAACAACTTCTGGTACTGATAGGCTTATGCATTTGCTCCTGCATCTCTCAAAGTGCCGTAGTATATGCTTGTATATACCTTCTGATGTACAAATGTATTTGCTACTGTACATATTTCTGCTGCATGTATACATACATTAGATACTTGTTTTTGCTATTGTACCACTAGTAGTGCCATGGTTTATACTGGAATGTAACATCTGATGTACAATCGTTTACACTTTGGATTTGATACTATATGTATATATATATATATATATATTTTCAGTATCTCGAGACTATAAAACCAAATCCACAAAACACCGACAAACAAAAACCGCGAAACCACATAACCGAAAACACTGCACACACTACACTAAACATACAACACAACACCCACATCACAACATAAACAAAAAAACAACACACATACACAATTCACACACACATAAGCAGGAGGGCAAGCCCCCCTGCATCCCCCATGTGGGGGGCTGCACCCCCCACCCCCCTACTTATATATACTAACTCAGAGATCGCACAAACACAAAACAAAAGCTCACTCACACACGCACATTCTCCAGTCCCTCACATACACTCTAACTCCCACTCAAAACCCTTACAAAACACTCACTTACCTGACATAGCACCTACATCCACACACGGCACCGCGCACCAACAAAACACAAACCCGGACATTACGTAGCACAACTTCATAACCGCAAATTCGACATATATTCGAGATATGTGAAATTCGCGATTATGAACGTTTGCTATTTGTAACATTCGACTTTATAGCTTTGAGATACTGAAATTCGACATTTCAGTATTTCGATGTTATAAAGTGAACCCATATATGTAGAGAAGTATTGACTATGTCCATGTGTACTGATGCTAGATCATTTTCACTCTCCTGGAGTACCCTACCCATGATGTTATCTGGTCCAACTGCTTTCCTCAGGTTGACCTGTTTCAAAGTTCTGATGACATGCATTGTGTTCAGGCTCAGCACAGCTTCATCCTTGTCAACAGGTAGTTTATTTGCCACCGTTTTGTTATCTGCATCAAACCTGCTGAAGAAGATATTCAGTTGGTTCAAAAATTCAGTGCTGTCATTGCATGAGGCTGACGCAAATTTGTAGTCAGTGATGGTTTGTATGCCCTTCCATAGTTGTCTGGTATCCCTCTGGTCTCTTGGTCCTGGATCTCCCTGCCATAGGTTCTCTTTGCATCCTTTGTTCAGTTTGGCTCTGGCAACCCTTAGAGCATCCATGTCATTTGATCTGAATGCTGCATTCCTAGCTTTTTCAAGCTTATGCACCATACTGGTTAGCCATGCCTTTTGATTTGCCCTTGTAGTGATGCACTTGGTGGTTGTTACATCATCCACACATTTTAAGATGTACTCAGTGACTGACTCTGTGTATGTATCCAGGTCAGTGTGGTTGTCTATCATAGCTGCCTCTCTGACTACTAACTAGTCTGTGCACTCGAAGCATTGTTGCAGAGTTGAGACTACTTCCTCAGGCTATAGCCTTATTTGTTTTCTAGCTGGTTTGCTAGATTTCAGTAGTGATTTATATGCAGGACCCAGCATGATGGCTAAGTGGTCAGAGCTACCTAGATGTGGATAAGATGCTGCTTTATATGCTTGCTTAATGTTGGTATATACCTTATCCAGTGTATTTACACCTCTTGTGGCAATGGGGTAATACTGTATGATTCTTAGCAAATTGGCTTAAGGACAGCATACATGGTTAAAGTGGGTGATTCAAGTTCCAGCAAGAACCCATTTATTAGTGGAATGCCACAGGGCTCAGTGCTGTAACTACTTCTCTTTGGAATATATTTCTCAGACATCAAGGTCAATGTGGACTACTTCTGGATGACAACATTTGCAGATGACTGCAATTGGGAAATCAAATACCCTTGCTAATGACAGTATTAACAAGATGCCCCTAAGAGTAGACTCAGAGGTAAGGGATCTAGGTACCCAGGTAGATAGTTGCTAGAACTTCTACCATCATGTGTCCACAGTGGTGAGGGAGTCATTCTATGTGGCACAACTTATAAGTAAAAGTATGGCATCCAGATCCATAGAGATTATAGTTCCACTATACTCAGCCCTCATAAGACCAGTAATTGAGTACAATTTACCATTTCAAATGTACTTGACTAGGCACCTACAACAGCTGGAGTGACCTCAGAAGTTCCTCACTAAGAAAATATGGGGTGTCAATAACATGTCTCTTGTCGATAGACTGAAAGCCCTTTCCCTTTACTCTGTCTTGTACCGACTGTTAAGGGTTGACCTTTGCTTGACCTACAAGGTACTCATGAGTCCAGCCTTTTGATGGACCTGATACATATCCTCATGATGAACAGTACAAGAGTCACCCATTCTAGGGATCTAAACCTAGTCAGTCAATCAAACAGAACATACTGGAGAGACAGATACATCTCCCAGAGATTGTCCCTTCTATGGAATAGGCTTCATATTCACATGGAGCAGAGTCCTTCCCTGGTCCTCTTCAAGACCAGTCTGCATCGATGAATGGGAAATCATAAATTTACACCAGGGGTGGCACCTATGTCCCTTATAGATAGGGGAAATCTGTGAAATCTGTAAAATAGTCAAGGCATAGGCACAGATCCATGCCATTCTCATGCCCCTATGGGCCATATACTGGGTAAAATTGGGCTAGTTTGGCTAGGCTTGTAAAGGTTTTTGAGACATTAGCCTAGTATTCTCCTACGAGCCCTCCTATAAGCCTATGAACCTATGAACAAGAATACAAAGCATAGCCAAAGAAAGAAAGAAACAAACTGTAAGCAAAGAATTAAACAAACAGGGTCTTTTGTGAGTAGGTCTCTGTAGTAAATGATGTGCAGGAGATCAATAACATTGATAAAACAGCATATTAAATGATCCAGTATTGGTTCTGTTCTAACTTCTGTTCAAGAGACTAAAGATAGCAATCACACATTGTATGATATAGTCTTGCCTTAATGTAGTTATATCGCTAATACAAACACTGAGCAACAGAAAAGCTCTGATCTACAACACTGGTATCATCAAGATGAAATAATCACAGGTCTCATTTTTGTCTGTATACCCTAACAGAACTCAGTTCAAATCATTGTTCTTTAACTATGTTTCACAAACAATAATGACATCAATCTTATGCGAGCACAGCACATTTTACAGTAATTAACAACCAACACAGACAAAATGAATTTTTGTATCTGTGAACTGTTAAATTTCTAACCTGGGAAAAGTCCTGTCTTGTGTTAGTCAAATATTGTAATTTATCTTCTTCAAAATAATCTTCCCTTGTGTTGACAAACAGACTCCATCTTGTGTAAATACATGTGTGTCCAAAATTAGCCTTGGATAGTTCATACATCCCCACTTTTTATATTGGCCATTTTTACATGTAGGCTTGTGTGCTAAATGTCTTCTTAGTTGGGCTGACCTGACTCTCCTCTCTATGTGTCATTTCCACAAAATATTTCTTCCATAACCATTGTATAATTGGCATCCTTAACTGCACATAATGAAGCTATCCAGCTTCCTAAATCCATGACTGGCTTTAAATTGCTTCCACGCCAGAAGCCTCCCTGATAAGACTCCTGATCTATGGAACAGGTCTCCTACATAATTAATTCCTTGTTGCTGCCATCCCTTGTAATTTTAATCTGATCTGTAATTTCTGGATTGTCCTACAACCCTAAATAGAGCAAGCCAAAAACACAATATTTATTTATTTATTTATTGACATTTGTTAACTGGGTTGGTCTAGCTGGGCTTGTGGCCCATTTTCAGTGGAGACCTGAGTAGAAAAGCTCCAAAAAAAATACAGTTTACAGCGAATAAAACATTTGAGTCATAAATATGTGCAAAATCAGTTATACAAGAATGTTAGAGAGACAAAGTAGAAATGCAAACACATGATATAAATACATATCAATATTTTCACAGACTAAAACATATATTTACATATTTACAAAGAGTTAAGTCCAACAGTATTGATTGCAGAGTTTAATAAGTATCCACAATAGTGGAGTACTTAGCTGTATGTAGAGGGACTGTAAAGGTATATAGTAGGGTTGTGGGGATCTTAAGTAGGGGCTTGACAAGGACATATTTTAGAGATGAGTAGATGAAGTTTAAGTTTTTATTTAAAGTGGGGTGGGTGAATGATGGAACAAATGTCTCTTGGGAGTTTGTTCCAGGCTTGGGCGATGGAGTGTTTATATAGGAGTTTGCCAATTATTTTTTGGGGTTGGTAGATTTGTAGTAGTTGCTGATTAGAGGTATGGAGAGTCTACGGAGGAGTGCAGATAGAGATGAAGGAAGAGAGAGCAGGGCAGGATGAAGGTTTGTACAGAATGAAGTGTAACATTTGAAGTTGTGACAGCAGTAGAAGATGGGGGAATTCTAACCAGTGGAGAGTATTTAGGGCAAGGCAGTGATGTGTGTTGTATGGAGAGTTTGTGATAAATCTGGCTATCTTGTGGGAGATTGTTTAAAGTAGTAGCTTGGATGTTGGTGAGTACTGGGGCAACATATAGAAGGGAGGGAAGGAGATATAATTTCCCCTCATTTTTTAGCATACATATTAAAAATATGTTGTGCATCATTGTTGCTCCATCTCTGGTCATCCCCTTCATCTTTCCCCTTTAAGCTACTCAGGAAAATAAATGATGCATTTGCTGCCTTGATATACAGGTAAAAATGGGCATTTCCAATCTTCCCATCTCCTGGATAATATTAGCCTTCCTGTTGCTATCCTACCACCCTTCTCTTACCAAAGGAAAGGAGGCAGATGCATGAATACATATAACACCATGGGGAGGATTATTATTTGAACTAATGTTTAAAACCTTATTGGATTAAATATAACTGCCAGTGTTTTTTATTTGTTTTGTTTTGTTTTTTTTTTTTTGACAATATGGAGAGTTTTAAATATATTTATCCCATAAAGAATGATAAATGAGCTCTTATTTTTTTAACTATTAACTCTTTCCCTTCCCCTTTTACTTTTTCCATTTCCTCCTCAACTGTATCATCACCCTCCTACAACTTTTCTTGCACTTTATCCATCTATCTTCCCAGTGCTCTGCTCTTTCCTTTATAATTCCAAATCCTCTGTGCTGTTAATAAACCTACCTCCATGTGTCACATGTAGAGGTGAACGTACACTGCCAACAATGGTCACCTTTCACTTGTACCTTTCTATTACTTGTGCTACCATCTGTATTTGTTGCCAACAATTATAATTTTCCCATAGATTTACATCTTTTATATATAAAATCTGGCCGTTCATCCAGTGATTCTAGGGCTCTATCAAAGCAACTGACTTTTTTCAATTTCTCTTTGATAATACTTTTTATAGTATTGGTATCAGACCTATGCTTGAGTACTTTTAAGTTACTTTGCTGGAGCCCTAGAATCGGTGGGTGAAGGGCCATATTTTGCATATAAAATATATGTAAATATAAAGCAAAAATTAGAATTGCAGGCACCAATAAGAAATAATAGTAAAATTTCATGATTTATCCACTAGATGGAGTATCAAGTTCATTTAAAGTAAATATTCAAGCTGGTAATTTTAACTATTGAGTCTTACTAATGTGTTTCTAATGGAATTTTAACTTTTTAATTTATTCTTTGTAGCCAAGTGTTTTAAGGAATTATTTAAAATATATTGTTATTTATACATATTTATTCACTGATATTGTAATATTAAATTTGTTTTAATTGCGGTAGCAGAGAGATGCAACAAGAAAAAATTATGATTTTAAATTAAATTAACTTTTTAATGAATTCATTAATCCAATCAATG
This sequence comes from Protopterus annectens, assembly GCF_019279795.1. Lineage (NCBI taxonomy): Eukaryota > Metazoa > Chordata > Ceratodontiformes > Protopteridae > Protopterus > Protopterus annectens. Next base: position 1,864,043,763 of record NC_056743.1, on the reverse strand, counting down.
TAATTAAGTGAGTTGTTTAAAAGTGTTAGCAGTTTGAACAGTCCACATTTGAGGAAGTGATTTTTAAAATGAAAACATATGGTGGAGCGTTAATGTGCTGTGTTTCTGTGGGATAAAGTGAATTGAAGTGTACTGAGCCATCCGTGGTTTTTGCACAAATTTCTAAGATTGCCCTGCTCAGGGCTTTATTGTTTTGCCTGAAAAGCTGCTTCGTTTTGTGGATTAAAGTAGAGAAAACCATTTACAAACATATTTATGAACACAATTACAATACAGAAAATAAAAGTGACAATAATGCACTTTTTACACACAGTTTGCAGTGTAAACAGTACACCAAGTTTCTGTTTGTTGTTCTTGAACATGTTCCCACCCAACCCAGGAGAGGCTCACAGGAACAGAAAGTAGAGTACAGAGAACTTATTTGATAGCTACAGCTTAATGTAGACCTATTTTGAGGGGTTAAATTACATCATCCACAGGATTCAATAAACTCACTGCATGTTTTGTGGGATGCGTACGCATAGTTTACATGTTTACTTGGTGAGCAGCAGTGCTAATTATATATTTATGCCATGCACCACATTTAAACATAAACAAACACAGTTTTGTTGCTGATAACAGTGTTGCTGGCCAGGAAACTGTGTAAAGCAACACGGATAGTAAACTTGTTTACATTAGAGCAAATCAGGTTACTGGGATTGTGCTGGGTGCCACAATGATTACCTGGATTTATCATATACTAACGTTTATGTCCAAGCACAGTACAGGACATTGTATACAGTGTAGAGTATTGTGAATTCTATTCCAGGCATTCTGTACAAGCTGTGTAAATGATCTGTAAGGGTACATGGACTGCCATTTAAAATAAAGGGTTGATGGATACGTGTGTATTGAATAGGGACAAACAGATGAATTGTAAGAATGAACACAGTAAAAGGGGACAGGTGAAACATGGTAATATACAGCAGATGAGGGCATTTAAATAAAAGAAAGTTGCAGCAGGAAAACTAATCACATATCAACATGGTACCATACAGACTGCACAGTGACAATGTATATTATGTGATTGTCAGAAAAGGTGACATAAGAGTGGAGAATATTATACTCCTCTTACACCAGATTCCACTCCTGATTATATCCTTTCTTCTTATTAAACATTCACTCCCTCTACCTTAGCTATACTTTCTCCCTTAGCACTACCCCACTTACATTATATTCTCACTGTTTACCCAACCACAGCTTTATAATCAACTCCTCCTCTGGGTTCCTCTACAGTTAACAGCACAGCTCTGCAAAACCAGTTATCATGTTCTCTTCTACTACACTTACACTCTCTAGCCTAATCCTTTCCATACTCCTTATATCCCTATTACAGCTCTCTGTTCCAAACCCCATCTCCTTCTCAACTAACTTCTCTGCCATCTCTTCATCCTCCACCTCCTTACCTATTCCACCCAACTGCTATAAAGACATCTCCCCAAGCCTATATCAATTAAATCCCCTCCTCTATCACAAAGTGAAGCCTATCTCATCAATAAAGAACCAGTTGAGTCAACTAAACTTTTCTACAGTGAATTTTCAAAGAAGTCACACCAAACCTACCACTAACCACAAGCGATCATATCACACCTATAAGCTCTCCACCATACCATTATGTGGTGACATACACTACAATCCTGGACCCACTACACTAAACTATCCCACAACACCCACCAACAGAGACTCCCACAAGTCATTTTATATAGTAAACCTAAATATCCGAACCATTCGTAATAAAATCTCAGGCTTTCATGCATGGATCGCTCACCAACAACCAGACATTACTGCCACCAGTGAAACCTGGCTAAAACCCCATATTAAAGACACTGAATTTCTCCCTCCAGGCTTTCAAACAATAAGATTAGGCAGGCCCCAATAAAAGATGGCGGTGTTGTCCTTCTGTTTTCCAACACTCACAATCTAGTTCCATTTATTAACCCTGTATCACAGTTCTCTAATGCAGAGATACACATAACTTTCTTAACTCTTTCACTCCAATGGAGCTCAGAAAGTTTGCACTGTAACTTCCAATAGGTGGAGCCTAAACCTTTTGACAGAATCAAATGATGTCCTTACATTTCAAACAAATGTTCATATCTCTGGAACCATACGGGTTAAGAAAGAAGTATAAATGGCAAACTCTTCAGCACAAACTACTCTTACAATGGTAGTAACTATTACATTTGTAATATTTTGTAAACAACTTACAATATCTCAGCAACCACTCAAGTTACACACATACTTTTAGCAGCATTTTATTCATCTAGCTGAAAGCTTTCATTCAAGACTAAGGAGTTCTGTTTTATCTGGTTGTTGAGATATTTAGAAAAGTGTAAACATTATATATACATATATATATATATATATATATATATATATATATATATATATATCATAAAATCAGCTGTTAATATCTATCTGCACTACACAGAGATCACATATAGCACAGTTGAGTTTGCTGTTGTGTAAGCTTTAAGATGAAATGTTTTAAAGCCTTGTATGTAGGATGTTTTGAAATTATTGATATAAATATGAGCAAGCAATATTTGACGCCTAGAGATGTCAGTTTGAGTTAACTGCAGATGCACCTGGAAGAGTCACTCAGATGTAATGAGTTAAATATGAATAACAGCAAAAATAACACTGCATAGTAGCTCTCTACATATCCCTGGAAACAACATTCCTAAGAAATTTTATCCTGGCTTTCTACCAATATTACAAATAAGACTATCATACTAGGTGACGTAAATATCAACTGGCTAGAACTTAACTCCAACCACCCATCCTGAAATATTAATCTTTTCAACTTCACCCAGCTCATCAAATCCCCCACCACACCCAACAAAGGAAATGATAACAGACCTATTTTAGACTGGATTCTAGTTACAAACCCCAACAAAATATTCTTAGCCAGAACACTCCCAAACACCCTAAGTGTCCATCTCCCAGTCTTTATTAACCATGCTTCCCCCTCCAGACAAAATCAACATCTTTATAAACAAACAAGGAATTTAACCCCATTCAATCCTGTAACGTGTAACAATATTCTAAAAACAACAGATTGGCATTTACTAAAACCCTCCCTCTTGGTGAAGCTGTTGTTCATTAGTACACTAAATAGCCTTGCACCTCTACTTGTATCAGGGATCAAAAATAGCCATGCCTCTTCGTTATCCAAGCCTACTCATCTTCTCATGCATGCCAGAGACAAAATATGGAATTATGGCAAGCACACAAAAACACCCCAGACATGCTAAAATTCAAACAACTTCACAGCCAAGTAAAAAAATCTAGTCAACTTAAGAAATAAGTCCAGGACCAAACACAGCTTCTATGGAACCAACTTTAATAAAACAAACTTAAAAATAAAATTAAAAAGAGGTTTTGCACAGGACCTTCACTGCCTAAGAAGTAGCTTTGTTTTTAATTTGGAAAAAATCTAGTCAACAAAGATAAAAAAAATTGCCTAAAACTTCAGTCCAACCACAACCAGAACCCAAGAAAATTCTGGAATTCTGTTACCTCATTATTTAACCCAGGAAAAAAATCCCTGTCCTCACCCTAACAAATCTCCTGAAGAAACAGCCTCCTTCTTAATACCTTCTTTATCAACTCCATAGCTGATATCACAGCAAAATTTTCTCAGACAAATTACTCATCTTGCCACACATCCACTTCTAGATCACCCACTCACTCCCCCTCCCCTACTCATACCCAACACTCACAAAAGCCCAATATCCACCCCTCTTCTACCTTTACTCTAAAGCCCACCCCAATCTCAACTATAAAAAGACTACTACTAAGGCTAAAATCTTACTCTAACCCCCCTGATGACCTCTCCTCAGAATACCTAAATATTGCAGCTGACAGTATCTCTTACCCCATAAGAAGACTTATAAACAAATTCATCCCTGAGTTCTCCATTCTCCAAACTGGAAAAAGGATTTCATTCTCCCTCTCCATAACAGTGGCAATAATGCTGACATCATTAACTTCTGACCCATTGCAATTCTATCTCCTCTCTCCAAAATCTTAGAAAAATGCATCAGTATTCAACTTCTCTGCTATCTTTTTGCCAAACAAATACTCTCACCCTCACAATATGGCTTCAGACCTGGCCATAGTACTACAACCACACTTCTGTCCTTTATGGATATTGTCAACAGAACCTGTGACATTGCAAAATTGTCTGCACCCCTCTCCTTGACCTATCCAAGACATTCAATACTGTTTCTCACCCTTTACTTATCATCCAACTCTCTCAGATTGGTCTTTTCCTCCCCACACTAAACTGGTTTTCTAGTTGCTTAAATGAAAGATAACAGGCTGTCAGATGGCAAAACTCCATCTCTTCTTTCCTCAACACCCCTACCAGTGTTCCCCAAGGATCCCTAATTGGACCACTCCTATTTAGTATATTCAAAAACAATTTCCATTCACCTCTATCACAAAAATCTGTCATTCAGTATGCAGACGACTCTACTATCTCTGATTTCCTTCAACTAACTCAAAAGACCTTGTCCTCCACTGAATCTTGGATGCACAACAACCACCTCGCCCTGAACCCAAATAAAACTAAAATTATATCATTCACCCATAAGGAAACAACCCCCTTAAACAAAACTGAGATCACCATCTATTCTCATAGTACATCTTTAATTCATGTCATCAACCACACAAAGCTCATTGGAGTCACTATCAATGAACGCATGAAATTCGGCCTGCATATACAACACAACATTTGCAAAACACATCTTAAACTTGGAATCCTCTATAGATATAATCATTTCCTAAGCCCATCCACAAAAATAACCCTAGCCACAACTTACCTATTACCCTCTCTCATCTATGGTGCCTCTCTACTTATCAATATCCAAAGGTCTTCTAAATCCAAACCTGAGACATGCTACAATAAAATCACCAAATTTGCAACCAGTTCAAAATACTCCACCCATCATGCACTGCTCATGTCACTGAAATGGCTAGAACTACCAAACTACCTCTCCTACTTGTAACTACCCACAGCTCATAAAATACTCTTTAAACTCCTGGAATTTCCTACCCTGAACTTAGTATTCAGCTAATACCACCCTAACAGGCACCTTAGATCAGGGGATCAGAAGCTCTTGTAGGTTTACAAACCTAACCTCCCACCAGGACAGCTTCTTCATTTATTCTCAGTAGCAATGAACTGGAATTCTCTGCTTCTAGCCATTATGACAACTCAAAATTCCACCTCCTTCAAAACCTACCTTTATAGCTACCTACATTCATGCTGAAAGTGTACCTGCACCAAACCCCCGTAGAATATGTATGCAATGCTATTTCTTATTAACCTTATTTTTGTGAAATAATACTACTCTAGACAGAGATTATTGTATATCCTTACTTTATACTGATTGTTCAGATTATACTTCAGATTATACTATTGTATATTACTCTCATGGCTTTTACTCTACATTTTGTATATACTTATTCTTAGTAATTCATTTTTTTTTTGCAAATCAAACTGTTATTTTCTTGTACTGTGGAGATTTTCTCCCCATACCTCAGTTGAAAATGGGTTCTCTTCACTCTGTAGACTTTCCTGGCAAACAAAATGCAAATAAGTAAAATAAATAAATAAATGTACTTGTGATATAAGCATCCTGACATGAACAATGGAGAGGGCATCTACAGGGATGTGATATACGATCAGTGCTGGGTGCATATTGGGAAGCTGTGCAAACTGATTTGCCTGACTATGACTGTAATGTCAGCACAAGTGGGACACAGTTGCAGGCTCGTGGATAACAATAAAAAAGTGCACATAATCATGGACAATATCAGAATAATACCACCAGTAATACCCATGTCTCTGACACAAAATATTCATGTCTAAGTGATCATAGATGGTTCTGCAAGAACACATTTGTACAACTATTATAATATGTCAGCAATCTATGAGTGTAACCAAGCACATTGTTCTGACACTAACATATGCTGGCGGTGTTAGGAAGGACACTGATATACCTGTATGAGACATTATTATCACTACATGCTAGATGAATGGTGTGCATGGCAGATATACATATATATATATATATATATATATATATATATATATATATATGGGTCTACCTGACAATGTCGAAAGGTTAGAACGCCGACAATGAGAACACCGACGCCAGAAGATTGAAAACTGAGAAGACCGACGGATGAAAACCCCGACGCTGAGAACACCGATATGGGAAAAGGCTGTGTAAGTATGCGGTAGTGATGGACGTTAGGGTGCGAGTAAGGTAAGTGTGCGATATTGACGGTCTCTAGAGATAGGGGTGGGTTAAGTGAGTTAGGGTTAGGGCGCAGGTTAGGAAAGTGTGCGATAGTGATAGTCTGTGGGTTAGGGGCGGGTTAAGTGAGTTAGGCTTAGGGCGCGGGTTAGGTGAGTGTGCGATCGTGACAGTCTTTGGGTTAGGGGTGGGTTAAGTGAGTTAGGGTTAGGGCGCGGGTTAGTTAAGTGTGCGATACTGATAGTCTTTGGGTTAGGGGCGGGTTAAGTGAGTTAGGGTTAGGGCGCGGGTTAGGTGAGTGTGCGATAGTGGCGGACCTTAGGGTTAGGGTTTGGGTTAAGGTTGTAGGTAGTTGTGTATGTGAGGTTTAGTGTGGGTTTGTAAGGATTTTGGTGTGCTTGTGTTGTGTGTGTGCTTTTTGGACAGGAGATTTGTTTTGTTTGTTGATTGTCGGGATTATGGTGGGTCGGGCATGTGAGGTTTCGTGTTTGTGAACTGTCGGTTATGTGGTGTCGGTGATTTTGTTGTCAGTGTTGTGGTGTGTCGGTGTTGTCAGGTAGATCCATATATATATATATATATATATATATATATATATATATATATATATATATATATATATATATATATATGTAGGGGTCTACTTCAGAAGACAAACCAAAAGACTGAAAATTCAAACTACTGAACACATTTTTAATGCAGGGGTCAAACCCCCCTGCAACCCTCATGTGTTGGGGGGCTGCGCCCCCTCCCTCTACTAACTATATATACCAACTCCTTGATCCCACAACAGTGGAGAAGGGGCAAATTCCATCATTCAGTATTTTGAATTTTCAGTCTTTTGTGATTAAGTTTTTTAGTTTTTCAGTCTTCTGAAGTAGATCCGTATATATATATATATATATATATATATATATATATATATATATATATATATGGATTCACTTCAGAAGCTCGAAATACTGAAATATCACATTTCAGTATCTCGAGCCCAGAAAGTCAAATCCTGAGAACAGCAAAAGTTCAGAAGAGCGGAATTCAAAACCTCGAATACTGGGAGTTTTGAATTTTTCACTTCTAAACTTTTGCTGTGGTTATGTATTCAGGTAAGAGTGTGTGTGTGTGTGTGTGTGTGTGTGTGTGTGTGTGTGTGTGTGTGTGTGTGTGTGTGTGTGTGTGTGTTAAGAGTTTTGAGTAGGGGCTGTGGTGTGTGTCAGTGTGCTTTGTTGCTGTGATGTGTGTGTGCGAGGAGAATGTAGCTTGTGTGGTGGTGTTTTGTGTGTGTTTGTATGTAGTGCAACCTCAGAGTGAGAATATTTAAGTATATTTAAGAAGGGGGTGCATGTAGTAGAGAGGTTATGTGTGTGTGTGGGGAGAATGGTGTGTGTGTGTGCAGTAGTACCATGAAATTCAATATCTCTGGTGTGCGACATTTTGAATTTCGCAGTTTTGAGTTTTCGTGGTTTTGTGGATTTGACTTTCTGAGCTCGAGATACTGAAATTCGATATTTCAGTATTTCGAGCTTCTGAAGTAAATACATATACACACATCTATATATATATATATATATATATATATATATATATATATATATATATATATATATATATATATATATATATATATATGTCATGAATGGTAACCCATGTCATTAATGTTGTTAAACAGCTATGTATGTACTGTGTACATCACTGGAACAGCTATCACACGTGCATCTGAGAGAACACTTTGATGGTTGTCCTGCACCATCAGGCAGCAATGTTTAAACAACAAACAGAATACCCAAGCATGGTGAATAAGATGTGTGACAGCTCACGGTGGCAAAGGTGGTACACTTCAGTTACACATCACTAGAAGATGTGTCAGGCAGGACATGAGGAAGGGTGCATTGTACTCAGATATTGTCATGGAGAAAGCTGTGTGCTATGGAAGTATTATGGCCTTTGATGTGGGTGTCCTGCACATATTCAGTAGTTGCGGTACACAAAAGGGAGTAGTTACTACTGTGTCCACATGCTGGTGGACATTCTACATATCATATGTGAAGATATGCGAAGTCTGCCAGCCTAGCCAGATAGAATTTTGTAGATAGTTCTGTCATTTGTAAATATTAATGTAAGCCACATGCTTGTTCTCTTTATTAAATGTTGAACTTCAAAAATATAACCACATTGCACTCTGCTAGAGGAAGGCTGATAAGTCAAGCACTGTATAATTGTTTGATCTCAAAACTCGGAGCTGAGATGTCTGGATGAAGAAATTATTGCTATTGTTTTGAGACCAGAGTTAATTGCTAGAATTTGCATGTATAATGTATTTTATTGCTGTAGCTTCCTGACCTGTTAGCCTGGGAACTAGAGAGAAATGATGTAATCTGAAATGAGTCAGTAGTTCTGTGTTATCAATTTAAGGACAGAAAGAATCATAGCCTGTGTTTTCTCTTAGATATAGCTAGAAAATAGGAAGATTTGACTACTTGTTTTTTTCTGTATTGGTGTTAGAACTATTCGTCTGTATTATTTTAAGCATTCTCCTGTGATCCCTGAACTCTTGACTAGCACTGTGTAGTAAGAACTATTATCTTGTGTTTTTATTATTTATTATTAAATATTTTTAAACCTTTCAACTGTGGCTATTTTGTGTAGAGATAATTTAAAGCTCTATAGTACATTGCATGTATATAGTGATACTGTCCAAGCCACCCAAAATAAGCCTTGCTGTTCAGTCACACTTACCAGTTGGTTAATAATATTGCACAGTAATAATTGGACAGCCTTTGATAAGGGTCTTATTAGTAGCTGATATTATTGGCTGGTGGCGGTGATTACAGTGATCTTGGATGATGTTTGTGTACTCTAAATCAGCCATGCAGTGAATACTCAAGAGTTCAAATCACAATTGTTTTATTTCTTTTGTTAGCTTAGTTAGTCAGGGAGAGCAGGCAAGCATGTTAGCAGATGAGTATGGCAAACTGTCATGGAGCCATTTCGCTGAGATGTGCCAGGCTAAGGGACTGGTGCATGGAAACCTGACTAAGGCAGACATTTTATTTTATTTTTATTTTATTTTACATTTGTTGACTGTGATGGTCAGATTGGACACAGGTCCATTTTCAGCAGAGGCCCGGGGAGAAAACCTCCACAGTAAGTAAAATTTTACACAGTATGCTAAAATACAGTATACAGAGAATTTTCAAACAATATGTTAAAATATAGTATACAGCAGTTGACATAAAATACATTACACACACACACACACACACACACACACACACACACACACATATATATATATATATATATATATATATATATATATATGTACAGGAAAATGGGTTATACATGGTTAATAACAGAATAAGTAAACAAATTTAATCAGCATTAGGAGAAGACACAGACTATAATATACATTACAGTAGGTATATTAGGAAGTGAGGTATATAAGTGGAATAATTTTAGGACTTATGTAATGGTCACAGCTGCATCAGAAAACAGCAATCAGGAGGATGGTCAGACTGGCCATGGAGATGTACAACACTCAGAGAATGGACAGCTCAACCTTTCTGCAGAGGACTTAAAAATCTATCTGGAGCTAAAGAGACTTGAGTTGGAGGCTAGGTACTTGGAAACAGAAGTAGCAGAGAGACTGAGATGTCTAGAGGCTGAGGAGACTGAGAAACTGCTATGCCTGAAAGCTGAGGAGAAGGAAAGGTGGAGGCACCATGAAAAAGAGATGCTGACTCTTCGCCAGAGTCATAGAGGTAATAGGGAAGGGAGTAACTGGATCCCAGAAGCACAAAAGGTCAGTAAATTCCTTCTGCAGTTTACAGAGTGGGATAATTTTTATGGTTTCATTCCTATGTTTGAGAGGGTATGTAGACAGTATGAGGTTGACCAAAGACTCTGGGTATGGTTCCTGACTACCTTACTCCATGATAAAGCTGTAACTGTTTTGTCCAAAATGTCTGATGTTGACTGTTTTAATTATACTGCTGTTAAGAATTGCTTATTAGAATTTTTAAGCTAAAACCTGAAACTTACAGGAAAAAGTTTTGTGAGTATAGACGCAAGGCAGATGAAAGTGTGTGTGAATATGTTGCTGTACTGAGCACTTATTTTCATAGCTGGGTGAGTGGATATCAGGTCACCACTTTTGAAGGGCCGGCAGACCTTTGGTGAGGAAAAAAGCCCTTAGCCCTTTGCCTGAGGACATGAGGATCTGGTTAGCTGACAGACAATGTGCTACTTCAGATGAGTTGGGGAAGAAGGGAGACCTATACCTAGTAAGCAGGGCATCCCTGCATAGGAAGGGGACCCCCAGTACTGCTCATGGGTCTAAAGGAACCCATGATGGGCAGTCCAAACTGCCCCAACAGAATCTACCAGTAGCAAGGGAAGCCAGTAGTCCAGGTACACATCCAAGACCTGTGGTTAAATGTTTTGAATGCAACCAGTAGGACCATGTGCCATGCAGATATCCACGGAGGCAAGGTGGGGAACAAAAGGTGAGGGGGGCAGTAAGTGTGAAAGACAAAATGCCAACAGTATGTTGTCTTGAGATAACAAAGGTACCCAACTACCATAAGAGGTTATATCATATCATAGTGAATAGCAAAGAGACCATTGCTGAGAGTGACACAACTTCTGACATAACCATTGTGAAGCCTGCAATAGTTACAGAGGAAAACTACTTGCCTGGGTGATCTACTTCAGTCAGAGCTTTAGGAGGGATCCCATTACAAATACATTTGGCTACAGTTCACCTTGACTGTGAGGGTAGAAAAGGAAGCTAGCAAGTAGGTATGTTTGAGGATATCTCTGCAGATGCTCTGATGGGGAATGATTTTGATAGTGCAGTACCATGTGCTTGTGCAGTTACTTGCAGTCAGGCTTGGAGAGAAGCATGTGGATCTGGTAGCCTGAGGGAGACCCAGACAGACTGCATACTTGCAGCCAGGACTGGTGAGGTGTTTACTTCAGGGAATAAGCTATGCTGTAGCAGTGAGACTGAAGGTAAACCACAGCTGCTTGTGGCTGTTGAAGTTCCCTTGGACAGAGTGACTGCAAAGGTACAGGTGAGTAGTAGTACCCAGGCTGACAGTGAGGCACCACTGTCAGAGGAGGCCAGACTTCCTGTGGAATGGGAGTTGGGAAGGGTTACAAAAAGAGAGTTGAGACAGTCTCAGCTGTCGAACCCTAGATTGCAAGGCCTGAGACAGGTAGCTAGTGAGGGACCTGATTCTCAAGGGAAGGAGAAATCTGTATACTGGGACAAAGGGTTACTGTATAGAGCATGAACCCCTGAGGGAGGACTAGAAGGTGAGAGGGTAGAGCAGTTGTTACTGTCTAGAGCCTGCCATCTGGCGCTTCTAGCCATAGCCCATGATATTCTCTTTGCAGGTCATATGGGCATAAAACATACAGAGACATATTATGCAGAACTTCTATTGGCCTGGAATTTCCAGAGATGTAACAGGGTACTGCAGGACCAGTGAGAAGTGCCAAAAGGTAGACAAGACAGAAGACAAGGTGAGAGCTCCTTTAATGCCTTTGTCTGTGATTGAGAATTCATTTCAGAGTGCAGCTATGGATATTGTGGGGCCTCTGAGTACCCCAAGTTCCACAGGGAAAAAGTATATCCTAGTGGTAGTATATTATGCTACAAGATACCCTGAGGCAGTGGCTTTGCCCTCCATTGAGGCAGAAAGTGTGGCAAATGCTTTGTTAGAGATTTTCAGCAGGGTAAGTTTACCAAAAGAAATACTGACTGACAGAGGTGTCAATTTCATGTCAGACCTGCTGGTTTGTCTGTGGAAGTACTGTGGGGTGAAGCACCTGAGGACCACCCCCTACCATCCCCAGACTAATGGTCTTGAGAAGTTAAACTCTACAATTATGTCCATGCTACAGGCATTTGCAGACCAGTTTAAGATTGAGTGGGACAAATATTTGCCCCATCTGTTGTTTGCTTACAGAGAGGTTCCCCAGGAATCCACAGGTTTTTCACCCTTTGAGTTGTTGTATGGGCATAGGGTGATGGGACCTCTAGATTTAATTCATAATGAGTGCGAAGGTGAGTGTGAATCTCACAAGGAGTCTGTTGTGTCATATGTCCTAAACCTCAGGACAAGGCTCAGGGAACTCATAGGCTTGGCCCAGGAGAACCTGGCAGAAGCCCAACAACAGGAAAAGGTCTGATAGGACCGGAATGCTTGAGCTAGAAAGTATGCTGTAGGGCAGCAACTAATGGTTCTCATCCCTATCAGACATAATTAGCTGCAAGCAGCTTGGGAATGGACCTGACAAGGACAAATTGTAACATGTTAACATGATGAAACCTTACCATGATAGGGAGGGCCTTATGCTGAGTATTTGCAGTGGCTTGCAGGAAGAGTCTGAGGGAGATCTGGTGACTGATCTCCTCAGTGAGGCTTGGACTGAAACCTCAGTGGAAGGGGTAGCAATGTCCCAGCAGCTATCTCCTACCCAGGTTCGAGAAATCTGAGCAGTGTAACAGGAGTTTGGGACATGTCCACTGGAAAACCAGGGTGCACCCACCTGGTGCAGCACTAGGTAGATACAGGACCCCAAAGGCCTATTAGACAGGCACCTTATAGGGTGTCTGAGAGAATCAAACAGACTTTGAGGGAGGAGATACAAGAGATGCTGGAACTAGTGGGAGTCAACAGTACCTGGGCCTCCCCAGTGGTGCTGGTGCTAAAGAAGTAGAGCAGCACCAGGTTCTGTGTGGACTGCAGGAAAATAAATATTCAAACAGAGTCAGATGCTTACCCCATGCCTAGGACAGATGAGGCTCTAGAGCAGCTGGGTGGGCTAAGTATATTACAACCATTGATCTTACCAAGGGTTACTGGCAGGTGCCCTTGACCCCCTAGTACTAGAGAGAGGTCAGCCTTTGTGACTCCTTTTGGGTTGCATGAGTTCACAAAGCTACCCTTCGGGATGAAAAATGCCTCAGCAACTTACCAGAGGCTGGTAGATCATATCCTAGCAGGAGGAGGAGGGTTTGCCCTTGCTTACCTAGATAATATTGCCATCTACAGCCATTCCTGGCAACAGCACCTTCAACATGTCATGGAGGTGCTGGGCAGACTACAAAGGGCAGGGTTGATCATTAAGCCCAGCAAATGTCAGGTGGGTATGGCAGAGGTCTCCTACCTAGGACATAGAGTGGGGAGTTTTAAGATCAGGCTAGAACTTTCCAAAGTAGAAGCCATTCAGGCATGGCCTGCACTTGTTACCAAAAGCAAGAGAGGGCATTCTTAGGGACAGCAGGGTACTACAGAATGTTTGTCCCCAGTTATAGTACAGTAGTTGCTGCCCTCACTGACCTGACAAGGAAGAACAGGCCAGATAAGGTAGTGTGGACACCAGCATGTCAGCAGGCATTCCAGAAGCTTAAGGAAGCTTTGGGAGGACCCCCTGTGTTAGCCAGTCCAGATTACAGCAAATAATTTGTTGTGCAGGTGGATGCTTTGAACCATGGGGTGGGGGCTGTACTTAACCAGATTTCTTCAGAGGGAGAAGAGCACCCAGTGGTTTATCTCAATCATAGGCTCCAACCCAGGGAGGAATGCTATGCAGCTGTAGAAAAGGAATGTCTAGCCATAGAGTGTGTACTGCAGAAATGTCAGCCTTATCTGTATGGAAGGAAATTCACTGTAGTGACAGATCACAATCCCCTAACAGGGGTAAACAGAGACAGCTGCAAAATGCCAAGTTGCTAAGATGGAGCCTAGAGTTGCAAGCATATATGTCAGTGCAGCACTGCAGTGTGAGTAGAAATGCCAATGCAGATGGGCTCTCAAGACAGGGAGTGGGATAAGGTACACTTAGATAGACCTAACCATCTCAAGCAACATTTTTCAAGGGTCACTTGATAAACTAGCTTGAGTTCTCTAGGGGGTGGGAGATATGTGAAGATATATGAAGGCTGCCAGCCTAGCCAGATAGCATTTTGTAGATAATTCTGTCATTTGTAAATATTAATGTAAGCCACATGGTTGTTCTCTTTGTTAAATGTTGAACTTAAAAAATGTAACCACATTGCACTCTGCTGGAGGAAAGCTGGTAAGTATAATTGTTTGATCTCAAAACTCGGAGCCGAGATGTCTGGATGAAGAACATTTTGCTATTGTTTTGAGACCAGAGTTAATTGCTAGAATTTGCATGTATAATTTCTTTTATTGCTGCAACTTCCTGACCAACTGCAAGATCAAAAGGGCTGCTACACTCTGGGTTTCTGTTAGCCTGGGAATCAGACAGAAATTATGTAATCTGAAATGAGTCAATAGTACTGTGTTATCAATTTAAGGACAGAGAGACTCAGAGCATTTGGAATTTGTCTTCAGAACATCCAGCATCACCAGCACTGTTTTGCTCTATATGTAAGTTTAGTTTTATTTTTATTTTTAGAACTGTGTTTTTTCTTAGATATAGCCAGGAAATAGGAAGATTTGACTAGCTTTTTTTTCTGTATTGCTGTCAGAACTATTCTACTGTATTATTTAAAGCATTTTCCTGTGATCTCTGAACTCTTGACTAGCATTGTGTAGTAAGAACTATTGTCTTGTGTTATTATTATTCATTATTAAATATTTTAAAACCTTTCAACTGTGGCTGTTTTATGTAGAGATAATTTAAGCTCTAGAGTACATTGCATGTAAATTGTGATAGTGTCCAAGCCACCCCAAATAAGCATTGCTGTTCAGTCACACTTACCAGTTGGATAATAATATTCAACAGTAATAATTGGACACCATTTGATAAGGACCTTATTAATAGCTGATATCAGTGGTTGGTGGCGATGATTGCTACCTTATAGCCTGGCAGGAAGGGGCATAGCTGGATAACCTGTGCCAGACTTCCTCAGGAGTGTCTGTGTGTTTGTATATAACTCATATCTCAAAGTGTGTGGGTGTTAGCTACTTGGACAGGGACATGAAGCACTGGTTGGACAGAGAGGTCGCTGGAGATTTTAGCTTGACCACTAGGCTGAGATCTACACCATATAGCTGTGCCAGTGGGGAGTATTATTGCAGATCTGGAGAGGAAGGGAGAGACCAGCCCCAGACGGAATGTGATCTCGGTGTGTTCTTAAGGGAAATTGTATTTTACTGTGTGTGTATTTGTTATCCTCCCCTGAGTGGATGCCCCTCACTGATGTTAGTAGTGAGGATTGAGGCTCCTTGATTGCTGGGCCAGTGCAATTGTGTCACACCATATATCCCAGGACACAGGTCACATACCAATTGGTCTGCTCATAGGGTGCGATGTTTACATTATCTTTGGTTTGTGCATTTGCTTGCATAATGAAACAAATTCCCCCATGTGTTTTGTCATCTCATGTGTTGTCATGGCTGTGGCAGCAATTTTTGGTGTGCATTAATACTGCCTGTATTATACTAATATCACAGTTTAAGTCAATGATTGCCCACAATCTGTATTCCTCCAGACATATGTTTGGGCATAGTGTGTGTATATCATACTTGATGTCTGTGACTAAAATAATGGGCAGGTAAGGGCCTAGCAGACAGCCCTGATGTATGGACCCGATCACTGGACCCCAGATATAGGTCCCTCCACACATTTCAACAGATTTAGGTGTCATGTATGTGATCCAACAGTCTATCCACTTGGTGATATAGGTGTTTATGGCCACCATCTGACAGTGTTGAATGAATATCTCACTGTGGATTTGTGTCAGATGCCTTAGACTGGTCAAGTTCCACATGATGATAGACTCCAGATGTAACAGACGTGGATGTAGCATTAACAACTCACACGTTTGTTGCACACATTTAGAAAAGGTCCATGTTGACATGTTGGTCTACATCACAGATGAGGAGAGTCAAGATGTGTCCATACGTGTGTGCATCATGTGCTTCCCAACTCAGATGCATGTTGATGTATACCCCTCTAAGGGAACATTGTCTATGTGGAGGGTGTGTTGAAGTGTGTATCCAACCATGTCAGGTAGGTGTATGTTCTGAGTAATACTATAGTTGATCTGTGATGTTGTCACAGCCCATTGATTCTATGCGATAGGCCTGGGTAAAGGTAAGATAGTGCATGCTGCCTATCTTAATCTGGTCTGGGGTTTTGACACAGTTCCCCACTCACATATCATTGAGGAACTCTGCCAGCTCAGAATTAACTAATTGCTCACTGACAGAACACATACTGTGAAACTTGGTGAATAAACCTCTACCAGTAGAGCTGTCACCATTAGCATACCCCAAAGACCTCTTCTTGTCGCTTTAATGTGTGGAATCTATTTCTCACCATTCCAGGCTAAAGTATATAGACTTTGGCTTACCATGTTTGCTGATGTTTGCATATTTGATGCAATCATTAACTCCACCAATGAGGATAACATACAATTGGCAGGGCTAACAGAGACAAATGTTTGGTGCCAAAACCTCACGGTCTACAAATAAATGGAAAAATTTGTCATTAGGTTGGCCTTCTGTAAAGTGGAATGCCCTGCTAATTACAGCATTGACAACACTTCCCTATACTGAAACCCAATGGTGCAATACCTAGGAACATGGGGAGATAGCAATCTGAACTTCAACCAACAAGTATCCACAGTGGTATGGAAAGGCTACATCATGCATCTCATAGGTCAGGCCATCATATCCAGATTGGCAGCACTGTAATCAAATCTCATCAGAATGCTAATAGAGTATAATGCCTCCTTTTGCATGTACCTCAGCAGACACCTGCAGCAGATTTAAAAGACCACAACAGAAAAACAAATTGTCTACAAACCATGCCATAACATGTGTAGATAGACTGAAAGTCCTGTAACTATACTCTGTATTGTATAGGATAAGGTGACCTGTGCCTGTCCTACATATCAATCTCTGACCCTGCCCTGATGAGAATATTGCACTTCCACAAAGCAGCTACAGCTGATGACATCAGCAGAATCTTGAGAGAGGAAGATGGTAATAGCAGTGTCCCACATGCTGTGGTGAAATGCCCTCTCTAATATCAAGCAAGTGCACAAACACACCAACACACACACTAGCTGATTGCAATGAGAACAGATCCCCTACTTACCTAAGTATGCTGACTAGAGAATTCTGTATTTAAGGCTAGCACCACAGCTCAAGTCTGACCTGGAGAGTGTCAGACCACAGTTTATAGATGAATACATCAGCAGTGTCTGATGAGTAGAAAATGGAATAGCAGTGTCCCACATGCTTTGGTAAAATACTCTCTCTAATGTCAAGCATATATATAAACACACCCACCCACCAGTTAAATGCATTGAGAACAGAACCTCTACCTAAGTACATAGACTATAGAACTCAGTACTTAATGCAAGCACCACAGCACATGTCTGACTTTTAAACAACTGCAGGACCATTTATAGCGGATGACATCAGCACTGGATGTTGGAGAGAAGAAGTTGGGAGCCCTGTCTTAACTCATTAACCCTGACTAACTTCCCATAGCGCCTCTGTGGTTACATCTGAGCACGCTATGAGATGTTTGTAATTTCATGACATTACCCCCGAGTGCCTTCCACAGACGCAACTTATTTCCCGGTCCTATTTCAGTCCTTTAATGTGAAAACTAAGTTGAGAAAGTAATTTAACTTTGTCAGTTGCCTTCTCAACTTAGCTTTCACATCGCAGTAAGCGTATGTTTGTATTGAAATATTTTGAGTGAATACATTTAGAATGTACTGTGCTTTCCTAAGCTGACACCAAGCCTATTCTATCTGCATTCCTGAAGCAAGTGGTGGCAACCAATCAGAGTACGGAAATCCAAGCCAACACTTGCATAACACCTCCACCCCAGTGCTATTTCTATTGTTTTTTATCAATAAATAGAGGGTTCCAGCAACAGAAATTCCCTTCTTTTTTGATTAACATTGCAAGACTTGTATTGCTGCTGGATCCCTCTATTTCTTCTTGTGCCAGATACCTGCTTTCCCCGGTGAAGTATTTCAGCCTACAGAATTGGGACTACGACCTAATTGGTTTGCTACGATTTTCTTTTTGTGCCAGACATTATTAGGTAAGTAATGCTGCACAATTTTATTATAGGCTTATCTTATGTTATGTTTCATAAATGTGCTCTGAAGTGCTGTGTGCGAGCGGTTCTTGTCTGCATAGTTGAAACGGGTTGTGGAGGGTTTGAGTTTGCACGGTCATAGTCTTGGTTTAGTGAGGCTCAGAAATTCTGGACCTAGACGGTTAAGCAAATTGCATCAGAGTGCGTAGTGTTGCTTTCAAATTTAATTATTTAGTTTTGGTTATTTTGTTGTATAATTTCTTGAGTTGAGAATAAAGGTAAAAGAAACGGAAGCAGTAACTGACATTTTTAGGTTGTTCACAGTTACGTCGCCGGTGTGTGACAACAGTAATATGTCTTAGAATGTATGTATATCTTTTGGACTGTCAGAACTGAGATTTGTGGTTGTTTTTAATAAAGTTGTTTGTAGTAAGTCATCTATCTTGTCCTTATGTTTTTTTTTTCGTTCCGACTCCCTTGTGTAGCTGTACGGGAACTTGTTTTGTTTGGCCTCTTTATTCGGTTACTAGTTGGATGTGCCAGAAAGATGCAGTGGCTTAATCTCTCCAAAATATTTTAATCAAGATGTTCTTGTCTTATTTAATGACTCTGTATATGAAGCTGCAATTAAATAAAAGATGTTTCGGCAAAGAGGAGCCACACATCTATTGTAATACATTTGTAGCAGGGTTCTTTGTGTGCGGATTTAAATTGAACTTGCATATCAATCAGGAACATGAAAGCTATTAGATATTTTTGTGAGTGTTATCTACCATGCAGATATCTATTTTTATCTATTTTTTTATCTATTTTTAATTCAATTGGTTGTGTACTTCAATGTACGTATGTACAGGGTCAGAAATATATCATGTTTCTTAGCAGTGTTAGTATCCATTTTATGTACACTATTAAGAACTTTGTATATATAGTAGTAGTTATTGCTATCGATGTACATAGTGTTATGCCTGTTACAGAATGATAGCTGTAGTGTGCACACATTGTGTACAATCTGTGCACTTCTGCTATGGACTCCTCTGTGCATGATTCAACTCCATTACACGTTTCATGGTGAATATAGAATATGAGTGTTCTACAAACTGAGGCTGAAGAGATGAGAGAGCATTTCCACCACTATGAAATTTAGTCTAAGGAAAATTTAGGTTCATGATGGAACTAGAGGAAAAAAAGAAAATAATCTGCATAGATTAGATAAAGGCAAGGATCACAGGAGCAAAAGTTTTTGTAATAAGTTGATAATTTATTGCATAAATAAGGTATACACATGTTTTATGAATTACAACCAGGTGAATAAATTAGCACACTTGTATAACAATGTTTGCATAAGGTTAGTTCTGCCATTGGAGACTGACAGCAACTATATAGAGGCTATTCTTAGCCTGTAATATGAAAACTCCTTTACTGAGGTGAAACTGGTTGGTGGGCTAAAGCAAGTGTGAAAAAAAGCATTAGCAATGCTTAGTTGAGCATATCCATGTGAAAGGAAAGTGAGGGTGCTATCCTTAATTTTGCAGATTAAAATGACAAGCACACAAACCTAAGAAAAAGGATCTCTATTAGCCCCTTTCCATGAAGTATGATGTCCACTGAGGTAATATCTTTTGAAGTGTATTGGGAGGGGGGGGGTGAAATTGCAACAGGAAGCTGAAAAGGGGAGGGTACAGTCAGCCAAAGGCCCTGCTTTGTTTTTGATAGAAGTAATAAAGAATTCTAGTTCTGCTGGTTTGTGTATTTTTGAAAGAACCATTTACCCTACTTCAGCAATCAGACCCTCTTCAAGGTCCTTACATGAACAGAAATGCTGTTTTCATATATTGCTTGAACTTTGTTCATATCCCTGTCCAGGTTTTCAGTCTACTCATACATTTTTAAAAGAAAATGTTAAGTAAGCTTGAGCTGACTCTGCGATGTAGCAACATAGAGTGGTGGAGTCCTGACTCTGCTCCAGATGACCAGGATTGGTTTAGTGCTATAAAAGCTACAGGAGGCAGCTGTGATAAAGTGGTAGTAAAAGGTCTGACACAGGGTCATCCATTCTTGGATAGTCTCTGGGATACATACCTGTCTCTCCAGCAAGTCCTATTTAAATCATAGGCAAGGTTTAAGTCTTTTTACAAATGGGAAACAGGAAAAATCCTGAGGAGAAAACTATCAGTACTACTAGAGAACAGCAGGTTAGCAGACAACATGAGTTCATGACTATAAGTCATTGTCAAAAATTGATCCAGTTTTAGGAGAGGATTAGATGTGAACTTGAAGGGAGTTATTAAAAGGGTTGGAAACCAACGGCATTACTTTGCTTGCCAGCTGTCAATTTTTATTATTTGTGTAGCAGCCTGTATTGGTCTCTCTAATTTAGTTTTTTTTGCAAAAAAGTTGCTTTGGGCTCGTGTAATACAAAAAAAGGTGAATTTCGTTTATCTGTTTCTATTACTGTGGGAGCTGTCAGTTTTGTTTTACTGACAAGCATGAGTGAAAAATTCACTTAGCAGAGTATGCTATATAGAGCTATATTGGGCTATGTAATGAATAAAACATATACTTGGTGTATGGATGGTGAAAAAAAGCAGAACTAGAAACGTTCATATGGTAACAAAGTGTTGTTTGCTAGTGTGTCGTACTAGGTTTTAGTCATGTTGACACAGCTTTCTTAGTGTTTTGGTCAAAAGCTGTGTACCGTAAGATACAGTGCCATCACTGTGTGTGACTGCTTTGGTACAACCTGGTGGTTGAACAGCTTGGCATCATTGGTAGGTGAGACGCTTAGCAATACTAAATTTTTTTTTCACTTTAAATTACCGGTTAATTTTTTCTGTGTGTTCTTTAGTAGATTACCTGCTGTGGTTTTAGTTTCGTATTGGTATCTGTTGCTGTTTCTATACAGGGGATGTCCAAGTTGCACTGAATATGTAGTGGAATTGCATTTTTCTTGTCACAGCCCAAACATTTTCTGAAAAGCAACAAGATATATTAAAGGTGGTGTGTGGGTCTGTATGGAAAATCTTTAATAGAAGTATTAACTATGTAATTTGTACAGGGTAAGCTTTAATGAGGGAGTGTGATACAGGCATGTGAACTGGAGAAACAACATGCTGGAGGGACAGGTTCATAACCCAAAGACTGCCCATGCTATGGAATAGACTTCCCATACATGTCAAGCAGAGCACCTCACTGGCCATCTTCAAGAGAAATCTTGATGAGTGGATGGGAAATAGAAAATTCACCCCGGGGATCACTCCAGTGCATCTACTTGACAGAGGCACTAGCAACTAAGGTTGGTTGGCATGATATTTTAATTTAATTTCAAATGTATTTGTACGGAGGGTCTCTTGTGCTGTGTAGTAGCACTTGTTGCACTTGTCATCTATGTGACTAGAAGATGGCCTTTTTGGGGTCCATTGCACTGGATGTCAGAATTGCAGGCTCTTATTTGCAATCCACCCTTTTGCATATTGAAGGCAAGGTTAGCGGTCTGTGCCTGTTTTACCTTCGTACCCAGTATGGTTACAGTTTATCTGAATCAGACCTTGCGCTTTCCCCCTTGTCAAGTGTAGTAGAAGCTTTCTTGCTTGAAACCCAAAGTTCAACTCAGTCTTTATGTTCTAGTATCTGAACAAGCTTAGCAAGTCAGGTGTTCAGATATTGGGGATTTGAGTGAGGTGCTTGACTGGGCCTTACATTGCTGTTTGTTGGGGAAAACAGATTGGCTAGAAGTGGAACTAAAATCAGCAATTGTATAAGATGGTCTTGAGAGCATTGAGTCTGGTTGTTTGACGGAGCCAGCCGGTTCAGTTGCATTGCTTTGCTTTAGCAGCATTTTTGTTCTTTGTGGTTTGATGTGATGCTAAACAGTCATTTACCCATAAATCCTCTGCTATTTTGAAACAATTTTATTTGGCAATGATCCTACCTTATTTTGACTAACTGGTGTGTGTTCTGCAACTAACTGCAATAATTACATAACAACTATTATACAAAGTTATAAAAAACACTAAAGCAATAATAAACAGTATATGATCTAATGGTGCAGCCACAGCTAACACTCAAGATACAGGAAACTTGAATAACGAGTAACTAATTAGAGGATAAAATAAATGGCTCCCTATTGAAATATTGGCACTCATAATGTCAAGTGCTGACAAGCCAACAAAAAAGAATGAAAGTAGTGTAGTAGTCACAGCCCCTCCATTTTGGCCTGCATTTACGAGAACTATATGCTAACCAAGGGCCCACCACTGACCCTTGTGGGACCCCACCGTTGACAGGTCTGTTGGAAAACAGACTCGCTCATTAGTTCCTTTTAGTACAACTTAGTCCACATTGTGGTTTCATCATTAATTAAATATATATATATATATATATATATATATATATATATATATATATATATAATAAATATACTATAAAGATTTATTTTTGTAAATAACTTGTATCATGATATGAATATGATATATATGTGTTTCTCTTACCAAACTATATGAATGGCTATTAGCTGTATTTCTTATTACTTACAGGTTGAGATTTTGTCTAGGCTTATTGCATTTCTGATTATACTCCGTAGTTGTCTGAGTGAGATAAAGGTTATTACTTGCTGACTACTACCAACATGGAGCTATGTTATATTTTGGGAATTTTTCTGGCCTTTGTCAGTAATTTGTGCAACTTAGGTGGGAGGAAGGGCTAAGTGTTATACTATTTTACTGAATTCAACAGAAAAAAGAAGAAACTGCAGGTACTCCACAACAATCGAAGCCAACCAGTTGCTAGTGTACTAAAACAGTGTTATTGTAAAAGTAAGTGCTTTCACATCTGCTCAGGATGCTTCATCAGACGTTAGCAAACATCTAGCTTTCAAATATTTAAATACACACCCTACAATTCATTGGGCCAATGAAATCAAACAAACAATTATCACCAATTTGCATCCAATGCTATATATATTAAAGACATATATTCATAAGGCAAAAACATATATATATATATATATATATATATATATATATATATATATATATATATATATATATATATAAATGCACAGTAAAAAAGGACATCCATTACATATAAAACTACTGTCAAAAAGTTGCTGTCAAAAAGCTGATTAAATAATCTTTACCAAAAGGTTAAAAACTTTAAAACATTTATATGTACATTGCCAGATAAAACATACTACTATTCTATAAAAACTATTGATCATTACTAATGCTTTAAAGGGCGGTCCATAAGAAATGGTTTTAAACTAACCCTATCATTCAGTTAGATGAGAAAATAAAGGCCTTAGTAGGTCCACGACCTAGTTTTAGTTACAAAAACACAAAATCTTTGAAAAAGATGCTTTGTTATGAGAGACATACATTTGATAGGCCACTGTCAATAAGAAAGGGCACCTATCCTTGTTGTAACTGTAATCAGTGTACTTTTATTACCAGCAGAGACAATTTTTTACATCCAGACACATTTAAGTGTTATAGATTTAGTCACTATGCAGATTGCAAGACTAGAAATTTAGTTTATTTAGCCATATGTAAAAAATGTAGTGCGTTCTATGTGGGCAAAATGAACAGGACTCTTAGAGAAAGGATCAGGGAGCATTTGTATTCTATTAATAGAGAAAACGAGAATAACGCTCTAGCAAGACATATTTTGACGCATGGCACTACACATAGTTTTGAGTTTATGGCTTTAGTTTAGTGTTTGTGGAGACTGTGTGTCTGAGCACATAATTCAGGGACATCTTGTTTTAACCAAAGCCATCAGGCATTTCAGTGAGAGAGAATTGTTTGAGGTCATTGGCTGACTGAGGTCTCCTGGACTACAGCTTAGACTAAGCACCTCATTGGTTCTTTTGAGATTTCTTTCTTAAAAGCTGTCTCAGGTTTCAACTTTCTGTTACCTAAGAAGCTCAGTTGTGAGTGTTCTGCCATTTTACAGTGAGCTAATCGAAGGAAGGACACTCGGCAAACTCGGAGCTATAATATATAACATTAAGTATCCTGTTTTTTGTTTATTTTGTTCTTTATTTCTTTGTTGTTTATAGCACTTTGTGTACCCTGTATTTTTTCTAGCTAGTTTCACTGTGTGTGAGGTATTAACTGGAAATTGTCCACTCTTATTAAGCATCTGTTGGGTTGTTTGTTTATGATAACTTGTTGCAGTTAAACTCTTTTTTCTAGTGGCTCCTTTAGCTGTTTAAAACTTTCATTTAAAGGCTCACTGCTGCTTTTCAGCTGTGAGTAACATTTCTGCAGTTTCTTTCACACCCTCCCTCCCTGTTGGTATAGTGTTTTTATAGTTGGTGACTTTGCAGTTGCCCGCCCCTAGTGTAAATTTGATCTGGGACCCTCCTCCCAGTCTAGTGTCATTACCTCATTCTACCCAGTACATGGAGAGCATTTGAAAAGGCCAATCAGCTTAGTTTCTGCTACTCCTTTCTCTCTTTCCTTTCTCTCTTTCCACAAAAAAAAAAAAAAAAAAAAAAATGTATCTGCTGTATTTGTGTTTTTTCCTACTTTATTTTGCTTTTGCGTCATCTTAAAAGTACTCAGTTGTATTTATTACTGCTTGGTGTAACTCATTCTAAGCCTTTTAGTTTAAGCACCTGGGCTTCAGACCAGTTTTACATTAAGAAGGTTTGTGGTCTGCACTGTAGTGGCAGAACAGGTAGCTTACATCCTTCTAAGTTGGGAACTACTGATTGAGGGCTCAGTGTCTGTTATTCTAAAAGTGTATTAATTCTGGTTTAAGTACTTGGGCTTGAGGCCAGTTATTTTACATTAAGAGGGTTCGTGTTCTGCACTCTTGTGGGAGGAGAGGCTGGACTCTGTCCTTCTGAGCTGGGAATTTCTGGTTAAAGGCTTATAGTGCCTGCATATTTGAACTGCATCTTACTGAAATTGGTACACCTTGTTTGCTGTAGCATAGACTAGATCCAGGCCTGCTGAATCTAGCTTTGTTTGTATAACTTGAGCACTAATCCAGGCATTCTTTAAAGTATTCAGTTGTATTTATTACTGCTGGTAGTAACTTGATTAAAGTGTAGCTATCATTTCTAAGTCTTTTGGATTAAGCACTTGGGCTTCAGACCAGTTGTTTTACATTAGGAAGGTTTGTGGCCTGCACTGTGGTGGCAGGACAGGTAGCTTACATCCTTCTCAGTTGGGAACTGCTGATTGAGAGCTCAGTGTCTGTTATCCTAAAGTGTATTAGTTCTGGTTTAAGCACTTGGGCTTCAGGCCAGTTATTTTACGTTAAGAAGGATTGCGGTCTGCACTCTTGTGGGAGGAGAGGCTGGACTCTGCCCTTCTGAGCAGGGAATTACTGGTTAAAGGCTTATAGTGCCTGCATATTCTAACTGTTTCTTACTGAAATTGGTACACCTTGTTTGCTGTAGCATAGACTAGATCCAGGCCTGATGAATCTAGCTTTGTTTGTATGCTTGTTGTTTGTTTATTTCCCTGAAATGCTAATTCCACCTAAAACGCGGCCTTTTAGCACTTCTGTGGATCCCTAGTGATATCTGCATTGCTTACTGTACTTATTTCCTTGTTTCACTTGAAAGAAAGTTACTGTTTGCCATTTTTGCATTTAAGTTACCTGTAACACATTGCATTTAAGTTACCTCGCACTTGCTCACTAAAGCAATTATATAAGTCAGCTCTAAAAAATTAAAAGCACTACACCCTCACAAACTCCCCTTGAGTACCTTGTTCCCCATTGGCCCTTTTTTCAATTATAAAGGAATTCCCAATACTATTCTAGCATGTCCAAAGGTCAGTTGTCAATCTCCTCTCTGGTCCAGCTGGTGAATCTGGGAATCTTGAGGCAATGTTACAACTGCCTCATGTACACAGACAACCCTCTCCTCCTCCCAACAAATTCCAACACATGTGAAAGATGCAACCATATAGCCAAACTGGAGGCTAAGCTCTCTCAACTCAGTACTGGCGTAACCAGTCAGGAGGAGAAGGAAACCACACTCACTACAATTCCAGTCTCACATAGACCTACCACGACAACAAACCAAACACATAAGCACACAAAAACATACTCGGAGGCTCTAAATAAAAATCTGCCTAAGCAGCAGAGACCTCCAAAGCAGGCACCCAAGCAAACGCTACCCCAAAACAAAACACATGCAACACATAGCTCACAAAGCCAGTGTGCCGAACAGTCACAGCCCTTAAGGCTAAACAACACACCTGATACACTTGTAATAGGTGACTCTATCGTCAGGCACACTAACGTCCTGCTCACCAGGCTGAACAAGGAGAAGATCACGGTGAGCTGCCTGTCAGGTGCTAGGATCCGCCACATAACACAAGCACTCAGGTCACTCCAAGACAAGTACAAATATGACTTAGTCATTGTCCATGCTGGTGTGAATGACCTGAGACGTACCTCCCTGGACTACATGAAAAGAGACATAGAGGAGCTCTCTGAGCATGTAGCCCAGGCCGGTATGACCCTGACCTTGAGTAGCATCTTACCCTCACCAAGAATGATGCCACAATATGAAGACAAGATGATCAATTTCAACAACTGGCTTAAGTGTTGGTGTCATTCAAAGGGGATCCAATGCCTGTCAGCCTGGGATGACATGCTCGACAAGCCACGATGCTTCGCTAGGGATGGCTTGCACCTGTCAACCCTGGGCTTTTGGATATTGGCAAAGGCTCTTGCTACCCCCATAGTGCCTTTTTAGGCAAGGCTCAAAAGACAAACCCACCTCCATAGGTATCACAAGGGATAAGAAACTAAGAGTAATGCTACTCAACGCCAGAAGTCTAAACCTCAAGATGCACGCACTCGAAACTCTCCTTAGCATGGAGAACACCGATATCTGTGCAGTAACAGAAACCTGGTTCAAGGCTCCCGAGAGCACCCCAGCACTACCAGGTTATACCTCATACCATGCTTTTCGGCCCCAAAACTTGGACCGAACCACAAAAGGAGGGGGAGTATCAATATTCGTCAAAGATACCCACACCTCCAGGTTGGTGGCACAGCACGAAGCATCAGAGACTATCCATGTGCAAATAACTGTGGGTAAAACTGCCTTCCAGTTTATAGCCTGCTACAGACCACTCTCCCAAACACAGGAACCCCACTCGGCCTTCCTGAGAATACTGGAAAATATGAAGGTCTCTCCAAACACCATTATATTGGACGACTTCAACTACCCAAACATAGACTGGGAGCATTACTCTAGCTCCAACACTGTAGCCCAAAGGTTCCTAGAATTTATAAACTCAATTGCTATGGAACAACTTGTTACCACTCCCACAAGAGGGGAAAACATACTGGACCTGAATATCACCAACATGGGGACTCTATGCTCCAGACCAGAAGTGTATCCCTCACTGGTAAGATCAGACCATAAACTAATCTCACTGGATATTCACATCCCGATCCCACCCTCTGCCCAGAAAACCACAGTGAAAAACTTCTCTAAAGCAAATTTCACATGCCTCAAAACCGAGGCGAAATCCTTCAAAGCCCCCGGGCCTGTGGAAAATACGGCCCAGACCGCAGAATCCTTTATAAACGCATTCTATGAACATCTTCAGGAATCCATGGATCATGCAATCCCAAATAAAACCAAGACCCAATCCTCCAAAGGAAGACGTCCTGTCTGGTGGACCCCAGCCATAAACAAACTATACAATAGAAGGAGGAAGCTACTACATGATAGGGCAAAATCCCAAAAAGGGAAGGCATCTCTGATCAGTATTAGCAAAAAACTACGGGCACTCATAAAATCATCTAAGGCCAGCTTTGAGAGAAAAATTGCACAGGACACTAAGGATAATCACAAGGCTTTCTTTAGTTATGTTAGGAACCTGTGTGGGAATTCCCAGATATGCTCAGAATTAGTCCAAAATGACAAAAAATACACCGAGCCCACAGACATTGCCAACATCCTAGCTGACAGGTTCAGTGCAAACTTCTCCCCCCCCCCCCCACCAAAGGGCAAATATCTATCCCAAAAGAGTGCTGCCCCCCTGACATCTCAGATGCTCAGGTAAGAGCCGCCCTCTCCAAAGCAAAACACACAGCATCAATGGGACCAGAAGGTGTCCCGGGCTGCGTCCCACATGAACTCCAAGAAGAGCTAAACCCAAACATAAAACTACTGTTCAATCTTAGCCTTACTACAGGATATGTACCCAAAGAGTGGCGTACAGCAACAGTGGTCCCTCTCCACAAAGGTGGTGCCTCAACAGATCCTGGAAACTATCGCCCCATAAGCCTGACTAGCTTGGTCTGCAAAGCTATGGAAAGGATCATCATGGACCTCATAAATAATGATATTGCGGACCTACAGACACTGGATCCTACCCAGTTTGGCTTTGTTAAGGGTAGATCCTGCCTCTTAAACCTGGTCGATTTCTTTGAAACAGTCACCAAGGCCATTGACGAGGGGAAGGTGGTCCACACAGCCTACCTGGACCTCGCAAAAGCCTTTGATACAATACCCCACTCGGGCATTATAGATAAGCTCACCAGCTTAAATATAAACCCCTATGTCACTAGATGGGTTGCAAACTGGCTCAAGGACAGAACCCACATGGTTAGAATTGCTGGAGCCATGTCAGACTCCAAACCAGTTACAAGTGGCGTCCCACAAGGCTCAGTCCTGGGACCTCTCCTGTTCGGTATATATTTCTCGGCGGTACAGGCCAACATGGAAGGACTGTGGCTGACCAAGTTTGCAGATGACTGCAAACTGGGCGCCATAATCAACTCTCCAGCCGACACAAGCATCCTCCAAAAGGCCTCATAGAAACAGACAACTGGTGCCAGAGCCATGGCCTCAAGCTAAACACCAAAAAGTGTATAGTCATCCCCTTTGGCAAAAACAAAGTGCCCACAAATTACCACATAGGTGGTAATCCATTAAGTACAGAAGAAGTCATTAGGGACCTGGGGACCCAAGTTGATAGCAATCTCTCATTTGACAACCACGTGGCCAAAGTGGTTAGAAAAACATTTTATATAGCCCACCTAATCATGAAGGGATTCACATCTAGATCAGGGGAGGTCATCGTGCCTCTTTACTCATCCCTCATCAGGCCCATAATTGAGTACAATGCCCCTTTTGGGATGTACCTTACCAGACACCTGCAGCAACTGGAAAGACCCTAAAAGTACCTCACCAAGAGGATCAAAGGGCTCAAACAGATGCCATATGCTGCCCGGTTAAAGAAATTCCAGCTCTGCTTAGTGGCATACCGCCTGCTCAGAGGCGATCTGTGCCTGACGTATAAAGCCATGTCCAACCTGGAATTAATGGACATGCTGCACCTCAGAAAATCCAAATCCCATCGAGTTACGCACTCGAGAGACTTGAACCTCAGCACTGAAATAAATAAGACATGCTGGAGGGACAGATTCATAACCCAGAGGCTCCCTTCACTCTGGAATAAAATCCCAGTCCAGGTTAGGCAGAGTCCCACATTGACTCTCTTCAAGAGGAATCTTGATGAGTGGATGGGAGATCGTAGGTTTACCCCGGCTATCACTTCTGTGTCACTGTTAGATGGAGGCACAGTATACTAACTTCAAAAAAAGGCATAGCAAAATTAATTTAAAATGGGTAGCGAAAGCCAAACACACTCTGGCTAGGCTTATAAATGCCCTAGGGCAGATAGCCTAGTATGAACCTATGAACCTATATACCACCATGAGATTAGGTAATACTGTTGGTTTTACAGAGAGAGAGAGAAGAAGGGAAATGGATAATTAAGTTACAAGCGGATTCAGGACATGGCCTCAATGATAGGGTTAGTTTAAAACCATTTCTTATGGACCGCCCTTTAAAGCATTAGTAATGATCAATAGTTTTTATAGAATA
This sequence comes from Protopterus annectens, assembly GCF_019279795.1. Taxonomy (NCBI): domain Eukaryota; kingdom Metazoa; phylum Chordata; order Ceratodontiformes; family Protopteridae; genus Protopterus; species Protopterus annectens. Next base: position 1,864,013,529 of record NC_056743.1, on the reverse strand, counting down.
GTAGTATGTTTTATCTGACAATGTACATACAAATGTTTTAAAGTTTTTAACCTTTTGGTAAAGATTATTTAATCAACTTTTTGACAGTAGTTTTATATGTAATGGATGTCCTTTTTTACTGTGCATTTATATATATATATATATATATATATGTTTTTGCCTTATGAATATATGTCTTTAATATATAGCATTGGATGCAAATTGGTGATAATTGTTTGTTTGATTTCATTGGCCCAATGAATTGTAGGGTGTTTATTTAAATATTTGAAAGCTAGATGTTTGTTAAAGTCTGATGAAGCATCCTGAGCAGATGTGAAAGCGCTTACTTTTACAATAAAGCTGTTTTAGTACACTAGCAACTGGTTGGCTTCGATTGTTGTGGAGTACCTGCAGTTTCTTCTTTTTTCTGTTGGATTTATTGATTTGGATACAATAGGTACCTTACCCTCAGAGGACTTTATTTTCAGAAATACATTCATTTTACTGAATTACTCAGGTCTTCTCCTTAACAATGATAATGAGTCTGTTTTACATAACAGCTGCACAAGGTAATATAGTGAATGCCTACTCAACAGGTTATGTGCAGCAATTATCACTTGTGTCTGAGCATGCATAACTTTGCAGTAATGAAAGGCAGGTCATTATCTCCTTAGCAATAAGTCAGTTACAATATAGCATTGAGTCATTATCACCTTTCAGGTAAAACTATCAGGAGCTGTCACTGTTATTCACATAAGTACAACTCGTTATCACATTGATGAATGCACAAGCCAGATTGGGTTTTTGTATGAGTTTGGATTCCTCACATAAATATTAGTTTCTACGGCTAAAACATGTTGTACTGTTCGGAAGAAGTATCTTGTCCTAAGGTGTTTAGGATACAGTGATACCAATAATTATACCTACCTGACCTGAGTTACAGATCTTCATTCTAAAAAGATATCTCTCTCTCTCTCTCTCTCTCTATATATATATATATATATATATATATATATATATATATATATATGTATTTTCACGAGTAACATACAGCTACAAGTATCCATTTTATTAATGTAGTTCATATCTTTGTGAATTAAGGTAACTGAACCACATATGATGAAACAGTTGAATGTGTCAAACCATCACTACATACTGCATGTTGTGCTGCTTTGCAGCTGCCTCTGTGCAGGTGAGTAATGTTATAGTGTTCTATACTATTGTGTTTGTCAGCTTTGCATTCACCCGACATCACACCCCTCAGTGAAGATGCCATCTGGTAAGAAGTCAAGCCACATTTACTTGGGCAAGGATACTGATTCTGACAGTAATACCAGTGGGTCCGAAATGGAATTGGACCTTGATTCACAACGTAAGGCAAACCAGAGTGAGGATGATGATTATGATGCCGATGATCATATTTCACTGGCACGTCTGCGTGAGAAGGCCATTACTGCTGATAAAGATGATGCCCCTGTCCCAGCGATTCCTGAAAGACCCCTACCCTCAACCTCACCACTCCTGATGAAACTGACCATGACAGTGAGGATGACATGCACTAGCCCAGTTAAGATATGATGGCATACACAATAGTGGTCATCAACTTGAATCATATTTTGACACAGAGGATGAATTGCCTCTATATGAGTTACTGCAAGGACATGGTCTGACCGACAGACCTTTGCAGACCTCCATCGCCTAAGCCAGGCCTAGTGCTGAAGAGGAAGTGGATAGGCTTCCTACTATACATGAGCTCAGGCGTAGTCCACAGCAGGTTGATTCGGATGGAGAAAGTCCACTGGATCTGAGCTGAAGTAGCTCCTTGTCAAGCAAGGATCTGAGTGTGCTGCAGCATGGAATTTGTGTGAGTACTCCACTCAGAAGTCAGTACAAACCAGTGGGTAATGTAACTGATCACAGGGTACCATCTCTTAACCACCCAGTAGTTTCCGTTCAAAACTGTGGGAGGCTAATGAAAAAGACACGGCGATCATGCCCACCATGAAACTTATCGTGGGAGAAATGCCTAACACCAGTTCACATCAATGACTTTGTGTGTCCAGTCGGCCCAGTCACCAACCTGGACTCAGACAGCACAGAGGTGGACTTCCTCAATTTGATGTTCCCAGAGGAACTGTACTCACTTATTGCTGATGAAACTAACAGCTATGCTGCACAGAGGCAGGCTGCAGCAGGCAAGGTTGATAAGCGGTGGAGTCCTGTTTGTCCTGGAGACATACATACATTTCTAGGTGTCAGAATATACATGTCTATTGTACATGTTCCAGAATACAGGCAGTACTGGGAAACACACCATCTGTATGGTCATTTCCCAATAGCTGAGTACATGACCTGGGAGAGGTTTGAAAAAATTCAGCAGTATTTTCACTGCAATGACAAAAACCTCAGATGACCACAGGGTTGTGTGGGTCATGACAAGCTCCATCATGTATGGCCAATACTGGATGCCGTACTTCATGCATGTAGGACACAGTATAATGTGCATCGTGAGGTGGCAGTAGATGAAGCCATGGTTGGCTTTCGTGGACATCTGACATTTAGACAGTTTATGCCTGGCAAGCCGGAGAGGTATGGCATTAAGGTATGGGTGCTGGCTGACTCACATAATGGTTATGTGCATGAATTTCAGGTATACACTGGAAAGACAGAGCAGACCACAGAGGTTGGACTGGCACACCGAGTTGTGGTTGACCTAACACGGGGGCTGATTGGAAAGAAGCATCACATTTACTTTGACAACTTCTTCTCCTCTGTCCCTCTGGCACAGCAACAGCTGCAGGATGGTCTGTACTGCTGTGGAACCATGCGCACCAATAGTTCTGGATGGCCTGTAACATTCAACCGACAAGCCATTGGTAAAGCACCTTGAGGGTTCTACAAGCAGTTGCAGAGTGGACCATTGCTTGCAACTGAATGTAAGGATAGCAACCCAGTATTTCTGCTGTCAACTAATAGTAACCCAACCATGGCAATCTCCAGCACACACAGGAGACAGCACGATGGAACAAAAGCTGCAGTGCCATGTCCACCAGTTGTAAACATGTACAGCGCATACATGAATGGGGTGGTCCGAGCGGATCAGCTCAGGATGCAGTACCCAACTGCTCGAAAGGCAAGGAAATGGTGGCTATACTTGTTCTGGTTCCTATGGGATGTGGCCATAGTGAATGCTTACATTTTATTCTGTGAGAGTGCCAGCCACCGGCAGCTTTCACGTTCTGGCCATGTTATTGGATCAAGCCAGTTGCAGTTTAGAAGAAACCTAGGCATGCTCCTCCTGGCCACCTACAAGTAAAGGAAAAGATGCATAGAGATTACGGTCCCAGAGCCCATGACATGATTTGAATAAGGCTCATGCTTTCCAGTGAAATGGCGGAAGGCACGATGCAAAAACTGTGCCAGCAAGGGTAAACGTGCTGAACCATCATGGGGATGCCCGACCTGCAAGATTAACCTATGCATGGAATGCTTTGGTGAGTACCATGGCCATAAGAGTCTAGCAGACTGCTGACAGCAGTAAAATGTGCAGAGCACACAGTTAGAACATTGTTGTGACCAGGCTGTCACTATGTAGGTGAGGGTAGTAAATGTATGAAGGTCAGGACAGCAAATAGTGAGTTACTTCAGTCCCTCATCCCTTAGGTCCATTGCTGAATGGGCACATGTAAAGAGAAAAGGCAGAGGTAAGGCAGACTGCTGACACTGAGGGAGGTCATGAGATAGTAGTGGTATCAGCAGTCTGAGTGGGCAGCCAGCACAGCTATGGGACACTACAGATAACCCAACATCTGGAGCCCCATGCCTGTCCTTGGAATATTAGTGGAGCGGCGGTCCTTACCATGCTTTTTCTCTCTACATGTGCCCTGGCTGTGCACACTTGTCAGTGTCCACCCATGCTTTATTTCAGATAAGGTAAGACTGTCTTCTGCTGTTCTGGGAGTCACTGGAAAGGGAGCAGCCAAAAACCCTACACTGTCCCATCTCCGAATATTGTGTTGGTGAGTGCATCACAGGGGGCATACCCAGCCAGCATGGATCTTGTGACCCACCGGGATCGCAGTTGGGATCTTGGAGACTCTTCAGCTCAGTCCCATTATGCTGCTCTCCTAGGTAAGCATGGGCTTGGGTGTGCCACTGTGATGTAATGGTTCCCTCCGGGAAAGGACATATGCAAAAAGACACAGCCTGGGTCAGTCTTGGTCTTTTGACATGTTGCCTTGATGTAGCTCTCCACTCAGTCTCCCTCCCTTCAAGTGTAGTCAGTGTATGTAGGTGAGGGTAGTAAATGTATGAAGGTCAGGACAGCAAATAGCGAGTTACTTCAGTCCCTCATCCCTTAGGTCCATTGCTGAATGGGCACATGTAAAGAGAAAAGGCAGAGGTAAGGCAGACTGCTGACACTGAATGAGGTCATGAGACCATAATGGTATCAGCAGTCTGAGTGGGCAGCCAGCACAGCTATGGAACACTACAGATAATCAACATCAACATCTGGAGCCCCATGCCTGTCCTTGGCATATTAGTGGAACAGCGGTCCTTACCCTGCTTTTTCTCTTTACATGTGGCCTGGCTGTGCACCCTTGTCAGTGTCCACCCATACTTTATTTCAGATAAGGTAAGACTGTCTTCTGTCTTCGGCATCACCGCGGAAGATGTTCACCTGTTTAGAATGGATGGCATTCACCTAATTGAGGAGGGCATTGCGTTGTTCTTGACCAACCGTCACAATGGTGTGAGGAGAGCCATGCATGACTGCTAACATGCAGCTTGTGAGAAGAATGGAAAACACCCATGACCAAGTCGGACCAATATAGTAAGTAAAACACTATTATGAAATGTGTTGTGTAAAATTAATTTCTCTGAGCTTGGCAAATGACTCTTATGGAAATTATGATTTTTTTTCATCTTTTGGTAAATAACTTTGAAAGGGAGCATCTGAATGTGCCAAGTAATATCTCATTTTGAAGACAGTATTGCTGGTTCTAACATGGTAAAATAATTGTGTCTGTACGTTTGACACATGTGCAGATATCAAAGTTTGTTTCGGACTTAGGTTATGGAAATTATGATTATTTTTTCATATTTTGCTAAATAACTTTGCAAGGGAGCATCTGAATGTGTTAAGTAATACGTCATTATGAAAAGATTATTTATAGTTCTAACATGGTAAAAGAATTGGGCCTGTATGTTGTACACATGTGCAGACATCAATGTTTGTTTTGGACTTAGGTTATGGAAATTATGATTTTTTTTATGATTTTTTTTCATATTTTGGTAAATAACTTTGCAAGGGAACATCTGAATGTGCTAAGTAATACCTCATTTTGAAGACAGTACTGATAGTTCTAACATGGTAAAAGAATGATGCCTGTATGTTGCACTCATGTGCAGATATCAAAGTTTGTTTCGGACTTAGGTTATGGAAATTATGATTTTTTTTTCATATTTTGGTAAATAACTTTGCTAGGGAGCATCTGAATGTGTTAAGTAATACCTCATTTTGAAAAGATTATTTATAGTTCTAACATGGTAAAAGAATGGTGTCTGTATATTGTACTCATAGGCAGATATCAAAGTTTGTTGGGAATTAGGTTATGGAAATTATGATTTTCTTTTCATATTTTAGTAAATAACTTTCCAAGGGAGCATGTCAGTGTGCCAAGTAATACCTCATTTTGAAGACAGTGTTACTCCTTATAACATGGTAAAAGATATCACAGTTTGTATAGTCTTGTACGATTATGAAAATTATACATTTATAATACTTTTCATTATTATGCCCATATCTTTGCAAGGGAGCATGGTGATCACACAAATGATGCATCATTTTGAAGCTGACATTCAGATGCACATCTTCTACACTGATATGTAGGCTCTGTCTGTTACAGGTGATGATATATTATGCTTTGTTTATTTATCAATTATGAAAAATAATATATTAATCATATTTCTGAGAATATCTCAAGAAAGGAACATCACACAGTAATGGTTAAGGTATCATTTTAAAGCTGGCATTCATATTAACAAATTACATTCAAATTGTATGGGTTTGCATGATACATTGACCAAGATATTGTGCTTTGTTTTTTCCAAAAAGGTAAAAAATATGCACAATATCAGCATTCCTTGCCAAATATTTAATAATGACTTTGATATACACTATCAACATTTATACTGTTGGAAAGGTCAGTGTCTGCTGAACAACTTTTGCGTTTACATTTTTAGTCTAGCTCTTATAGTTAAAGAGTTATGAACATTTGTTTTCTGTATGGTTTTACAAATGGATTTTCTGAAAATGAGCTCAGGCTGCACTGTTATTCCTATGGTGGAATTAAGCAGGCAGCTTTTCCTGAGCTGCTCCGGAGTGAATGAGTTAAAGGATGGTGTAGGTATGTCCCACTTTCAAGATATTAAAGTCCTGAATTATACCAGATTGATGTGTATGCAAAGTGCAACATTTTCTGTTGTGTTTGCAGTGTACATGTATACTTTATAGACATGTGCCTGCTTGATAAAAAAAACATTTATTTTTGTAGAGTGATTGATATATTTGTGAACAAGTACTGTATTAGCATTTCATGGGGGAGGTAAGAGATGGCTGCAGCTTAAATGTGTGTTTTTTTCTTTTCTCAAAAAGTGTTTTTCCCTTGTTATTGTTATTACATGTGGTGTGCAGCAGTTGCATGGTCACCTCACAGCAAGAGATTCTCTGGTTAGATTCTTAGCTGGGGTGCCTTCTGTGTGGAGTGTGCATGCCCTCCCTGCATTCATGTGGGTTTCATCTGGGTGGTCTGGTTTCCTCCTACATGACATGAGTCTGGAGCATTTCTCCCTGGGCATCAGCTGAAAATTGGCTTCATTCCAAGTCAGACTTTCCCAGTAAACAAAATAAAAAAAATAAAATCATGTATTTTGATGGCAGGAAGACTACATGCATAATAAACCAAAGTAATACATACTTTCATGCACTTTCCATTGTGCATCACCAAGCACTGGGTTTGTGAGACTGATGACAAAGTGTACATGTGAGATGCACATTTCCAGTGCTTACCCTGTTTGTGCTTAATTAATCAGAGAGCAACAGTGACAAGCATTACTTTGAGATTTGTTTGCTGCTGTAGCTGTTAGATTATTTAGTTCTATATTCATGTACTGTGGCCATACATGTTATGATGTGACACATATATTGTGTGGCTTTATAGACTGATGAAATTAATTTTTGCTATGTGGGATTCAAACCTATGTATAACAGACACAATTTTTTCTTCCACAACAGTGATTTATCATCCTTGCCGCAGAAGAAGTGCTTTTCAGACTTATTCAGGAATTACATATAAATACACATGACAGATTTAGGAGTTAGCCATGTATGTGTGTGACCTGACAAGGTCATGAGGATTATACAGTCATGTGTGTATGGGTTTTATTGAAGTCTGAAGGGTATCCAAGGTCATATACTACAATTTTATTTAAAGAAACTTAGTAGTCACAATGCCCTCATTCATACACATGATTCATATGAGCTCCACTGCTATACATACCTATTTGTTATTGTTATTTATAATTATATTTTAACTTTTTTATGTGACAGTTAATATAAAGTTGCATGGAACAACAGTAAAAATATTTGCAATTGCCTGTGTTGGAACCAGGACCATCTGTATTGCAGCCGTACACTCACACCTGCTGCCACAAGAATATTTACAAAGCAACTATATATTTCCCCAATCATTATTAGCTTCTGTGTGTTAACCACTGTGTACCTCCGCTTAGTGTGATTGTGTGATGCCCAACAAAATTAATTCAATGTATCCATTTTGAAATTGTTGACAAACTGCTTATTGTCTGCAGGTGTTCTGGACCTGCAAGTGTTGGGGAAGGCTGATAACCTTACAACACTGCTTAGTGGGTTTGCACAATGGAAAGCAAAAGAATGCAACAATGTATCTTTTCTGAAATCTAGAATATCTGCATTCTGTCTGCTTTACGTGTGGGCCATTAGTTTAGGTTTGTGTGATTGTAAGCATCATGCAAACCTGAGAAACAAAGTTAAACTTGTTTTTTGCATTGTGAACAGTATTTCTAGGTGTCATCTTTAAAAGAAAAGGGTGGAACTTGAATCATGATCTACAGATAGCATTTGTTGTGTGAATCAAAGTGTTTAGTGGATGTACTACAGACTCAGGTGATTCAAAGGTGTAGGTGATGTTTTGTTTATCATAGAAGTACATTACATGAAATGTTATTGTATTTCTCTGTTTCCCTGTTTGCACTAAGCCATGCATCATGCAAACAATGGTATTAAAAAAAGAAGACGAAAGATATATGAAATAAACAACCATTACAAAATAATTGTTTATACACATGAAAGATGTTGCACAACTCTGGATTTTAACTGTCACACCAATGGATCTTCTAAACACAATAATGGTATCTTATCCCTCTTTACTACAGACAGAGTCTTGCAGCATATGCTGTGCATAAAAGCAAGTCCCACATCATCCACAGTATTAACAAGACATATGGCGCTTGCACACGTCTCACTTGTTTGTACATGCATTAATTTCAGGTGTAGTGCAATGAGTGATCACAAAAACATTTGTGACTTTTTGTTTCCAGAAATGTAGCTTCTGTTTTATTGTTGATGTTCATTCTTCTCTTATCTGAGCAGTAAATGGCGACATGCTGTCTGTAAGGCATTATGTATCATTGTCTTTAAAATGTATGGGAATAGTAAATGACAATAATATACAGTTTTCAACAAAGGCAGGGGAGTTTGAATATTACTGAACAGAAACTGTGAAATGTGTGCTGTTCACTTTGATTTAAAACCTTGATGCAATTACTTCTACACTTTGTAAGTGTATACTGGCTGACATACCTAGTGCAGGTAAGGGAGTCTGAATTGTTGTGTATTCCTTCTCCCTCCCACTAACTATTCACATTTGCAATCCATTAGCAACAAATGCTGAGGTAGTGCCTATACTATATTTACATCTGCTACAAGAAGCCTGAAGGTTAGAATTCAGTAATTCCAATGAGTCCACACCTCATTTGCATCTTCATTGTGTTCACAGGCATGAGTCTACACCATAACAAGGCAAATGTGTAGCAAGGGAACTTGAAGGTGAGAGGACTTGTGTATTTGTAGAATACAGAGGATTGATATTCCTTTAGATTTATCTGCACAAAAGGTTTCTGATGTTGCTAAAGTATGTCTGCATTTTTCAGGTACCTGCTAGATTTGTTCACATGTTATGCGGAGAACTGTTATTTATATGCATTAGGGGATTAAAGTGTTATCTGTATGCATTTCTTATACTTCACTCTTGGCATAGATATTTTTGTCATGCAGTGACTTTCACAGGTACACATCCGGGTCTGTATTACAAGAGCGAAAATACTATTTAGCGAATTCAAAAACCCCAACACCTATTGCATGAACCGCAGATATCCTGAAAGCACTAAACCACAAAATTTTAAATGTCGAACTGTCATACTCTCCCAACCCCACCACCCACTACATGCTACCTACCCAAACAAAATAAATAAAGCACATACATACACTAACCAAACCCTATTTCTAACCCTAAAGTAAAGCACAAACACCCTACTTCTAACCCTACACTAAACCCCACTTACACAACTCTCTATGCACTATCCTTCCTTAACCCTAAGGTCCGTAACTATGGCACACTTCCCCTACATAGATATATCCAAACAAAATAAATAATCCACATACATACATTTAACAAAACCCTACTTCTAACCCTACACTAAACCCCACATGCACAACTATCTATGCACTATCCTTAACCCCTCCCTAACACTAAGGTCTGTAACTACCGCACACTTCCCCTATGAAAATATACACAAACAAAATAAATAATCTGCATACATACATTTAACAAAACCCTACTTCTAACCCTACACTAAATCTAGCATACATAACCTATCTCTGCACTTACCTTAACCCGCACCCTAACCTAAACTCCGTAACTATCCAACACTTACCTTATACTGCTATTCCATAGACGGGCCAACCATGGTAATTCGACATTTCCAAAATCACCGTTTTGGGCATTCACTATAAGTCTGTTTCATGCAATATGTGTCGATGTTTACATATTCGCGTAAACAGACTTTTGCTCAGCTAATATAGACCCTACACAGCCTTATTAACTTTCCTTACAAGTGTTATGTTCTATCTTATTCCATGTCAATGCAAAGCACTGTATATTCAGGAGTGTACTGCTTCTAAGATGGCCCAAAGACACCACCAGTGGATTGCTGGGCACAGTGAGAGATGCCTAACAATTGTGTACAATTTATATTGAGTTGTACATGTGCATGCATTTTGTGACAATTGTGTGGGAAGCATTCATAAAAGGTGAATTGTGTGTTATTCCTTGGATTCTACAAACTGTAATTTTCCTGTTGCTTTTGGGGTGGGGGTGCCAAGTACTATTTGTGTGTTATGTATCACCAGTTTGGTTTCAACAGTTTTGCTCTTGCAATTGTGTAGTCATCCTGGTATTTCCATGTGTGTATGGGGAAAATTGTATGTAATCAGTGGCATGTTGTAGCATAACAGCCAGGAATTGATTTAGGATTTGAATGCTGATGGCAGTGATATCCCCAGCATATGCCCTGTTAGCCTCTAAAAGGTTCCTGTAGCTACAACTCTAAGTGCTACACATACCTTAGTCTCCACAGGTATGGATTCTCCTCAGTTTACTCTTGGTCTAAGTTGCGGACAACAGAGGTTGCAGAGTTCCTACAGGATGTCTGTATTCACCCTGTAGCACTCTACAATTTCCACATACAAGCAAACTATGGTAAGTTAACAGGGGTCTAAATACCCTTTTCCTTCTTTGCTGGGGTCTATTTGCAGCAGCAGCAGTATAGACTTGTGCCTGATTCACATACATATGTGTAACAGCAGCTACAGCCCCAACAGTGTTTCCTTGTAGAGTACATTCTGTGGCTGTACTTCAATAAATAGGTTTTAGAATTTGCACTGAGTCTACACAATTGCATTATAGCTTGTTGAATAGCTCTTCTAGCTTGAATTGGTTGATTAGCATACTATTTATTTTTATTTATTTATTTAAAATATGTTTACTGCAAAAGTCTGACTGGGACAGAGCCCATTTTTAGTAGAAGCCCAGTGAGAAAGGCTACAGACGCATGTCTTCAGAATGTGGGAAGAAACCAGAACACCTGGAGGAAACCCATGTGAATTCAGGGAGGGCATGGGGACTCCACACAGAAGGCACCCCAGCTGAGAATCAACTCACAATTCAGCTGCTTAGGCTGTAATTTACATGCCATGATATATACCGTGTTTGTGTGGCTCTACACACCATGTAGAGCCACTTACTGAACACAAAAATGGTGCACTACCATGTGCACATCATGACGTAACATGCACATGGCCTTAGCGGAACATGTAGGCTTTATTGAATCTGCCCCCATATCTATTAATAGTCTGTTAAAGTTAGCAGCTGCCAAGTTATGAACTTCAATAAATGCGGAACTTCTACTGTATGTGTGTTTTCTATAAATACTTACCTGTTTTTAATTAAGTTCCTTGGAATGATGTGATGTTAACAAAAATAAAAACATTTTTTTTCTATCAGAATGTTACTTTTATAATTAGCTTATGTAGTGTTTTATTTGTATTTTAAATAACTGAATTTTTATGTATTTGTTTAACTTAGTGGACAAGTGCACTTTAAACATAGGTAATTGTTTAGTTATGTGACTACTGAATGGGTTATTTAAAACTTTGTCATGTTGCAAAATTGGTTCTGATGAAGTCCTGAATTTTTTGGACAAAAGTACTTAACTATGTTAAAATTGTTTTTATATTTCACTATCTTATGAAATTCTTAAGAGTTAAGTTGTGTGGCTTGTAACATTACTGTTTCATTTTGGTTCTTGGTTTCTTGGTGTTAAATGAAATCAAGCGTTCAATACACAGGAGGTTCAGGTTCAAATGTTTACTAGTGTACACCAGGAGGCAAAAAACGTACAAGTACAGAATTTTGTCTGACATGAAACAGGAAGTATACAACTTTATATAGTCTTTACATTCAAGCTGTGCCCACCTTACTGACGTGGTATGTCACAGGGCATCTACATCACTCTAGCTTGCAATGTTCTATTCATTGATCTATGCTGATGCTGTATATTTTAAAAACGTTTTCCTCTTGTAACAACATGGCCTTGCTATCCACCTGGTCAGACATAATGTCTTTCTGTAAAGTTACTTCTTCAAGGCTTTAAACTAGTCCAAATACAATAGCAGATTCAGTCTTTTAATACACTTCTTTGTTCCCTGTAACACTTTCCCAACAGCTGCATGCTATCTTAGTAACACATATACAAGGCCAAATCATTCCAGCAGGAAAGAGCAGAATATTTCATTATTTCACATATTTAACTTCCTGACCCAGCAGATTATCACTTGTGAAAAGGATAAACATAAAACCTTCTGAGCTGGCAGCTGCCAGGGCCAGAGGTCAATTTGCTACAAGCCACACTGCAGTTTCAAAACTACTTACAATTGCACATGAATTCAGCCTTTTTGTTATATCATTAATAGAATAAAATGCATTACATACTACTTTGCTTTTAAACTAGCATTTCACATATATTTAAATGCATGTTTTTCTAACATTTTCCCTCCTATTAATTCTTTTTATGCTATTTTGAAGTATGCATAATGTCATTTCATCCCCTAACCTCTTCCACTAAGGATTTTCAGCTAGGTGAGTCATTCAATCTATACTTCAGAAAAAGTTTCATCTGAGATCAATTTTTCAATCTCAATATCTTGGTACAAGGTTTCAGTAACAGATACATCAATAAAATCTTTGCTTAATCTTTTCATGCAGGGAATTCCACAACAAACACATGCTCCTATCAGGAGTATACCCACACAAATAGCAATTAGAATATTCATTAGGATGGAACCCCACCCCCGAATAGATTCTGGAAAAAGTCCATCAGTGGGTTTGGGCCTAGTTCAGTCATGGCTGATACTTGCTGAATTACCTCTAGGTGGTTGTTAATTTCATGCCTATTGTCTGGTATGTACGCACAGCATTCTTCTTTGATAAGCACGTACATACCACCTCTCACCGCTAGGGTGAAGTCAAGAGCCATTCGATTTTGTAGCACAACAGTTCTCATTGCATTCAGTTTATCAGTCACCAGTTCTAGGGCAGAGAAAGTTGCATTACTCATTACTTCGAGAATTTTTGACAGCTTCCTCAGCTCCCAGATCGATTTGACTGCTCCATATGCTGGGAATATTCCTGCCCAAGATATAACACTGTCACTCAAGTCCATATGAGTCAATTTGCTTTTGTCCTTTACGTTATTATGGTCTTTCTAGCCAGCTTCAATCTGTCCAACTGGATTTACAGGTTTCCCGACTGGACCTCCAGGTTTCCGAGCTGCTTCTCTCATGTTTCGTATCTTTCCCAAAGGTAATTCTGCAGTATGTCTTATTGCCAGAACCAGATAACCCAAAAAGCAACTGCCGGACCAATTCTCAGGTAGCCATTTATATGCCTTTTTCCCACAAATAAAATAACAGTTTTCTACTTTAGTACTAATATGCATTAACCCTGCATGAAACATTTTCTGGTCTATAACTGACAATTGTTTAAATAAAACAGGATTCTTATGAATTTCATTCATGGTTGTTTTCAGTGAGTTCAAATATGAGTCATAATTAGTATTGCAAAGAATATTGCCGTTACTAGTCTTAATATAACACCGATAAGATATTGTTAAATTAAAATTGCTCCAGCCCACCTGGAGGTCGTCATTTTTGTAAAAACATACAATTCCCTTTTGTGTAACAGGTAAAAATAAAGCTATTTTGTCCTGTGATCTCACAGTTCCTGTATCAAAAAACAAATTCTCCCAAGTCTCATTTATCCCCAAAGGGACAGCGGACATTATCAGTCCTCCATATGCTGTTGGTATAGCTGTACAAACCCAGAAATTCAAAATGTTCATGGTTTCTGCATATACACGCTTCATAGTTAGGTATGTGTTAAAATTTGGATGCCAGTCTATAGACGTTTTGTCACGCCTTCCCACTTTCACTTGTGTGGTTGAGTGAAGAAAAAACCACAACAAGAGGAAAATTATCACAATTATAGTCAATAAATGTATACTCAACAAAATGATTATGCAACATCTCTGGGGTTGATCTAAATTTCTATTCGCTTTGTTCTTGGCCATTTTTCCCTTGTTGTATATCAGTCACAAAGTTTTTATCAAGTTGAAAGTTCTTTACTGGTTTGCAGTGTGTCAAATGAACCCAGGACGTCCTTTCAGCCACTCTGACTGCAGTAGGCGTTGCCAACAGCACCTGGTACGGTCCTTCCCACTTTGGACTCACCCAATTCTTCCTCTTTATCACTTTTAGCCACACCCGCGTTCCGGGATCCAAAACTGCTTCCACCGGTCTGGTCTGTTCCTTATCCGAAAGAGAGTTAAACTGCAAAACAGATTTATCTGTTAACAGTTTCCTCATATAACTAGCTAATGAACTGTCAGCCTCTTGTTCTGCGGGCATGAAAGCTTTCCACTGGGGCACATAATATGCTCTCCCAAAAACCATTTCACAGGGAGTCAGACCCTTCACATTTGGAACCGTTCTCATACTCAGTAGTGCTAAAGGCAGACAGTATATCCAATTCTTTTGGGTCTCTTCAACTAACTTCCTAAGTTTACTTTTAAGGGTTCCATTGTACCTTTCCACCAGTCCTGCTGACTGTGGGTGGTAGGCACAATGGTTTTTCAAGGAGATTCCAAAAAATCTTCCAAGTTGCTGAATTGTCTGATTGACAAAATGTGTGCCATTGTCACTATAAATCCTTTCCGGAATGCCAAACCTGGGGATTACTTCTTTTATCAGGGCTTTCACCACTGTTGCTGCATCCAGATTTTTAGTTGGAAAAGCTTCTACCCATTTAGAAAACATATCTACAATGACTAAACAATACTTTTTCCCTTCACACTTATTTAATTCTATGAAATCCATACAAATAGTATGGAACAGATATGGTGGTATAGGAAAACTTCCTTGCTTAGGTTTAAATGCCCCTTGTGCATGATGCTTGTTACAAGTATGACAAGCTGCACAAAATTTTTTTGTATAGTTTGTGAATCCATATGTTTGGAATATTCGGTTTACTAACTGTACCATCCCCCCTGCTGAGACATGGCACTGCCCATGGCTCAACAAAGCTGCATATCTAAATAAATTAGACGGCAATATTGTTGTTTTCTCTTTGGAAATGTACAGTTTAGTTTCAAGAACTGCGCCTTGTTTTTCCCATTTTTGTTTTTCTACTTTTGTAGTAAGTGTCTGCATTGTTTTTAACATGTCTAAATCTAAAATCTCAGAGGGTAAATCCTCATTCAAAAGTAAAGTTTTTGAGTCTGAGGCCGCTTGCTTTGCAGCTGCATCAGCTCTTGCATTGCCTTTCGAAATTCTATCCTGTTGTTTTGTATGAGCTATACATTTGCACATAGCTACTTTGATAGGTAACTGAATAGATTCTAATAGTTCCAAAATAAATTGCGCATGATTAATTGGTTTCCCACTAGATGTTATCATTTCCCTATTTTTCCATTGTTGTGCAAATACATGTATTGTAGAGAAAGCATACTGACTATCAGTATATATGTTTACACATTTGTTTTTTGCTAAAGTACACGCCCGTGTCAAAGCTATCAATTCTGCTGCTTGTGCAGATAAGTTATGTGGTAAGGATTGAGCTTTTAGAATTTTAGTGTCTGTAACTACTGCATACCCCAGTAGATTTTTTTTTGTAGGGTACCTCCTGCATGAGCCGTCCACGTAATATGTCACCTCGGCATTATCCAAGGGCATATCTGTGAGAGCTTGTCTAGGTAAGGTTAACTGTTCAGTCTCTTGCAGGCAGCTGTGCGGTGTGCCATCCACAGGAGTTGGAAGTAATGTTGATGGATTTAATGTTGTACATCATTCAATTGTCATATGAGGTTGGCTCAGCAGTATAGTCATACATGAAAGATGTCTAGCAGGACAGAGATATGCTACTTTTTCTTGCAGTAAAATTATTGCGACTGCATGAGGCACTCTCAATGTGAGAGGGTGGAACAACACCACTGAGGCCGAAGCCTGTACTGCCATTGCAGCTGCAACTACCGCTTGTACACAGTGGAGCAAAGATTGTGCCACTGGGTCTAACTGTGATGAATAATAGGCTATGGGGCATTGCTTATCCCCATGTTGTTGCATCAGCACTGAAGTCATATATCCTTGCTTGCAATCTATGGTCTGAAAGAACCGTTTGTGATAATTTGGGAGTCCTAAAACTAATGAAGAAACTATTAACTGCTTCAACCTGCAGAAAGCCATTTCTGCTTCGGGTGTCCATTGTAAAATATCTTGTGCTGCCATTGGTGTCTTATATATCAAGTCAGTCAGTGGACCAGATTCCAAAGCATAATTTGGTATCCAACTCCGACAGAAATTAGTTGTCCCCAAGAAGGACATCATTTCCTTCTTGGTTGCTGGTTTGGGTGCTTGCAAAATTGCTGTTTTTCTATCCTCGTCTAATATCCTACCTTTATTGGATATCACATATCCTAGGTATCTAACTTGCTTTTTCTAAAGTTGTAACTTACTTTTATTTACTTTGTGTCCTTGTGTTGCTAAACATTTTAATAACGCTACAGTATCCTCACTGCATTGCTGCTGGGTGGAGGCTGCTAGCAAGATGTCATCTACGTAAAGTAGAATTTGACTACCTCCTGGTGGGGTAAACCCTGCCAGGTTGCTAGCCATTTCTTGTGCAAATATTGTTGGGCTCTCACAATATCCCTGTGGTAGTCGAGTATAAGTATACCTTTTACCCTGAAATGTAAATGCAAACCAATATTGACTATCAGGATGTATAGGTATCGAAAAGAAAGCATTACTGATATCGACCACAGAGAAATATTTTTGTTGCGGTTTTAAATCATTTAACAAAATATGTCGGTCTGGCACTGTGGGTGCTCTGGGTATCACTGCATTGTTCACAGCTTGTAAATCTTGAGCCATCCGCCATTCCCCATTTGCTTTTTTGACAGGAAATAGGGGTGTAGTACATGGTGAATCAGGAGATTCTACCAGTACTCCTTTCCTGAGTAATGCTGCTATTATAGGTTTGATTCCTACTTCTGCTTCCTTCCTCAAGGGGTATTGTCTTTTCTGTGGCTTAAATGCCGATTTTGGTTTAATTGTAACTGGTCCTGCTGTTTGAATAAGTCCTACATCTGACTTGCCTGTTCACCAAAGAGTCGTTGGAATTTTACATAAGGCTTTTTTTTCTTCTTCTAATAAAAATGCTAATCAGCTGTCCTTACTAGATTGCAAGTGTACAGTCGGATGTGTCTGTGTCAACCAATTCAACTTTTGTTTTTGTATTCCTTGTTCTGACAATTTTAAGTCAGTCTGTTTCTCCCATTTTGTCACCTTTTTTCCTAAGTCTGCCCATTTTACATTTTTGTTCTTTGTCAAGCTGACATGTGGTAATCGATTTGATCTATATAATGCAAGGAATTCTTGAGGTAATGAACAGCTAACTACACTGTTTCCCTCAGTATCCCAGTACAAAGTACATAAAACCAATCTAGTTGCGCAATTTCTGAACAATTTTTGCTCATACTCTCTATCAGGTCCTGGCGTAGTACAGTAGTATAGAGTACCGTGTAACAAATGCTGTCGATCAGTGTAAAGGGAGGGGGCTTTACTGATGGCTATGTTCATCAGTTTCTCGGTTACTGCCCTTGGACCAGTTGTAACTAGGTCCTGGCTGTACCAGTAAAAAATTTTACCCTCCGATCGCACTACAAAAGTATCCATTTGCCTCTGTGCTTCCATACCCTGCACAGTCGGAACTACTGCTATGCCAAATATCTGCATAAGGTCCCTGCCAAATAGGTTCACTGGACACTTTGCAGAAACAACGATTTTAATTCTTTGGGTCATACCTGAAACAGGGTCAGTTATTGCTATATCATGGGAAAGTGGTTCCCTGTATAGCTGTCCATTTGCAGCTTTCACTAGTATATAATCAGGTGATTTAAAATGTTCTGGTAACTTGGAGGGGTGTATCAGGGTCCGTGACGCTCCTGAGTCACACAGGAATTTGACTTCCCTTCCCTCCACCAGAAGTGTAACTTCCGGTTTCGTATCTGCTAAGTAGAGCTCTAAGCTCAATAATGCTAAATCCAAAATTTCACTTTCTTTATCTTTCATATCTACTTGCACTTCCTCTATTCCTTCTATCACATTTATATTTGTCTTCTGTTTATTAACTTTTCCTGATGATTTCTGACTTTTGCATGATGTATCTTTACTATCATATAGTCAGTCCTCATCTCCCTTATCTTCTGTAATTACCTTTTTGTTTTGTTTACAATCCCTCACTAAATGTCCCTTTTTTCCGCACTTAAAGCACTCACCTCTCTTTTTCCTTTCCTCAAAATCTTCTGATCATTTATCAGACTGTTTGTTTCCCTGGGCATTTTTTTTGCCTTTTTTACCTGACTGTAACACACATACTTCAGCTTCGTCTTCAGTAGTGAAGACTTGCGCCTTCTTTTTCTTTTTGCTATTAAAATGTCTTTCAGCATGTCTTGCATATTCAAGTAAGGCTTGTAGCCTACCTGTTCGATGGTCTATCATATGCTTCATAATGAAGCTACTGATAGGTGCAATGCAACCTTTCAAAAATGCATTTTTTAATTGTTGTTCATATGGGGAATCATTCGTTTGGTTTTCAGGAACTGTCATACCGCTATGATTATTAAAACACTCCAATAATCTAGCATAGTATCCATCTATTGCCTCATTTTCCTGTTGTATGCATTGATTAATGCAAGTCCAGTCTGCTCTAGGTTTTCATTTCTCAGAGATTCGGTCTGTAAGACCTTTTACTCTGTTGTCTAATTCTGCATCACTATGTGGGAGTGGTTTAAGCTCTGCATTACGAGGATTCCAGGTGCCACAAATCATGTGCCAATTTGGACCTATAATTTGTCTTACTACTTTTTTTTACTTCTTTCCCATTCAAGTGGTAACTCAACCTCATGCCTTGTAAATCTAAAAATTTCGTAAAATTAACTTTTGGATGGGGGATTCCCTCAGTAGCTTTCCGGATATCCTCCGGTGTCCATGGTCTATATACTAAGAGTGTTGGGTCCTGCCCTGCCTGTCCTGCCTGAGGATTTGGGACCTCTATAAGTGGACATATTTTTTCATCACTCTCATCCTGTAGGTTTCTCTCTATTTGATATGATTCTGCATCCCCACGTATTTTATGTGCTCGGGACCTAGTTTCAGTAGGATCTCTAACAAATGGTTGTGGTCTCGCTGAGACTTCAGGATAACACAGAAGCGGACCAGCGTGTCCACTCACTTCATATCCTGAAAAAGGTAAAGGAGGGAGCAAGGGAGGAGGGGGAGCTATTGCTATTACTAAGTTATTATCTTCTTTGTCTAAAAATAATGTTTTTGAATTTTTAATCTTCTGTTCTCTACGATTTGCTTTCTCAATCCACCTGTGTGCCTGAGGAATGCCTAATTGGCGTTGCTTTTTTGCCTGCCCTCCCGCATCAGATTTAAGTTGCTTAAGAAGTTTAACCAGCGAAGTTTTATCTAATTTACCATCAAATTCATATTTGTTAACCCATTTCGTATAATACCTAACATTATCAGAACGTTGAGATTGCATGTATTTTGCGTCTTCGGTTAGGGACGGATCTCGCGATGTTTTAGTGCACTGATTTCCCATGGTAAAAGAAAATGTTACGTAACCCTTCTTATCACATGATATCAAGTTTTCAGTTCCTTTTCACAGTTTATCTAGAATAACTGCCTACCTTATTCTGTTACCCTGATCTATGACCAAATATACAGTAATTTCTTTTGTCCCTGATCTGCATAACAAATCTTGACAACAATATTTACTGTAACCTAGTCCCTGATCTAAAACAGAAAAAAGGCAAAATCTTCCTACCTGAGCCTCCGGTATTGAGCCGTCCAGGATCCGCTCTTCGGCCACAGATCAGAAAGTGGCAAGCCTCTTTAAACGACAATTCAGTCGGAGGTCTTTTTACTCAAGAAGAACCGTTTTGGTAACTTCTCCTGCGCAGTATTCGACCACCGGTAGACTCTGATCTGCAGCTGTCTGAGGGATATCCGGCTTGAAGGACCAAACTGTTAAATGAACTCAAGAGTTCAATACACAGGAGGTTCAGGTTCAAACGTTTACTAGTGTACACCAGGAGGCAAAAAACGTACAAGTACAGAATTTTGTCTGACATGAAACAGGAAGTATACAATTTTATATAGTCTTTACATTCAAGTTGTGCCCACCTTACTGACGTGGTATGTCACAGGGTATCTACATCACTCTAGCTTACAATGTTCTATTCATTGATCTATGCTGATGCTATATATTTTAAAAAAAGTTTTCCTCTGGTAACAATACGGCCTTGCTTTCCACCTGGTCAGACATAATGTCTTTCTGTAAAGTTACTTCTTCAAGGCTTTAAACTAGTCCAAATACAATAGCAGATTCAGTCTTTTAATACACTTCTTTGTTCCCTGTAACACTTTCCCAACAGCTGCATGCTATCTTAGTAACACATATACAAGGCCAAATCATTCCAGCAGGAAAGAGCAGAAGATTTCATTATTTGACATATTTAATTTCCTGACCCAGCAGATAATCACTTGTAAAAAGCATAAACTTTAAAACTTGCTGAGCTGGCAGCTGCCAGGGCCAGAGGTAAATTTGCTACAAGCTACACTGCAGTTTCAAAACTACTTACAATTGCACATGAATTCAGCCTTTTTGTTATATCATTAATAGAATAAAATGCATTACATACTACTTTGCTTTTAAACTAGCATTTCAGATATATTTAAATGCATATTTTTCTAACACTTGGCACTGGAAGCTCCTTTGTATTTGTATTTTAACATGTCTCTTAACCAGATATTGCTACTGGGTTAATTCTAGAAAGAGAGGGCACAGCTTGAGTCTTCTGAGTCTGCTTGGTTAAAAATACATATTAAAATCACCTCTGAAATTAACATTTTATAATTATGTCAAAATAGCAAGTTTTGACAGCAAATACGAGTCTGATTCTGATCCATAGACATTGTCCACAACTGCAAAAGGATGCACAATCCTCAACACATATCTCTGTCCTGTATGATTCACATAGTTTACTATCATGATAGTGATCATTACATTACTGGAGTGTGGAATGTCAAAAGTCAGAATGTCGATAATGTTTGTGAGAACATTGTTAATGTCGTCAATGAAAATATTGTATTACATATCCAAGTCAGAATTCCAAGTTCGACATAATGTTGTCGGTTGAACAGGCTGATTTGACAGAATGGGATCATATCCTAGTTCTAGGTGTGTAGAAAATGTCCTATAATCCAGCTTTGTATGCCCAAAAGTCCATAGGCTGTGGTAATCGGGTTTACTGACAACATAAATTGTTTCTGTAAGTATGCAGTTAGTACTACAAATAGAGTACATTTGGATTTTGTTAAGAAGAAAGTGTAGTATGTTCGCTGTCTTTTATTTCTCTAAGTGCTTACATACTGATGATGAGTAGTGAAAGTATAGATGCTATTCCTGATACACTTGGACTTAGAGCTCATGGTACAGTGTGGATCAGGAAATTTACCCTTTTTCCCCACTGTAGTGCAATCTCAGAGTTGGAATATATAATTTGCAGGGGGGTGCAAAACATGAAGTTCAGTGTCATGCAGTATGTCCATACTGCTGACAACCAGAACTTAGATTACTGCTATGAATGGTGCAAACAGTATGCCAAATAATGCCGAATTTGTATAATCTGCATGATGTTCGACATACTGACCTAGTTAGTGTTGAGTCGCTGAACTGAACTTTTTTTTTTCAAGTCAATTTTGATAGTAAACAAAACAAAACTATACAACTGTGTATCTGAAAGAGTCCAGGCATACCAATTGTATGCAAACAGGTACCTCAAGATATAATACACAAAAACTTTATGAATTGTAGCTGACACCGCAGACCATGGTGATATATTAATGCACATACAACCACAGACAGAAGTAATGAGATGCATTTGTACACTTGATTATCAAGTAACTCAGCTGAACAACTATATCATAATTACTTGTGCACACAACAGACAGAAATGTTAAATTATAGAGGAGCTGCAATGACAACTCCTGATGTGCAGTGCAGTACCCACAAACACACTATCTGAACTACACTGGCCCACCTACCATGTGAGTCAGTCCCCACCAATAAAAGTAGTTGGTCACCTAGATCCTCTCATTTCTATTCATGCTAATGCATCATTCTCCATTATCATAATTAATAGCCTAAATATTTTATGAATGTTGGTTTCTTATCATTGTACAGGACTGGACACAGTAGCCCAGTGCAATGCACATGAGCTGTGTCTGTAGAAATGTGTCATTCTTGTCTAATGGCTGCCTGTGCCTTTGGGGTATCTACCACCAAATGGACACTCACTATGGTCATAGATTCTGCCTGTATGGTACAGACAATATGTGCATCCAACAGGCAGTAAAGATTGTTTTATTCTTCTCCATGTAGTACTGTGGAAGGAAAGGAAGTACACACATGGTTGATGACTGCTTTCATTTACACGTTCCCTGGGCTCAGCTCATATAGGCAACAGTTATCTGTTGTGAGATTCTGAATAAGCCTGTTATGTGGTTCAGCATATAACCAGTCTCCACACATTTTACACCCCACACACGAAACCCATCCACACATGAACACGTGCACCACTGCACTAAAAAAATAATAACCAGTGCAATCATCAACAAACCAATGACACATGACTATGAGAGGGTACTTTCTACATGTTTTCTTTATTTCTGCCTGGTCAGTACCTGTTAACGCATTTGGTCACCAAGCCTGTTTCCCTGGCTGTCTGGGATGACAAAGAACATAGAGTTCACTGGTTAATGTGTCAACACTTGCAAGTTCACCACTTATCCAGGAGTATAGCACAGGTGCTATTATCCATTCACATCCACATACCCACAGCCAGAGCTCAGTCATTCAGTACACAAATTACTAATATCCTTCATGCATTGTGCACATCCTAGCAAAGGATGGTTATGTGTGCACATTTTGTGAATCATGTTAATTTTTTAGCTGTATACTAACAAGAGACTGCACAAAGCATGTACACCACTGCATTCAGAGTTCATGAATACAAATCCAGAGAAACATGTAAAACTACCAAACAACAGCCACTGCATATTTAATTGGGAAGGTCTTAGTATAACCAAAGGTGAAAGTGTGGTCCTCCATATCTCATGCATCAAAGTAATCTGGTGCTAGTCATTTTAGTGGATGTTTTCTTTTAGTGTTCTCAATATTTATTTATCTGTTTGCTTATTTGTTTATTTACTTATCAGCTATTCTGGAATGTTGTATGATGCTGGCAATATGTTTTGCTATACAAAAATGATTCTTTTTAGAAAACTTTTCTGAAGAATAGCAGTCATTCCATTAGTTGTAATGGGTTAACCTGATGGCAAAACTCTGTCACTCATTATATCTCATCTCTCCCTGCATGTAGAATGTAGAATGGTTGACCTAAGGATAAGGAATAGAATGTAACTAAAGAAAATGTTTGCCAAAATGACAAATGTTAAACTTATTCTCGATTGTGGAAAACTTTAACTGCTGCAACTACATTTTTCTTCTGAATAATCTTGTTTTTTTATCACCTGTTATTGTGAAGAATTTAGGATGTGTTTATGTTTTGAAGCTCTTTTTTCTTTCAGTCTAGATTGAGACAGATTTATTTTCTAATCATGGTATGGGGCAAGCTGCTGTAATATTCTATGGACAATTATTCAGAGCATTTTCCATTGAAAACTCAAACAGCAGACTCACTTATTGGTTCTGACTATTGATTTAAGTAGTTAATGATGTATGATAAAGCCATTCATTCATTTAAACAGTCACACAGTCATAATTCTTTAAGTGAATGAATACCTACATCAGTACCCACACAAACACTGGATATATATTTCAAGTACTCTATCCCCACCCCATTGTTATCACCAATCTCTCCCTAGCAGCTTGAGTCCAGGCAATTCCCCCATCCACGCTGACTTACCCATGACATTGCCACATTTTCCATAATAACTACGGAAATTATGTTCTGTGGAATAAATGAAATGCTCAGCAAAGTTTTTAATTCTGCTGAAGACTAGACAACATGTATAATATGATTTTGTATGGCAGTGACTGATAAACAGTCATTGTATATTGAATGGAACAGACAAATAGCAATGCTGAATCTGAGTGGAATTTCTGACAGATTTGCACATTTATTTATATCTGTGCCACTTGTTAGTATTGTAAAACTGAATAATCTAATTTATGGCTTCTTTTCAGAAGCAGTTATGTGGGCCTGAGTTAAAGGCAGAGAGAAGAATGTATTTTTATCAATAGTAAGATATGGGAAGCTTTGGCTATATGCAGAGTAGCAGATATTGTGTCCTCTGTGCTCAAGGCTAAATACTAAAGAAAATTGTTTTACAGGAGGTAGCCACCCTGCATCCATCCTCATGTGAGACGACAAAGCTCCCTATGCCCCATTACATATATTTACTAACTCCATGGCCACACAGGAGTGTGTGTAAAAGTAAATCAGAAAACAGCGATCCTGCAGTGCCAAAGAAAACTGAAAAATGGAACACACACACACACACACAGCATTTTCAGAGAGCAAAAGTACCTCACAAGTATCCTAGGCCTTAAACACTTGTCCTATATGGACAGACTCAAAAAACTCCAACTATTCTCTGTCTCATATCGCCTACTTAGAGGCACTCTCTGCTTGACTTACAAAGCCTTATCTGACCCAGCTCTGTTAGAAATGCTACATCTAAAGAAATCCCAATCCCTCCACACCACACGGTCCAGAGACCTCAACCTCATTACCACAATCAACAGAACAAGCTGGAGGAACAGGTTCATAACTCAGAAACTGCCCATGCTATGGAATAGACTTCCCATACATGTCAAATAGAGCACCCCACTGGCCCTCTTCAAGAGAAATTTTGATGAGTGGATAGTAAATAGAAAATTCACCCTGGTGATCACTCCAGTGGCTCTACTCAACAGAGGCACTGGGAACTAAGGTTGGGTGGTACAATCCCAGGGTAATCTTATGGGCTAGGCTTGTAAAGACTCTAGGGCTGTTAACCTAGTACACACCTATGAACCTATATAAAATCACCCAAATACATGCCCAGAAAGCACTAGACAAAGCAATGAAATTAGCCTTTAAGTTTAGACCAAACATCAACTCAGTTTAAAAACTTACCAAGCAACACATGATCAAAACTGCCTTGACTGAGTACAGAGAATCTATTCACATCTGTGACCTTTGGAACCAAGAGTTGTGGTCTGAAAGTCTAGTGATTGTTTACAGCTGGCTGGTGATACACTAGACCACAGTCTCCATTAGCTGACAGAATAAGATGGAGTTTACATGACTGTCTACAAGCCTGGCAAAACGTATGAGGTGCAGCACCCATCAGGATTAAAGCACTCTCATCAAACTAAATAAACAACTCAGAGGTCAAATAAGGTCTAACAAAGCCATATTAAAGGTAAATTTGGCCTCTCAGGCCAAGGATAGCCACAAGCCATTTTTCAGCTATGTCCACAACCTCAAAGGCAATACTCAGTTTAGTGAAGAGTTAATTGTAAACTGAGCCTCCTATACTGAGCCAGAAGATATAGCAAACCTGCTGGCCAACCAATTCATCTCCAACTTTACCCCTCTCTCCTCCTCAACCTTCCCTCATGAAATACCATCAAATATAACTCCCCCTGCTATCATTAGGGAACAAATCCTCAATTCTCTCTCTAAGGCCAACAACACTGGATCATTGGGCCCAGACAATATCCCAGGATGCCTTCTAAATAGCATGAAACATGACCTAGTAGCCTCCAAACAGGATGTGTGCCTCATGAAGAGAGAACAGCAACAGTCATTCCTCTGCACAAAGGTGGGCCATCTACAGACCCTGGAAACTGCAGACCCATAAGTCTCACTAGTCTCATATACAAAGCCATCGAAAGAATGCTCATGGAAATGATCAATAATGATATAGTAAACCTCAGGACACGGGACCCAACCCAATTTGGTTTCAAGGGCAGCTCATACCTACTCAGCCAGGAGGACTTCTTTGAGAGAGTCACCAAAGCAATTAATGATGACAAAATGGTCCACACTGCCTACCTTGACCTGGCCAAGGCATTAGATTCAATAACTCCTCAGGCATTCTTGCAAACTCAATAGATTAGGTACAAGCTCTTATGTTACCCAGTGTCTAGACAACTGGCTCACAGACAGGACCAAGGAAGTTAGAATTGGGGAGTCTGCCTTTACTAAGATGCCAGTCACAACTGGAGTCCTTCAGGGATCAATCCTTGGACTACTCCATTTTGACATTTATAAAGTCATGGCCAATGTCAATGGCCTCTGGCAGACTAAATTTGCAGATTGATTGCAAATTAAGAGCTGTCATTGAATCTCACACTGACACAAATGTTCTTCAGGAATGGCTGACACAGACAAACAACTGGTGTCAGAGCCATGCATAATAGCATCCTTTGGGAAGCCATCCTCCCCTGGTAACTATCATATTGACAACACAGCCCTTAGAGTTAATCCAGTCATCAGAGACTTAGGGACATAGACAGTAATCCAGCCTTTGAACATGCCTACAGTAGTGAGGAAATCATTCTATGTTGTGCAACTTATAAACAAAAGTATGACATCTAGGTCCAAAGAATTCATTGTTCCACTGTATTCAGCATTAATCAGACCTATCAATGAGTGGAGGAGAATGCCACCTTTAGTATGTACCTAACCAGGCATAGAAAACAATTGGAATGTCCACAGAGGTTCATCACTAAAAGAATGCAGGATGTAAGTAACATATCCTGTGCAGACTGCCTCAAGGCCCTATGCCTGTATTCTCTCACCAAGAGGCTGTTGAGGGGATATCTATATCTGGCATACAGGACATTGTCAGACCCCACTCTGATGGACCTCCTGCATTTCCACAAAACAAACAGCACTAGAATTACCCATTCTAAAGACTTAAACCTTGCCTGTTATATAAATAGGAGCTGCTGGAGAGACAGGTATGTATTCCAGAGATTACCCCGTCTCTGGAACAGGCTCCTTATCCATGTGAAGCAGAGCTCCTCCTTAACACATTCACGTGTAAGTTAGACAATTGGATGGGGAACAGCAAATTCATCTCTAGCTTGGCACTTATACAGACAAGCTGTAAATGGTTCAACTCCCAGGGCCCTACTTGTAAATGTTTCATCTCCCAAGCCCCTGCTTACACTTATAAAGGGTACCAGAACTTGTCAGAGATTTGGGATGCATGTTTAAGCTTAAAAACACCCTTGTGATCCTTAGCCTAGTAAACACCTATGAGCCTATGAACCTAAGAGAATATGTAGTTCCCTGTGGTGAAGGACTCCGTAACTGATTGATTATAAGAGTACATTTGGTCTCCATGACTGATTTTAAGAAGACATTTGGTCCCCACTGGTGAAATTCACTATATATATCTATAAAACCCATGATTTCATTCAGTATTTGACCTATGCCAGGTGTGTGTTACAGATATATGAAAACTAGATGAATTGTTTAGCTTTTGGCACATCACAACAGCATCTCTTTAAACTACCTGAGCAGTGGTAAATGCATATTTTTCATGCACTGCCTTTCTGACAACTCTGAAGTAATGGTGTAGATGGAATTCAGATTTAATTTATTTATTTGCACTATCTTTCCTAGTACGAGATGGAAGATCCCTTCAATAAGACAAAATGTTAGCTAGTTTTATGCAGTGCTTCAAAAAATAAAAATCATGTAACAGTAAACCTATTGTTTATTTGATCTACTAAAGATACAATAACAAATTATAGATTTTACTGAGTCTGTCTCTCGATGCATGAATACTCTGTTCTACAAATATAAAAAGAATATTTGATATTTCCTTACTAGACATGTATATTTCTGTTCTCATAAAGCAATCGATGTGCATTAACATACTTTGATGTCTGAGTTACTCAGATAGTGATTTATTTCATTTTGCGTATGTGACTTTACAAACGCAAATCAATAAAAAAAAAATCAAAAATGGACATCATTAGATATACCTGGAATCCTGCATGCATATGTTCCTCAGCAAAAGGAAAAAAGAAAAAAAAAAAAAAGAAAATGTCTTAGTAAGTAATCTGTATAGCCTTTAAAGTCTGAATTGCATGGTGTCATCTCCTGTCTGCATGCATTTCAGTTTTCTGTTCTACAGTGATCATCATTGGATTCTTGCTCTGCCATATCTAAGTACATTCCTTAGAAAATCATTAGATAGAAATATATCATGTTTTGTTGAATCCTCTAAGTAAAACTCTGTCATTTGTTTAGGTCTGATGATCAATGTTTGTAACATACAGTATCACAAATATGTTAACAGCCCACATCAAATATCCACATGATATAAAAATAAAGCTGATTATGCTGTCCCAGCTAATAAATGCTGAATTATTTATTCTCCAGTAGCAAACTTAATCTAGTTCAGGGTTATGGTGGAGTCAGAACCTATCCGAGTACCTAATGTGTGCAGTGTAGGAATTCTAATTCTGAATACGGTTACAGACTGCTATATAATCACACACACACATGAACATACACTCAAACTCAC
Organism: Protopterus annectens; assembly: GCF_019279795.1. Lineage (NCBI taxonomy): Eukaryota > Metazoa > Chordata > Ceratodontiformes > Protopteridae > Protopterus > Protopterus annectens. The sequence continues at coordinate 1,863,984,650 of NC_056743.1, read as the reverse complement.
TCACACATAGAATGCATTTCTAGAGGTTATTTGGAGTCATACCAATTCACTTATGGCATGTCTGTGCAATGTGGAAGGAAAGTGACGTGTCCAGAAAAAAAACATAAAAACTTACATGGCAATATGGAGAATGTGTAGACTCCATTGAACAGACAATTCAGTTGATAAATGGGGAATGAAACACCATAAAAAAGCAATGCTAAAGACTGTACCATCCAACCAAGCCTTCATGAAAATTTACATAAGTGTTACAGTTAGTGTCATCTTCAAACTGTCATTGGGATGTATGTTCTCTCTCTGTTCATCTTTTTTGCACTATATTTTGTAATGCAGCTGACTATCAGCTGACACCAGTTTCTCTCCCCACCCACTGGTTATACTGGTCTCTCTAGTCCTCACCCAGACCTACTCTGATCATGCTCTGGACCAGTGAGGAGATCAAGGTGTCCTATTGCAGCGTTGCATTGTTGCCAGGCAGGTTTGGCTTTAAGCCCTAGCTTCCCATTTTGTCTTTTTGTATACCTGTGCTTCCAATCAGCAAATATTAAATGGCATGGAAACATGTGGGGTATTGTCCAGTGGCATATTATTCTGTTTACACAGCAAGTGACCTAATGTCCACAGCCTATTCCCACTTAGATCAATACCTATTTACAGTATGTATTCACAGGCTCCACCAAGGAGTTTACATGAGGAGTGTCCCTCCATAGGCATGATTATCCTTCCCTTGCACCTCCTCCAATGTCCAATCCACTAATGGAACTGGGGATTCAGGGATATAGCAAGGGCTTTATCCCTCTGCACCATGGTACAGCACTCTTTTCATTTATCAAGGGCTTTATCCCCCTAGACCATGGTGCAGCACTCTTTTCACTTATCAATGGTTTTATCCCTCTGCACCATGGTACAGCACTCTTTCCACTTATTAAAGGCTTTATCCCTCTGTACCATGGTACAGCACTCTTTCCACTTATTAAAGGCTTTATCCCTCTACACCATGGTACAGCACTCATTTCACCTATCAATGGCTTTATCCCTCTACACCATGGTACAGCACTCATTCTCAGGGTTTCTGGACTATAACAAGGGCTTTATCCCTCTACACCATGGTACAGCACTCATTTCACCTATCAATGGCTTTATCCCTCTACACCATGGTACAGCACTCATTCTCAGGGTTTCTGGACTATAACAAGGGCTTTATCCCTCTACACCATGGTACAGCACTCATTTCACCTATCAATGGCTTTATCCCTCTACACCATGGTACAGCACTCATTCTCAGGGTTTCTGGACTATAACAAGGGCTTTATTCCTCTACACCATGGTACAGCACTCTTTTCACTTATTAAAGGCTTTATCCCTCTATACCATGGTACAGCACTCTTTTCACTTATCAAGGGCTTTATCCCTCTACACCATGGTACAGCACTCATTCCCAGGGTTTCTGGACTATAACAAGGGCTTTATCCCTCTGCACCATGGTACAGCACTCATTCCCAGGGTTTCTGGACTATAACAAGGGCTTTATCCCTCTACACCATGGTACAGCACTCTTTTCACTTATCAAGGGCTTTATTCTACACCATGGTACAGCACTCATTTCACCTATCAATGGCTTTATCCCTCTACACCATGGTACAACACTCTTTTCACTTATCAATGGCTTTATCCCTCTACACCACGGTACAGAACTTTTTATTTGTCAGGGGCTTTATCTCGCTACACCATGGTACAGCACTCTTTTCCATGGTTTCTGGGCTATAGCAAGGACTTTGTCCCTCTGCACCCCATGGTACAGCAGTTTTCTCACTTATCAAAGTAATCATCTAGCCATAAGGCATAGAATTCACTGGATGTTGTTTACGTAAACAGCATGACTATGTCCTTTTGCAGTGTCCATGAAAGTAAATACATAGATCTATATGTTCACATCTACATTTTCATGAAGTCTTTATTTTCTGAGTATATATAATATCAGCTTAGAATACAGAGCTTACCTTTCACAATATTGTTTATTTTGAAGGTTGAACTTATAGATTGGTTTAACAGTGCATGATTAATTTTGCAGGTAACAGATGTGTCTATTTTTGCTAAAACAGTGATGTTGCTTTGTACTTCGTATGCCATACTTCCATTATACGAACTGACTTCTGATATGGATCCCAGAAGCTCTGTCTCATTCTCCCACCATGTAAGATTGACCTCTGGTGGATAAAATCGTACATATTTACAATTTAATGTTACACTTGTATTAAACAGAACTCTCTCAGTTGGCCCAGAAATTGATGGAGGGGAAGGTTTTCCTTAAAGAAATGAGAAGATACGAATTAGTATTGAAAATACAAACAAAGCCACTTACTACAGATTTAGTCAAATATGGTAATGAACTAAAGAATATAATGTTATACGTCTATTTATGCTTTAAATACAGACTATAAAACCCTCACTCATCAGTCATCAGAATTAAATAGATTTCTATCTAAAAGGTGTGATGTATATTTGGGAAAATATACATACCAGCAGCTGGAACGGATGTTACTGCCTTTCTACATTACACAAACAGGATTAATAATGCTGAAACTCAGTTGTTTTTTTTCATCTTTAAATTCTTATGATATGTCAGTATAGTTTCACCAAGCCTGTGTTTCTAATACATCATCATCATCATCTTCTTCCGGCTGTTCCCGTTAGGGGTCGCCGCAGCGGATCATCTGTTTCCATTTCTTTCTGTCCTCTGCATCTTGCTCTGTCAAACCAACCACCTGCATGTCCTCTCTCACCGCATCCATAAGCCTCATCTTAGGCCTTCCTCTTTTCCTCTTACCTGGCACCTCCATCCTTAGTATCCTTTTCCCAATATACCCATCATCCCTCCTCAGAACATGTCTAAACCAACACAATCTTGCCTGTCTGACTTTGTCTCCAAACTATCCAGCCTGAGCTATCCATCCTGTCCATCCTCACAACCAATGCAAATCTTAACATCTTTAACTATGCCACATCCAGCTCTGACTCCTGCCTTTTCATCAATGCCACCGTCTCCAACCCATATAACATAGCTGGTCTCATTACCCTCTTGGAGACCTTCCCTTTCACTCTTACTGGTACCCATCTGTCATAAATCACTCCTGACACTCTTCTCCACCCATTCCATCCTGCCTGTACTCTCTTCTTCACCTCTCTTCTACACTCACCATTCCTCTGAACTGTTGATCCCAAATATTTAAACTCATCCTTTACCAACTCTACTCCCTGCATCCTCATCATTCTTCTACCCTCCCTGTCATTCACACACATATATTCTGTCATAGTCCTGCTGACCTTCATTCCTCTCCTCTCTAGAGCATAGCTCCACCTCTCCAGGGTCTCTTCAACCTGGTCCCTACTCTCACTACATATCACAATGCCATCTGCAAACATCATAGTCCACGGGGCTTCCTGTCTGATCTCATCTGTCAACCTGTCCATTACCACTGCAAATAAGAAAGGGCTCAGAACTGATCTTTGATGTAATCCCACCTCCACCTTAAACGTATCTGTCACTCCCACCGCAGTCCTCACCAATGTCACACTACCCTCGTACATATCCTGTACCACTCTTGCATACTTCTCTTCCACTCCTGACTTTCTCATACAGTACCACAACTTCTCTCTTGGCACCCTGTCATATGCTTTCTCTAAGTCCACAAAGACACAATGCAACTCATTCTAACCTTTTCTGTACTTCTCCATCAACACTCTCAGAGCAAACATCTTATCTGCAGTGCTCTTTCCTGGCATGAAACCATACTGCTGATCACTAATCATCACATCCCTTCTTAACCTAGCCTCCAATACTTTTTCCCATAACTTCAAGCTGTGACTGATCAGTTTAATCCCTCTGTAGTTACTGCAGCTCTGCACATCACCCTTATTCTTAAAAATCGGTACCAAATCACTTTTTCTCCACTCCTCAGGCATCCTCTGACGTTCCAAAATTTCATTAAACAATCTGGTTAAAAATTCCACTGCCATTTCACCTAAGCACCTCCATTCTTCCACTGGTATGTCATCTGGGCCAACAGCCTTTCAATTCTTCATCCTCTTCATAGCTGTCCTTACGTCCTCCTTGCTAATCTGTTTCATTCCTGATTCACTATCTGCACATCATCCAACCTTCTCTCTCTCTCTCTCATTCTCTTCATTTATCAGCCCTTCAAAGTACTATTTCCATCTACTCAACACCCCTCACTTGTGAGTACTTTTCCCTCACTGTCCTTTATCACCCTTACCTGCTGCACATCTTTCCCAGCTCTGTCCCTCTGTCTAGCCAATTGGTACAGGTCCTTTTCTCCCTCTTTAGTGTCCAATCTCTCATACAACTCTCCATATGCCTTATCCTTAGCCTTCACCACCTCTCTCTTTGCCATGCATCTCATCTCCTTATACTCATGTCTACTTTCTTCATCTCTTTGACAATCCCACTTCTTTTTCGCCAGCCTCTTCCTCTGTATACTCTCCTGTACTTCCTCATTCCACCACTAGGTCTCCTTGTCCTCCTTCCTCTGTCCAGATGTCACACCAAGGACCTTTCTAGCAGTCTCCCTTACTAGCTCTGCTGTAGTTACCCAGCTATTTGGTAACTCTTCACTGCCTCACAGTGCCTGTCTTAACTCTTCCCTGAACTTCACCTCACAATTACCCTTTTTCAATTTCCACCATTTGATCCTTGGTGCTGCCCTCACACTCCTCCTCCTCTTCTTGATCACCAACGTCATCCTACAAACCACCATCCTATGCTGTCTAACTACACTTTCCCCTGCCACCACTTTACAGTCTCCAATCTCCTTCAGACTGGCCCTTCTATATAAGATATAATCCACCTGTGTGCATCTTCTTCCACTCTTGTACATCACCATATGCTCCTCCCTCTTCTTAAAATATGTATTCACCACAGCCATGTCCATCCTTTTCACAAAATCCACAATCATCTGACCTTCTGCATTCCTCTCCTTAACACCATACCTACCCATCGCTTCCTCATCCCCTCTGTTCACTTCACCAACATGCCCATTGAGGTCTGCTCCAATCACTAGTCTCTCACCCTTGGGTACACTCACCACCCCCTCATCCAACTCACTCCAAAATTTTGCTTTCTCATCCATTGCACACCCAGCTTGTGGAGCATATGCACTTACAACATTCATCATTACACCATCAATTTCAAGCTTCATAAACATCACTCTATCAGACACTCTCATCACCTCCAAAACACTCTTGACATACTTTAAGATAATCCCTACCCCATTTCTCCTGCCATCCACACCATGATAGAACAATTTGAACCAGCCTCCTATACACCTGGCCTTACCTCCCTTCCATCTGGTCTCTTGCATGCACAATATATCAACCTTCCTTCTCTCCATCATATCAGCTAGCTCTCTCTCTATACCAGTCATACTGCCAGCATTCAAAGTTCCTACCCTCACTACTACACTCCTAACCTTCCTCCTCTCTTCCTGCCTTCGGGCATGCCTTCCCCCTCTTGTTCTCCTTCGGCCAACAGTAGCCCAATTTCCACCAGCACCCTGTTGGCTAACAGTACTGGTGGTGTCTAATACATAGTATTTGAAAAATATGAACAAGAATCACTGCATGTCTCTAATCCCTAAAGTCAACAAAATCAATCAACCCTATCTACCAGAGGTGCCCCAAAGCAGTGCAAAAAAGTAGGAAAATCTTCAAGGTACACCACCATGAGCTTGCACTTTGTCAACAGCGATAAAAACACTCTTTATTTGAAGAACAATAAAAGTGTTAAAAACACACAAAATTCCCATCTGAGATAAGCCTTTTCAGCCTCTTAAGCCTTCCTCAGATCATAAATAAGTTCTGGGTAAAAACATATATATTGTGTTGCAGGTAATCCAGTGGCTTAAAAATATTTTTATCCTATCAGCATTGCACCTTTTAACACATAGTCCTTGGTCAGAAACAAACTCTGCACACGATCTAGCTTCCAATCAAAATCCTTTGCTGCTGCTGCAGCGTCCTCAATCAGGTACGCACACTCTCTGTTCTCTGCATCTCTGCACTCAGAGAAGGTTAACACCCTACAGTGTATCAGTACCAATCAAATTCTTTAAGTATTGTTTCCTTCCAATCACTGATGCAGCCTAGTAGAGCACTGTTCCCAAGCCTTCAGCCAATCTTGTGAACAGTGCCATTTCTTCTTTGTTCATAAGAACTTTTCCATTAGTAACCTGCTGTAAAAAGAGACAATGTTAACCTAATGAAGTGGTTTTCTGACTTTTTTTAACTTAGTTTTAATATTTTTATTTTTATTATTCCTGTTCATCTATGCTTCCTTTATTCACTGCCATCTTTTGTTCAAACAGAATATTGGTAGAAAAAAATAAATGCATGAGAACACGCTTGGGGGTAATTCCTATTATAGCCCCACATTTACCATGCACTCCAGTAGGGAAGGATGGCAATTACAAGGACTGTCCTTCTGGCAATTGTAAGTTATTATTTTATTGTTTAATGTTACCAAGCGCCATTCTCTGATCACACCCGGAGGATGTAACTAGTAGAAACACAACCCATCGGACACTAAAAGTCCCACATAGGTCCTGTTCATGAGAGGCTGCAAATTAATTCCACCCTTCAAAATATGAAGGCAGAATTTCTTAGTGGACAGGATAAAGGGGAGTGGGTGGGGGGAGAAAGGGAGATGTATTAAGTAACTTAGACAGTCCAAACAATTACAATCTTAAGACTGTGTGGGGATGAAAAAAAGCCAATATGAGCAAACCAACTAATATTGGATTAGTATTGAAACTGCTTCCCATCTCTATGCCCTCCCAAATATAAAATTCTGTTCAATCAGGAGGAAGCACAGGTCTCCACAACTCACATGTCATACCTAAGTTCTGACATAATTATTAGAATTTAGCTTAAAGGAATAATATCAGTTCAATTAACAGTCAAGCGTCTATTCTTTAGAACTAGTTTCAATGGGATCATAATATTAAGACCCGGTGGTCGGTGGGCTTGTAGATTCATAATCCAACCTTTTTCACAAATTTCTGTGAGGTTTTGCATCTCCACCTCTAAGGCTGGTTGATATAGTTTCCAAAACTTTAAATGTAAATGCATGGTTGGGATTATGCACAATATGGTATGCTAACGCATTAGTTGTGTCTTTATGTCTGATGTCTCTTAAATGTCACAGTATCCTTTCTTTAAACTTCTGATCCGTCTTGCCTACATAAAAACATGGGCATTTCACACAAGTTGCTAAATAAACCAGATGTTTGGTATTACAAGTGGCTACTGCTTTTACAGTAAATTCTTTTGCTGTTATCGGATGTATGAAGGTTTTTTTTAGCATCAATAAAAGGACAATCGAAACACCTTCTGCATCTGTGGGTGGCCTGGTGTAGGACACTTTTCTTTTTAGGGAGACCATCTTTATTGCAAAGTAACCTTTTGATATTCTTCTAGTTCTTGAACACAAACATAGGCTGATCGCCTACTATATCCTTAATCTTATCATCCTCAGTTAGGACAGGCCAGAATCTCTTTACTATTTCACAAATCCCTTTATTATCAGCACTGTAAGTAAGAAGACAGTTTAGTCACTGAGATTCATAATTAATGGCTTCATTGACCTCAACACATGTCTGGTTGGAAAAATATGGATGTCCTTTAGTGCCTCTTACTATTCCAGTTATCATTCTTGGGTCTATATTATAACAACAAAAAGACAAAACCGCGAATGCCCACATGAGCAAAAATGCCAGTAATCAAACTTGCACAGCCCCCCACACCCCCCGCTAATGATATATATTCCAACTCTGAGGTTGCACTACAGTGAGGAAAGGGCAAATATTTCACTCCTCACTGTAACATGACCCTACAATCATACTTTTGATTCCTGGCATTTTTTGCTCATGTGAGCATTCCCAGTTTTGCCTTTTCATTGCTATAATATAGACCCTTCATTCTTGCCCCAAGATCTACACCTCAATAACTTCTATCTATGGAAATGGGAACATTTTTAATAAACGCAAAGTTACTGTTTCAAATATGAAATCTAGCATGGAACATAATAATAGAATGGAAGAAGCCACAAGCCACAGGCAAGGCTCAAAAGACAAACCCACCTTCATAGGTATCACAATGGATAAGAAACTAAGAGTAATGCTACTCAACGCCAGAAGTCTAAACCTCAAGATGCATGCACTTGAAACTCTCCTTAGCATGGAGAACATCGATATCTGTGCAGTAACAGAAACCTGGTTCAGGGCTCCCGAGAGCACCCCAGCACTACCAGGTTATACCTCATACCATGCTTTTCGGCCCCAAAACTTGGACTGAACCACAAAAGGAGGGGGAGTATCAATATTCATCAAAGATACCCACACCTCCAGGTTGGTGACATAGCATGAAGCATCAGAGACTATCTATGTGCAACTAACAGTGGGTAAAACTGCCTTCCAGTTTATAGCCTGCTACAGACCACCCTCACAAACCCAGGAACCCCACTCGGCCTTCCTGAGAACACTGGAAAATATGAAGGTCTCTCTAAACACCATTATATTGGGCGACTTCAACTACCAAAACATAGACTGGGAGCATTACTCTAGCTCCAACACCCTAGCCCAAAGGTTCCTAGAATTTATAAACTCAAATGCTATGGAACAACTTGTTACCACTCCCACAAGAGGGGAAAACATACTGGACCTGATCATCACCAACATGGGGACTCTATGCTCCAGACCAGAAGGGTATCCCTTACTGGTAAGATCAGACCATAAACTAATCTCACTGGATATTCACATCCCGACCCCACCCCCTGCCCAGAAAACCACAGTGAAAAACTTCTCTAAAGCAAATTTCACACTCCTCAAAACCGAGGTGGAATCCCTCAAAGCCCCAGGGCCTGTGGAAAATACATCCCAGACCGCAGAATCCTTTATAAACGCATTCTATGAACACCTTCAGGAATGCATGGATCATGCAATTCAAAATAAAACCAAGACCCAATCCTCCAAAGGCAGACGTCCTGTCTGGTGGACCCCAGCCATAAACAAACTATACAATAGAAGGAGGAAGCTACTAAATGATAGAGCAAACTCCCAAAAAGGAAAGGCATCTCTGATCAGTATTAGCAAAAAAACTATGGGCACTCATAAAATCGTCTAAGGCCAGCTTCAAGAGAAAAATTGCACAGGACACTAAGGATAATCACAAGGCTTTCTTTAGTTATGTTAGGAACCTGGGTGGGAATTCCCAGATATGCTCAGAATTAGTCCAAAATGACAAAAAATACACCGAACCCACAGACATTGCCAACATCCTAGCTGACAGGTTCAGCGCAAACTTCTCCCCTCCCCACCAAAAGGGCAAATATCTATCCCAGCAGAGTGCTGCCCCCCTGACATCTCAGATGCTCAGGTAAGAGCTGCCCTCTCCAAAGCAAAAAACACAGCATCAATGGGACCAGACGGTGTCCTGGGCTGTGTCCTACATGAACTCCAAGAAGAGCTAAACCCAAACATAAAACTACTGTTCAGTCTCAGCCTTACTACAGGATATGTACCCAAAGAGTAGCGTACAGCAACAGTGGTCCCTCTCTACAAAGGTGGTGCCTCAACGGATCCTGGAAACTATCGCCCCATAAGCCTGACTAGCTTGGTCTGCAAAGCTATGGAAAGGATCATCATGGACCTCATAAATAAAGATATTGGGGACCTACAGACACTGGATCCTACCCAGTTCGGCTTTGTTAAGGGCAGATCCTGCCTCTTAAACCTGGTTGATTTCTTTGAAACAGTCACCAAGGCCATTGACGAGGGGCAGGTGGTCCACACAGCCTACCTGGACCTAACAAAAGCCTTCAATACAATACCCCACTCGGGCATTATAGATAAGCTCACCAGCTTAAATATAAACCCCTATGTCACTAGATGGATTGCAAACTGGCTCAAGGACAGAACCCACGTGGTTAGAATTGCTGGAGCCATGTCAGACTCCAAACCAGTTACAAGTGGCGTCCCACAAGGCTCAGTCCTGGGACCTCTCTTGTTTGGTATATATTTCTCGGAGGTACAGGCCAACACGGAAGGACTGTGGCTGACCAAGTTTGCAGATGACTGCAAACTGGGTGCCATAATCGACTCTCCAGCCGACACAAGCATCCTCCAAAAGGGCCTCATAGAAACAGACAACTGGTGCCAGAGCCATGGCCTCAAGCTAAATGCCAAAATGTGTATAGTCATCCCCTTTGGCAAAAACAAAGTGCCCGCAAATTACCACATAGGTGGTAATCAATTATGTACAGAAGAAGTAATTAGGGATCTGGGGACCCAAGTTGATAGCACTCTCTCATTTGACAACCACGTGGCCAAAGTGGTTAGACAAACATTTTATATAGCCCACCTAATCATGAAGGGATTCACATCTAGATCAGGGGAGGTCATCGTGCCTCTTTTCTCATCCCTCATCAGGCCTATAATTGAGTACAATGCCACTTTTGGGGTGTACCTTACCAGACACCTGCAGCAACTGGAAAGACCCCAAAAGTACCTCACCAAGAGGATCAATGGGCTCAAACAAATGCCATATGCTGCCCGGTTAAAGAAACTCCAGCTCTACTCAGTGGCATACCGCCTGCTCAGAGGCTATCTGTGCCTGACGTATGAAGCCATGTCCAACCCGGAATTAATGGACATGCTACACCTCAGAAAATCCAAATGCCATCGAGCTACGCGCTCGAGAGACTTAAACCTCAGCATTGAAATAAATAGGACATGCTGTAGGGACAGATTCATAACCCAGAGGCTCACTTCACTCTGGAATAAAATCCCAGTCCAGGTTAAGCAGAGTCCCTCATTGACTCTCTTCAAGAGGAATCTTGATGAGTGGATGGGAGATCATAGGTTTACCCCAGGTATCACTTCTGTGTCACTGTTAGACAGAGGCACAGTATACTAACCTCGAAAAAGGGCATAGCAAAATTAATCTAAAATGGGTGCTGAAAGCCAAACACATTCTGGCTAGGTTTATAAATGCCCTAGGGCAGATAGCCTAGTATGAACCTATGAACCTATGAACCTAAGATAGTCACAGATACAGAAGGAACTACACACTTACCAATAGGAACATCAGGCTCACTGGCAGCAGCTGTAAATTTGGTTGCCAGTACATCCAATGGCACTAGACCTAAAGAAGGATCAGTGCATGCCCCTTTTTCCTACCAGTTTCCAGTACCAAAGAGAAGATATACAAATATCCCAGGTCCTCCAGCCAAGAAATTTAATTACTGAAGCATAATGACCATGATTTAGTAGTTAATATCTCTAAAGTTCCACTAAGTGATAAAAACAATAAATCTGTTGAACAAAGGTTTGACTTTCATTCCATCCATTAGATCAGATTTGAATTAAATTGTTACAGACATCAGATTATTTGGCAGAAATGTGACCTTAAAAACAATATTTGGAGTGATGGAAGACACATATCCAACCAATGCAACAAACCAAGTACTTTCACACCTGTCAACCATCTAGCCATTGAGCTATGCATATGCCTCTGTGAAAGAGAGGTTGCTAAACTACAAGAAGATAGATCTAACAAAAGACATTATTTTAATATGACACAAGAAATAGAAGCCCTATTCCTTCTACAATCAAGGGATGATATAGTAATAATAAAAGCTGATAAAGGAGGAGCGATTGTGGCCATGGACTCAGCATGGTACAGAGCAAGTATGTTTAAGATGTTAAGTGATACTCATACATATAGCATTATTAGTCACCATGAATTGAGTCGAATGGTATGTCACCTAAAAGACTCCCTTCAGGATATGCTGATGGAAAGACGCATTAGTCAGAATTTAAAGAGCATTTTTGAAGTATCCAAACCTACAATACCAGCAATCAGTGTCCTACCAAAGATCCATAAAAATCTTAATGACCCTGTGCTATGCCCTACAGTTGCAGGAAGAGAATGGGCAACAAAACCTCTATCTATGTATGTAGAAAATGAACTTAAACCACAAATATCCAAAGTCAAGACAGTTGTAAGAGATACAGGAAGTTTCCTTACAGATTTATACTTAAAGATGGAAAATTTTACGGAAACAAGTGACCTGATTTTAGTAACCCTTGATGTGAATAGTCTTTTTATAGTCATACTGCATTCATATGGTATAGAAGCCATCAGAGAGATATCCCTATCAATAGGATTTAGAGCAGATTTAATCTGCTCTTTATTGGAACATATCATAGAGAATAATATCTTTACCTATGGGAATACTTACTACTGGCAAAAATGGGGTGTAGCGATGGGCACCCTATTTGCCAACAGTTATTCCAACTTGGTGTTAGCATACTGAGAGTCTGAAAAGGTAGTCTCTGAGGCCAACCAATGAAGTAAATATATTTTTTTATTACGGTCAATTTGTAGACAATATTTTTATCTTGTGGAAGGGTGCAGAAGAACATTTGGTACCATTTCTGGAATATCTACATTCCACCATGGAATTTCTAAAGTTTTCTATGAACTACTCTAAAAAGGAAATAGAATTCCTAGATGTCTGCTTACAACTTGACATAGAAGTTAGTTTAAGCACTACCATTCACAGGAAAAACACTTGGAAGAATCACTACCTAAACCAAAGTAGTATGCATCCTAAACACACTTCAAGAATATCATGGAGAACCAGGTCACTCGTATTTCGAGACTGTGGATGGAAGAACATGATTTTGATCAAGAATGTCAACATCTTTATCAGCATTTGCAAGCTAGAGGTTATCAAGATACAGATCTTGGGGCGAGAATGAGGACTGGAATAGTAAGAAGCATTAAAGGATACCCATATTTTTCCAAGCAGACATGTGGTGAGGTCAATGAAGCCATTGATTATGAATCTTAGTGAGTTAAATGTCTTCTTATTTAGTGTAGTGATAATAAAGGGATTTGTGAAATAGTAAAGAGATTCTGGCCTGTCCTAACTGAGGATGATAAGATAAGGATATAGTAGGTGAACAGCCTAGGTTTGTGTTCAAGAACAAGAAGAATATCAAATGGTTACTTTGTAATAAAGATGGGCTCCCTAAAAAAAAAAGTGTCCCACACCTGGGCACCCACAGATGCAGAAGTTGTAAAGCTTGTCCTTTTTTTGATGCTAAAAGACCTTCATACATCCAATAACAGCAAAAGAAATTACTGTAAAAGCAGTAGCTACTTGTAATACCAAACATCTGGTTTACTTAGCAACTTGAGGGAAATGCCCAGGTTTTTATATAGGCAAAACTGATTAGACATTTAAAGAAAGGATATTACAATATTTAAGAGACATCAGACATAAAGACATGATAAATGCTTTAACAAACCATATTGTGCATAATCCCAACTATGCATTTACATTTAAAGTTTTGGAAACTATATCAACCAACCTTAGAGGTGGAGATATACAAAACCTCACAAAAATTTGGAAAATAGGTTGGATTATGAATCTGCAAGCCAACCAACCACCAGGTCTTAACATTATGATCCCATTGAAACTAGTTCTAAAGAATAGACATTTAACTGTTAACTGAACTGATATTATTCCTTTAAGCTAAATTGTAATAAGTATGTGAGAACTTAGGTATGACATGTTAGTTATGGGGACCTGTGCTCCTTCCTGATTGAATAGAATTTCATATTTGGGAGGGCATAGAGTTGGGAAGCAATTTCAATACTAATCCAATATTAGTTTGTTTGATCATATTGGTTTATTTACATCCCCGCCCAGTCCTGAGATTGTAATTGTTTGGACTGTCTAAGTTAGTTAATACATTTCCCCCTCCCTTCTCCCCCCACTCCCCTTTATCCTGTCCACCAAGGGATTCTACCTTCATATTTTGAAGGGTGGAATTAATTAGTAGCCTGTCATGAACAGGATATATCTGGGACTTTTAGTGTCCGATAGGTTGCGTTTCTACTAGTTACATCCTCTGGCTGTGAACGGAAGATGGTGCTTGGTAACATTAAACAATAAAATAATAAAAGATGATAGTTTTATCCTGCTAAGGCAAGATAAACTTACAATTACCAGAAGGACAGTCCTTGTAATGGCTGTACTTCCCTACTGAAGTACAGGGTAAACCTGGGGATATAATAGGTGTTACCCCAAGCATGTTCTTATTCATTTATTTTTTTCTACCAATATTCTGTTGAACCAAAAAAAGGCAATAAATAAAGGAAGCATAGATGAACAGGAATAATAAAAATAAAAATATTAAAACTAAGTTAAAAAAAGTCAGAAAAACACTTCATTAGGTTAACATTGTCTCTTTTTACAGCAGGTTACTAATGGAAAAGTTCTTATGAACAAAGAAGAAATGGCAGTGTTCACAAGATTGGCTGAAGGCTTGGGAACAGTGCTCTACTAGGCTGCACCAGTGATTGGAAGGAAACAATACTTAAAGAATTTGATTGGTACTGATACACTGTAGGGTGTTAACCTTCTCTGAGTGCAGAGATGCAGAGAACAGAGAGCGTGCGTACCTGATTGAGGACGCTGCAGCAGCAGCAAAGGATTTTGATTAGAAGCTAGATCGTGTGCAGAGTTTGTTTCTGACCAAGGACTATGTGTTAAAAGGTGCAATGCTGATAGGATAAAAATATTTTTAAGCCACTGGATTACCTGCAACACAATATATATGCTTTTACCCAGCACTTGTTATTTATGAGCTGAGGAAAGCCTTAAGAGGCCAAAAGGGCTTATCTCAGCTAGGAATTTTGTGTGTTTTTAACAATTTTATTGTTCTTCAAATAAAGAGTGTTTTTATCACTGCTGACAAAGTGCAAGCTCATGGTGGTGTACCTTGAAGATTTTCCTACTAATCCCTGAAGTCAGTCAGAAGACCAGAAAAGAGATCATATATGACAAACAATGCTGTCACCTTTAAAAGTAAGCAGTTTTCAGACTGGACTATAAAGTAAAATTACATGAATACAAATGCATAAAAAGCAAACTTTTCTAATTGCTTCTTGGTGTAGGTGGGATTCATGAACAACTTTCTAAGATGTATAGCAGGATATAAATAATAGTTACAAACATGCCATGTTTTTAATTAATTGAGGACAAGACTGGGAAAATGATGTGAAGTATTGCAAATGTGGGTGGAATTCAAATACAGCTTAAATTAACATTGTGATCACTTTGGTGGGATGGCTGAGTAACAGTCATGAATTTAATGTAATTTAGAGATGTTCATAATTAGCTTATGTCTTAATTGCTGTATGTTTGGACCATCCCACATAACCATATGACCTGTGAGCCCCCCTATCAGTCCCATACTATTTCCTCTGTAAATACGTGTGCAAATAACAGACAGTTGGACAATCCCACATAACCATATGACCTGTGAGCCCCCCTATCAGTCCCGTACTATTTCCTCTGTAAATACGTGTGCAAATAACAGACAGTTGGACCATCCCACATAACCATATGACCTGTGAGCCCCCCTATCAGTCCCATACTATTTCCTCTGTAAATATGTGTGCAAATAACAGTCAGTTATGGAATAATAATATAAGTTTCTATGAAGAAACAAAACACGAGACATTTCATAATGTTATCACTTAGATAAAAATCAGTTTTTGAAAGGGCTACTCAAAAAGTTTAGAAAAACTTAGCCTGCATTAGAACAGTGTATAGTTTTCCAAAGAGCAAACTTTTTCTAAGGTGAATTAAACAATCATTAACATAAAATATGTTATAACTATATACACTGTATTTCTAAAAATGAAAAATGGCACAATGAACGTGTAGCCTTCTTTGATACCCAGACTTAAATATCAATAATATCCACAAAGTCTTCAGGCTTTGACATATTATGCAGTCAAGTTCACATTTATGAATAAAATAACTCTTACAGTATAGTTAATACTATGTTGTATAGCTAATTAAAATAAAATAGTTATATTTTAAATAACTGATTAACACCTAGAATGTAGGTTGATACACATTTATAGGTGAAGAATATTTAATGAATACATTGACAACAGACAATGAGGTCACAAACTAGGAAAAAAACAAACCACAAACTCCGAAACTCACATGGAACTGTAGATGCCAACTGAATGAAACCGACACGTAACTTGTAGTTAAGGAAAATACTGCTTTTTAATACACATCAATGTGTATTAAAGAGCAGTATCTTCCTTAACTATGTTACATGTCGGTTTCATTCAGTTTACATCTACAGTTCCATGTGAGTTTTGGAGTTCGTGGTTTGTTTTTTTCCTAGTTTGTGTACTCATCTTGTACTTGTTCAATATGGCTGTGGAAGGAGCTGAAATCACCGGCGCCCAGTTATCTCAGGACAGTGAAAATGGTAACTTGACCATTCTTACTGAATTACTTACACAACGTTTAAAAGACCTAACAGATAAAGTCAATCATCTATCTACCCCTAGTCCACAGCATACCCATAATAATCAAACCGAACTTAAAGAACGCATGGGCAGAATGGTATCAACTCTTTGCAGTAATGATACACCCATTCCCTCTACCAGTAACAATGTACTTCCACTAGGAACTAGAGGGGACTATGTTTGGAATGAGAACTGTGCTAATAACAGTCCAACAGGCAGAGCTGCTACCTCTGGGCTTATTGGAACTCTGTATGCACAAGTGTGGTTAAGCAAACCACTTAATTTATTTGCTGAATCCAGACACCAGGAGTTACCGGCTGGAGGATCAAACAGCATAGCATTTAACTTACAGAAACTAGACTCTAACATGCTTAAATACAAAAAACTGCAGTTAGAGATAAGTTATGTTTGTCAATGTATTAACGAGAACATTGTCCCCAAAGGTTTGAGAAGTTGGTAATATCCTAGTGGCTTAGAGGAGTGGTCGGCATTTCATAAAGAACTGCATGAACATTTTAACAAGTAGGGTATCGAATTACTGGAGTGTATGTGCAAACATTATCAAAAAACAATCGATAGCTTAATGCAAGAGATAATAGAACTAGACATGGCTATTAAATCAGACACTGATTTTCAAAGATATCAATATGACTATAATAAAACATTTACTAGTATTGACCAATATATAAGTAAATTAAAAGCCATTAAAATAAAAAAAATGAACAGGGACTGGAGTGCATATAAAAAAGGTTCAGCCTATCCTAAGCCACCTCTGTCTCAAGTGTGGAATCCTAATGGCCAAAAATCTAAAGGGGGTGGGTCATTTTCCAACTATGAAGCAGGAAGTATGTATGTAGAACCCAACGGCGAGTCAGTTAGCATACAAGACGCACCCCCGTAGGAGTGAGAGGATCCTGCATCAAAAAGTAAATCAACAACAACATGAACCAACATTTTAATGACAACAGTTTGCACAATGATAGGGGAGAAAATTTTCAGAACCAAGCCCTGAACCACAAACCCCGACAGGAAGTGGATTATACGACACAGAAGAGGAACAAGAAGGGCAACAAGTGGAGGATATAAACAACCCTGCAGGTACTCCAACCTGCAAACTGTTTATAAACAAAGACAATGACTTTACAGTATATAATTATTCTAGTTTTCATGTTGCATAGCCATTGGTAGAACTGTTTTCTAAAGGATTCACATTTGTACCTTACAATAGAGCTATTTTGGCTTCTTCTTTAATAGGCTTGAAACTGTTTGTACGGAAACTCAATTTGAATGTAATTATGGGGGAAAACGTAAATAGTGTGAATAGTTTTTGCATTTCTAGTATGTTTAACCCCCCTTTACACCCAACATTGAACAAATGTGAGAGTTAGACTTCAGGAACAAATTAAACAGTAATTCATTTAGTAAGCAATATGAGCAGAATACTTCTGAAAATGAAAAACAGATACTTTATGACTTGCAGATAGCCCCTGTGAGAGTCATGAAACCAGATAAAGGTGGTGGCCTGGTATTAATGAACTTAAGTGACTATGTAGATACATTTTTGAGCTGTTAAACATGGATACATATAGGGAAGTATCAAGAAATGAACTTAATATAGCATACAGCTGAGTGAAAACATATATCCATGATATGTTCATTGAAGCTAGAATAGATATTAATTTATTTAACTTTTTGACCATGCCAGCACCTAGAATATCTAACATTTTTGGCATTTTGAAGGGCCATAAAGATATCTGTAATCCTTGTACGAGACCATTGGTTGATGCCAGAAATAGTATCACTCATTCTTGTGCTAAGTTTGTAGACACCATATTGAAAAAGTACGTCAATAGTGAGAAAAAAATTTTGTAAAGACTCTTGGTCCTTTCTGCAGAATCTGGATGGGTTAACATTTGATAGTTTCAATTCTTTAACAGTAGATGTTAAGGACCTATATACATAAATCCCACATCCTGAAGGCATAGAGAGGGTCAGCCACATAATGAGAATAAAAGGGGCACCTAATACTGAGATCAGTCTCATGGTAGAGTTGCTAGACATCAGGTTGTCCAACAATTACATTATATTTGAAGGAAGAATATTCCTGCAAGTAGTAGGGGTGGCTATGGGCTCACCATGTGGTGCCAGTTTTGCCAATCTAGTTATGGCAGACTGGGAACATGAACACATCCTTCAGAATTGTTGGGTCCAAGAAAGGGTGTACTATTACACCTGATTCCTGGATGACATCTTTATGGTGATCATAGCCAGCGTAAGGTACCCGAAGAACCCGCGGCCGCGGGGGGCCCCCAATTATCTCCCTGTGAATGAGGGCCCCCACCCAGCAGCATGGGTTCTCCATCTCCTCCATTCATTCAGCTCATAAAAAAGTGGAACAGCATAGTTACAAAATTTACATCTGCGGCATTCTGTTATTGTCCGTATATTCCTTGTCACATCTTTATCGCAAACATTTTCCCGCTTTTTTTAAATTTTATTTTGATTTGTCAGTAAGCTGCTCTCAATCAGGTCCGCTTCAGTGAAACAAGGGATCTGATTGGCTGCAGCATCCAGGCAAGCATGTTTTTTTTTTCTTCTTTTTTTAACATTACAGGTCAACAGAATTCTAGGAAGCTGTGAGCATGTTGCTGATGAGCAGAAACAAATCACCATGAAAGTAGTAGTACTACGTTAACTTGGTGTGTTATACTTCCAGTTTGTTAAAACTTAACTGTTCCATCAAGGTCACAATGGAGAGAGAGAACTGGATTACTAAGTGTTTGAAATCTGTATCTGCAGACCGTTGGTATCATAGACAGCAGTAACATGCACTTATCTGCCATAGCCACTTTCTTTTGCTGGATATCACTGATTTGATATCACTGACATACCTCTCAAGCTCTTAAAGCAAGAAATCTGGACAAAACCATAAAAAATGGGGGGACAAAGGCACAAAAATAAGGACACTTTTAAAGTACTGTTCTTACAAACTTAGAAAATTGATAGAATAACAGATTTTGCATTAGCATGAATTTTCTGAAGGGTATGAAGTCTACAACTCAAATGTCTCTCATTATTTTGTGACTGCAAACCCCAATGATTTGCCAGAAATCATTTTTTTTATGAGAAACAGACCAAAAACATGAAGCAAAAATCTGGACATGCTGTGAAGATCTGTGCAGTTGAGAGGTATGATTTTGCTTTGGCTGCTTTTTTTTCTGAATGGTCCCAATATTTATTGGACTTTCAAGGGTCCTGGATGTTTATGATTGGAAAAACACAGTAATTTTTCATAGTATATGGAGCTTCAGCTCTGCCAGAAACTAGCTGTAAGTGAAGTGTGTCTGTTCAATGGCCTTTAAATTTGCTATGAATGAGTGGCATTGTGAGCTGTAAATTGTATGTATTACAGCTTTAAGAAATGTCAAAGTCTTGAAACTGTTCGGAATTGGGTGTATTGTGAAACTAAAGTTTGACATATCTGAAATTTGTGTGCCCCCCAGATATCAGAAAAATATATAATTATTTGCCAGTTTTGAACTATAAAAATCACAAAGCTCCCTGCCCTAACTACATAGAGGATTATAATCTCATCTTTAAAAAACAAATCCTATTTTTTCTTTTAATGAATTTAAGAAATCCTCCTATTGAGCTTTGCTTTCAAAGTTAATTTCTTAAATCCATTTTGAGAATACATGAGGTTTCCAATCAAGACTTTACTACTCATAGGTTCATAGGTTCATAGGTGAGTACTAGGCTATCTGCCCGAAGGCATTTATAAGCCTAGCCAGAATGTGTTGGCTTTCGCTGTCCCCTTAGATTAGTTCCCTGTGCCTCTGTCCAGCAGAGCCACTGAAGTGATCTCCGAGGTAAACTTTCTGTTTCCCATCCACTCGCCAAGATTTCTTTTGAAGAGTGCTAGCGAGTAGCTTTGCCTAATGTAGATTGGGATCCTGTTCCAAAGCATGGGAAGTCTCTGGGACAGGAATCTAAAACTCCAGCACGTCCTATTTATTGTTGTGGTGAGGTTTAGATCCCTAGAGCATGTGGCTCATGGGGATAAGGTTTTCTTTAGGTGGAGCATGTCCATCAGTTCTGGGTTGGACATGGCCTTGTATGTCAGGCAGAGATCACCTCTGAGTAGGTGGTATGCAACTGAGTACAAGTGAAGTTTCTTCATTCGAGCTGCACAGGGCATCTGTTTGAGGCCATTGATCCTCTTGGTGAGGTACTTCTGTGGTCTTTCCAGCTGTTGCAGGTGTCTTGTAAGGTACATCCCAAATGGAGCATTGTACTCTAAGATGGGTCTGATGAGTGATGAGTAGAGGGGCACAATGACCTCTTTTGATCTGGATGTGAACCCTTTTGTGATTAGGTGGGTCATGTAGAAAGATTTTCTAACCACTTTGGGAATGTGGTTATCAAAGGTGAGATTACTATCTACTTGGGTCCCAAATCCCTTATTACGTCTTCTGTATTTAGGGGACTGCCACATATGTGGTAGTTTGTGGGTACTTTGTTTTTTCCAAAGGGGATGACTATGCACATTTTAGCATTTGGCTTCAGGCCAGTATTTTCACACCAGGTATCCATCTCAGTGAGACCCTTTTGGAGGATGTCTGTGTCAGCCAGAGAGTCCATTATAGCCCCTAGTTTGCAGTCATATGTGAACTTGGTCGGCCATAGTCCTCTTGTGCTTGTCTGTACCTCTGAGAAGTATATGCTGAACAGGAGGGGTACTAAGACTGAGCCCTGGGTAACACCACTTGTAACCGGTTTAGAGAAGGACCTAGCTCCCGCAACTGTCATCATGTGGGTTCTGTCCGTGAGACAGTTGGCAACCCATCTAGTGATATAGGGGTTTATGTTCAGGCTGGTGAGCTTGTCTATAATACCAGAATGGGGAATGGTGTTGATGGCTTTAGTGAGGTCTAGGTAGGCTGTGTGTGCCACCTTTCCCTCGTCTATAGCCTTGGTAACTGTCTCAAGGAAGTCCACCAGGTTTAGGAGGCATGATCTGCCCTTAACAAAACCAAACTGGTTAGGGTCCAGTGTTTGGAGGTTCCCAATGTCTCTGTTAATGAGTTCCATGATGATGTGCTCCATAGCCTTGCAGACCAAGCTAGTCAGGCTTATAGGGCGATAGTTCCCAGGGTCTGTTGTGGCTCCACCTTTGTGGAGTGGAATAACTGTTGATGTGTGCCACTCTATGGGTATGTAGCCTGTGAAGAGGCTGAGTTTGAACAGTGTGTTTAGGTGAGAGGTTAGTTCGTCTTTGAGCTTGTGTAGGACACAGCCTGGGACACCATCCAGTCCCATTGATGCAGAAATGTTGGCTTTGGAGAGGGCTGTTTTAACCTGAGTGTCTTGATTTCAGGGACTCTACATTCTTCTGGTATGGTTATAGGCCCTTTTGAGGGTGAGAGGGGGGTGAAGTTTGCGCTGAACCTGTCTGCCCGGATGTTGGCGATATCAGTCGGTTCAGTATATTTTGTGCCATTCTGCACTAACTGAGCAGATCTGAGCATTGCCACTTAGATTCTTGACACAGTTAAAGAATGCCTTGTGGTTATCTTTGGAGTCCTTTGCAATTTTTCTTCCAAAGCTTGCCTCGGATGATTTTATGAGGGATTGTAGTTTCTTGCTGATACTGATCAGGGATGTCTTCCCTTCTTGGGATTTTACACTTTTCTGTACTAGTTTCCTCCTTCCGTTGTATAGCTTGTTTATGGCAGGAGTCCACCAGACTGGTTTCCTTTTCTTGGAGGAGTGAGTCTTGTTTTTTTTTTGTTTTTTTGCTTGGGATGGCATGATCTATGCATTCTTGTAGCTGCCCGTAGAATGCATTAGTAAAAGATTGTGCAGCTTGGACAGTGTTATCCTTCAGCATGGTGGCTTTGAAACTTTCCACCTCAGTCTTAAGTAACGTGAAGTTTGCATTTGAAAAGTTTTTCATGGTGGCTTTCTTGTCCGGGAGTGGGGGAGGAATATGGATATCCAAAATGATTTGTTTATGGTCAGATCTAACCAGCGAGGGGTTGACCTCTGGTGTGGAACACCGGTCACCCATGTTGGTGATGACCAGGTCCAATATGTTGTCACCTCTGGTGGGAGTGTCGACCAGTTGAGCCAGAGCATTTGAGTTTATAAATTCTAGGAAAAGTTGGGCAAGGGAGTTAGCACTTGAGTAGTTCTCCCAGTTAATGTTTGGGTAATTGAAATCGCCCAATATTAGGGTGTTTTGTAGGACCTTTATTTTTCCCAGTGTTTCCAGAAATGTGGAATGGGAGTCCTGGGACATGGTGGGTAATCTGTAGCAAGTTACAGTTTGAATTGCAGTTTTGCCCATTGTTAGTTGTGCGTGGATGATCTCTGAAGCATCGTGCTGTGCCACTAACCTGGAGGTGAGAGTATCCTTGATGAATAGGGATACGTCTCCGCCTTTTTTATTTCGGTTTGGGTTCTGCGGCTGAAATGTATGGTATGAGTTGTAGCCTGGTAGTGCTGGGGTGCTCTCTGGAGCCTTAAACCAGGTTTCTGTTACTGCACATATATCGATTTTCTCCATACTGAGGAGTGCCTTGAGTGCGTGCATTTTGAGGTTTAGACTTCTGGCATTGAGTAGCATTACCCTCAGTTTTTTGTTACTTGGGCTATTTATGGCAGTGGGTTTGTCTTTTGAGCCTTGCCTAAAAAAGGCACTATGGGGGTGGCAAGAGCCTTGGCAAGTATTCAAAAGCCTAAGGGTGACAGGTGCAAGCCATCTCTAGCGAAGCAGCGTGGCTTGTCGAGCATGTCATCCCAGGTGGACAGACACTGGATCCCCTTTTAATGACACTAAAAACTTAGCCAATTGTTGAAATCGAGATTTTTTTCTTTATACTGTGGTATTATTCTTGGTGAGGGCAGGATGCTGCTCAGTGTCAGGGTCATACCGGCCTGGGCTACATGATCAGAGAGCTCTTTCATGTAGTCCAGGGAGGTACGGCTCAGGTCATTCACACTAATATGGACAATGATAGAGTCATATTTGTACTTGTTCCGGAGTGACCTGAGGGCTTGTGTTATGTGGTGTATCCTGGCACCCGACAGGCGGCTAACAGTAACCTTCTCCTTATTCAGCCTAGTGAGTAGGATGTCAGTGTGCCTGACTATAGAGTCACCTATTACTAGTATGTTGGGTATGTTATTTTGCCTTAAGGGCTGTGATTGCATGGCACACTGGGTTTGTGAAGTATGTGTTTCATGGTTTGTGTTGGGGGGTGGAGGTTGCTTGGATGTCTGCTTTGGAGGTCTCTGTTGGTTTTGCAGATTTTTATTTAGAGCCTCCAAGTATGTTTTCATGTATTTATGTGTGTTTTTTACCGGTGCTGGTTTAATGGGTCTATGTAAGACTGGTGGTGTGATGCAAGTATTTCCCTTCTCCTCTTGACTGCCTGATCCAGTCTTGGGTTGAGAGAGCTTAACCTCCAGTTTGGTGTATTAGTGTTTGGTGGTAGGAGGAGAGGGTTGTCTGTGTACATGAGGCAGTTGTAACATTGCCTCAAAATGCCCAGATTCACCAGTTGGACTGGAGAGTACACCTGAAACTGCCCTTTGGACAGGCCTGGATAGGTATGGGGAAGTGTTTTACTGGATGGCTGGTAAGGTCAAATAGAGAGCCTTGTCCTTCTGTACAGTACAGGAGGGTCTAGTGCTAGGGTTTATAAGTGCTTGCTATAAGTTTTGAGCAAGTGCCGGGCTAAGAAATGAATGGCTTGAGTGCTTAAGTTGAAAGTTTGTCTAACTCCAAGGGAAACATTGAAGAGGAGACTTTGTGGAGCCAGGAATAGTTTTATCCTAGCTAACTGGTGCTGCCCAGCCCGCAAAATTGGACAAATATGGTATTTATAGCATGTTATTGAAAGAGATAGAAACTAGCCCAAAATGGCCAATAAACTACTAATTTCTGGGCTGAAACCACTTCTCCAGGGACAGATATGCTGCTCAAAGCTCCCCTCTCTCACAGGTGAACAGAGAAACTTCCTTCTATCCAAGTAAGGTATGGGCAAGCACAGAGATTTGTAACACAGCCCTGAATTCAGCACTAACCTGAAAACTACTATATTAGCTTAAAAAGGTGAGAAACAAGTATATATATATATATATATATATATATATATATATATATTGTTTTTTTTTCAGAAAATAAAGAACATATACTCAAAAAAAAGTTTAAAAGTACAGAAAAGGGATAATTATAGTTATATATCACAGATCAGAGTTGTAGTCAATGCCCCCAGTAATAAAGTAGGAAAAAACACAAATACAGTAAAAGCAGATGAATAAAGTGCAATTTTATATATATATATATATATATATATATATATATATATATATATATATATATATATATATATATATGTTTATATATAAAACAATAGAAAACAAACAAACTGATTTAAACAAGTTACCCAATTAACCAGAAAAAAGCTCAAAACTGAGCCCTGTTCCAGCAGTCTTTGATCAGACAAGTTCTAACTGCACACCCCTGCTTACTAGGGTGCAGGGGAACCTTCTCCAAAAAAAAAAAAAGATGGCCTAGATCAGTGCCTTAAGTTATACAAACAAAGCTAAATTCAGCAGGCCTGAATCTGGTCTATGCTACAGCAACAAGGCACACCAATTCCAGAAAGAAACAGTTCAAATAAGCAGTCACAATAAGCCTGTGACTAGAAATTCCCAGCTCAGAAGGGCAGAATCCAGCCTCTCCTCCCACAAGAGTGCAGACCACAAACCTTCTTAATGTTGAATAACTGGCCTGAAGCCCAAGTGCTTAAGCCAGAAATAATACACTTTTAGAATAGCAGACACTGGGCCTTCAATCAGCAATTCCCAGCTTAGAAGGATGTAAGCTACCTGTCCTGCCACAACAGTGCAGACCACAAACCTTCTTAATGTTAAACAGCCTGTATGAAGCCCAAGTGCTTAAACCAAAAGACTTAGAATAACAGTTACAATTTAATCAGGCTACGACCAAGCAGTAATAAATGCAGAAGAATAAATAAAAATGAGTACTTTTAAGAAAAGTAAAATATAGTAGGAGGAAACATACTACAGCAAAAGCAAATGAATAAAGTGCAAAAAAAATTTCTTTTTTTTTTTTTTTTTTTTTTTTTTTTATTTTCATAATTTTATTCTGTCACGTGGAACTTTAACTGTCCCTATGGTATGAGTTTGAGAATGTGTTGGATTTGTTACTCCCACACAGTGACCAGACAAAGTATGTGCATGTGCAGCCAAACTTTGGTCTGCTCTTCCTTGTGTGTGTCAGTATGCGCATGTAAAGCATTTAGTATTTCCAGTCCTGTTCTGTGGTCAGTTGCCTGTGTAGGATCAGACTTCAGCATAACAGCCCAGAAAGGTCAGAGATAAAAAGTCTATATACTGTAAAGTAGACAAGAGGATAACATCGCCCTTATCCAGCCCATATTTAAGACAGCTAATGGAGAGCATGCCTTCTCTAGCCATGACTCCGCTATGTGGCATAAATTCACTCTGGAGATGAAGTCTCACAATACCCTTGTAGGTTTTAAAATGACTGAAAGAGAGTTCATTATTAGAAAGGAGTCATGTGCAAGTTCATAGGTTAGTAATAGGATAACTGTCCTTGTGGGCCTTTTTCAGCCTAGCCAAATTTTCAATTTCGTGATTGGAATTACCCTTTTCATTTAGTGTTTAGATTAACCCTACCACTCATGGACTATATTTATATTACCTGACTAACTTACTAGGATCACAATGCTTTAGGAACAATGTTCAAGAACTATGAACTGACTATTCCTAAATGCAGTTCCAAACTAACATAGCCATATTCCACCACCAAACTGACATAGCATCAGTCTTTAGTACATATACTGTACATATTGCATATAGTATATATATATTTGTTGTGTCTTTCGGCTTCTCCCGGCTAGGGGTCGCCACAGCGGAACTCCGGTCTGCTAATGTCTGGTAATTGATTTTTACATGCCGAGTTACCAGCCCTGACGCACAACCTTCAACGAAGGTACGCCCATTCACGCATGTCTCCACGCAGAAGACGCTCTAGCTGAGAATCCAACTGGACAGCATCTTACTGTGAGGTGACAACGCTACCGCAGCACCACCACCACGGGTATACTATATATAGATTACCGATTACAAGTAATATTTTTACATCATAACCTTCTCTATATAAGTGATTCTAATTCTCATCAGTCGTGATCTGTATATGGTGTTTGTTGTTTATTCAGTTTCTTTGCAGTCCTATTTTATTTTGCTTGAATGTAATATATGTGACTAATATGTGCTTATCATATGAGCTTCTGTATTCAGCTATCTCCATTGTTCTTTGAGCCTAGGTCATGTCTGAAAAAAGTCTCAACAGACCAGCCAACCTATACTGTTAATAAACAGTATGTAAGCAGGTAAATAAATAAACAACTGTTTACGTGAGCTTGAGTTAATTTTTCTGTAACCACTGTACTAAAGATGTAGTGCTGCTCCCTTGACGCATGCTAATGCACAATTAGATGTTTGCCTGATATTTTTGCTCTGTTCCTCACCAGAAATGTGTGTTCATGCAATGCGTGCTACTGCAAAGTATGTTCTACTATTTTTATTAATTCATAATACATTTTTTTAAATGCCTAATACTGGGAGGGGGGTTGACAGCTGTGAGAAGATTGTAGAATGTACAGATGTTTTAATATATACTAATACAAACCCTGTTTTGCTAGTTCTGTATATACCAGTAGTGTTTATAACTATTTTTGATGCTATGACTTTGTTTCATGATACTTTTTTGCTTTGTCTGTAGTTATTGCATTCAGAGGTTGAGAGCATGGTTGGGAGCTGTGAGAATGTTGCACAGTTTCTAAATGTTTGTCTGGTATTTTTTGTTTGTTTTGTAAAATCGAGGTCACACAAGATATAAGCATGTAGAATGTACTTGTGACTTAATGCATGCTAATGCACAATTAGATGTTTGCCTGCTATTTTTGTTCTGTTCCTCATCAAAAATGTGGGTTCACCCAATGCATGCTACCGCAAAATATGTTCTACTATTTTTATTAATTCAAATGACATCGTATAAAATGCCTAATATTGGGAGGGGAATTTGCAGCTGTGAGAATGTTGCAGAATGTATGAATGTCTAACGTATACTAATACAAACTGTTATGCTAGTACTGTGTACAATGTCAATGTTTATAACTATCCCTGATGCTGTGACTTTGTTCTATGATTTTTTTGCTTTGTCTGTAGTTAGTGTTGAGAGGCTGGGAGCATGGTTAGGGTCTATGAGAATGATGCAGCTGTATTTGTCTTGTGTGTCTGTGTTGTGTATGGGAGTCAGTGTGGGTGTCTTTGTGTACCTCTGTGGGTCTGGCTACCTTGATACGTACAGAGGCTTGTCGTAATGTGACAACATTACTACTAAATGTCAGTCAGTCATAGTTCTCAATCCCTTGGCCCCAAAAAATCTGGACAAAGCCAAAGATAATGGGGACAGCCCCAAAAATTGGGACAAATTTTAAATATTGCTCTTATAAATTTTGTTAGAATAAAAGATATTGTATTACAATGCATTTTCTGAAGGATATGAAGTGAAACTCAAGTCTTCTCCATGACCCTGCTACCGCTGCACAACAGGTAACATAGCTTAAACATGTTCCTTTCCCCATAGGCTATCACTGTCTTCATACTATAATGTATTATTCCACATGAAGTCTCCTCCATGTTCCCTCTTACTGTTGTGCAACAGGTAGCATAATTTAAACATATTCCTTTCCCCATAGGCTATCACTGTCTTCATACTATAATGTATTATTCCACATGAAGTCTCCTCCATGTCTCCTGTTAATGTGTACAACAGGTAACATAATTTAAACACGTTCCTTTCCCCATAGGCTATCACTGTCTTCATACTATAATGTATTATTCCACATGAAGTCTCCTCCATGCATCCTGTTAATCCTGTACAACAGGTAACATAATTTAAACACTTTCCTTTCCCCATAGGCTCTCACTGTCTTCATACTATAATGTATTATTCCACATGAAGTCTCCTCCATGCATCCTGTTAATCCTGTACAACAGGTAACATAACTTAAACACGTTCCTTTCCCCATAGGCTCTCACTGTCTTCATACTATAATGTATTATTCCACATGAAGTCTCCTCCATGCATCCTGTTAATCCTGTACAACAGGTAACATAATTTAAACACTTTCCTTTCCCCATAGGCTCTCACTGTCTTCATACTATAATGTATTATTCCACATGAAGTCTCCTCCATGCATCCTGTTAATCCTGTACAACAGGTAACATAACTTAAACACGTTCCTTTCCCCATAGGCTCTCACTGTCTTCATACTATAATGTATTATTCCACATGAAGTCTCCTCCATGCATCCTGTTAATCCTGTACAACAGGTAACATAACTTAAACATGTTCCTTTCCCCATAGGCTCTCACTGTCTTCATACTATAATGTATTATTCCACATGAAGTCTCCTCCATGCATCCTGTTACTCCTGTACAACAGGTAACATAACTTAAACATGTTACTTTCCCCATAGGCTCTCACTGTCTTCATACTGTAATGTATTATTCCACATGAAGTCTCCTCCATGTTCCCTCTTACTGTTGTGCAACAGGTAGCATAATTTAAACATATTCCTTTCCCCATAGGCTATCACTGTCTTCATACTATAATGTATTATTCCACATGAAGTCTCCTCCATGTCTCCTGTTAATGTGTACAACAGGTAACATAACTTAAACACGTTCCTTTCCCCATAGGCTCTCACTGTCTTCATACTATAATGTATTATTCCACATGAAGTCTCCTCCATGCATCCTGTTAATGTGTACAACAGGTAACATAATTTAAACACTTTCCTTTCCCCATAGGCTATCACTGTCTTCATACTATAATGTATTATTCCACATGAAGTCTCCTCCATGCATCCTGTTAATCCTGTACAACAGGTAACATAACTTAAACACATTCCTTTCCCCATAGGCTCTCACTGTCTTCATACTATAATGTATTATTCCACATGAAGTCTCCTCCATGCATCCTGTTACTACTGTACAACAGGTAACATAACTTAAACACGTTCCTTTCCCCATAGGCTCTCACTGTCTTCATACTATAATGTATTATTCCACATGAAGTCTCCTCCATGCATCCTGTTAATCCTGTACAACAGGTAACATAACTTAAACACATTCCTTTCCCCATAGGCTCTCACTGTCTTCATACTATAATGTATTATTCCACATGAAGTCTCCTCCATGCATCCTGTTAATCCTGTACAACAGGTAACATAACTTAAACACGTTCCTTTCCCCATAGGCTCTCACTGTCTTCATACTATAATGTATTATTCCACATGAAGTCTCCTCCATGCCTCCTGTTAATCCTGTACAACAGGTAACATAACTTAAACACATTCCTTTCCCCATAGGCTCTCACTGTCTTCATACTATAATGTATTATTCCACATGAAGTCTCCTCCATGCATCCTGTTAATCCTGTACAACAGGTAACATAACTTAAACACGTTCCTTTCCCCATAGGCTCTCACTGTCTTCATACTATAATGTATTATTCCACATGAAGTCTCCTCCATGCCTCCTGTTAATCCTGTACAACAGGTAACATAACTTAAACACATTCCTTTCCCCATAGGCTCTCACTGTCTTCATACTATAATGTATTATTCCACATGAAGTCTCCTCCATGCATCCTGTTAATCCTGTACAACAGGTAACATAACTTAAACATGTTCCTTTCCCCATAGGCTCTCACTGTCTTCATACTATAATGTATTATTCCACATGAAGTCTCCTCCATGCATCCTGTTAATCCTGTACAACAGGTAACATAACTTAAACACGTTCCTTTCCCCATAGGCTCTCACTGTCTTCATACTATAATGTATTATTCCACATGAAGTCTCCTCCATGCATCCTGTTAATCCTGTACAACAGGTAACATAACTTAAACACGTTCCTTTCCCCATAGGCTCTCACTGTCTTCATACTATAATGTATTATTCCACATGAAGTCTCCTCCATGCATCCTGTTAATCCTGTACAACAGGTAACATAACTTAAACACGTTCCTTTCCCCATAGGCTCTCACTGTCTTCATACTATAATGTATTATTCCACATGAAGTCTCCTCCATGCATCCTGTTAATCCTGTACAACAGGTAACATAACTTAAACACATTCCTTTCCCCATAGGCTCTCACTGTCTTCATACTATAATGTATTATTCCACATGAAGTCTCCTCCATGCATCCTGTTAATCCTGTACAACAGGTAACATAACTTAAACACATTCCTTTCCCCATAGGCTCTCACTGTCTTCATACTATAATGTATTATTCCACATGAAGTCTCCTCCATGCATCCTGTTAATCCTGTACAACAGGTAACATAACTTAAACACGTTCCTTTCCCCATAGGCTCTCACTGTCTTCATACTATAATGTATTATTCCACATGAAGTCTCCTCCATGCATCCTGTTAATCCTGTACAACAGGTAACATAACTTAAACACATTCCTTTCCCCATAGGCTCTCACTGTCTTCATACTATAATGTATTATTCCACATGAAGTCTCCTCCATGCATCCTGTTAATCCTGTACAACAGGTAACATAACTTAAACACATTCCTTTCCCCATAGGCTCTCACTGTCTTCATACTATAATGTATTATTCCACATGAAGTCTCCTCCATGCATCCTGTTAATCCTGTACAACAGGTAACATAACTTAAACACGTTCCTT
Organism: Protopterus annectens; assembly: GCF_019279795.1. Lineage (NCBI taxonomy): Eukaryota > Metazoa > Chordata > Ceratodontiformes > Protopteridae > Protopterus > Protopterus annectens. Next base: position 1,863,953,397 of record NC_056743.1, on the reverse strand, counting down.
TCCCCATAGGCTCTCACTGTCTTCATACTATAATGTATTATTCCACATGAAGTCTCCTCCATGCATCCTGTTAATCCTGTACAACAGGTAACATAACTTAAACACATTCCTTTCCCCATAGGCTCTCACTGTCTTCATACTATAATGTATTATTCCACATGAAGTCTCCTCCATGCATCCTGTTAATCCTGTACAACAGGTAACATAACTTAAACACGTTCCTTTCCCCATAGGCTCTCACTGTCTTCATACTATAATGTATTATTCCACATGAAGTCTCCTCCATGCATCCTGTTAATCCTGTACAACAGGTAACATAACTTAAACACATTCCTTTCCCCATAGGCTCTCACTGTCTTCATACTATAATGTATTATTCCACATGAAGTCTCCTCCATGCATCCTGTTAATCCTGTACAACAGGTAACATAACTTAAACACATTCCTTTCCCCATAGGCTCTCACTGTCTTCATACTATAATGTATTATTCCACATGAAGTCTCCTCCATGCATCCTGTTAATCCTGTACAACAGGTAACATAACTTAAACACGTTCCTTTCCCCATAGGCTCTCACTGTCTTCATACTATAATGTATTATTCCACATGAAGTCTCCTCCATGCATCCTGTTAATCCTGTACAACAGGTAACATAACTTAAACACATTCCTTTCCCCATAGGCTCTCACTGTCTTCATACTATAATGTATTATTCCACATGAAGTCTCCTCCATGCATCCTGTTAATCCTGTACAACAGGTAACATAACTTAAACACATTCCTTTCCCCATAGGCTCTCACTGTCTTCATACTATAATGTATTATTCCACATGAAGTCTCCTCCATGCATCCTGTTAATCCTGTACAACAGGTAACATAACTTAAACACATTCCTTTCCCCATAGGCTCTCACTGTCTTCATACTATAATGTATTATTCCACATGAAGTCTCCTCCATGCATCCTGTTAATCCTGTACAACAGGTAACATAACTTAAACACGTTCCTTTCCCCATAGGCTCTCACTGTCTTCATACTATAATGTATTATTCCACATGAAGTCTCCTCCATGCATCCTGTTAATCCTGTACAACAGGTAACATAACTTAAACACATTCCTTTCCCCATAGGCTCTCACTGTCTTCATACTATAATGTATTATTCCACATGAAGTCTCCTCCATGCATCCTGTTAATCCTGTACAACAGGTAACATAACTTAAACACGTTCCTTTCCCCATAGGCTCTCACTGTCTTCATACTATAATGTATTATTCCACATGAAGTCTCCTCCATGCATCCTGTTAATCCTGTACAACAGGTAACATAACTTAAACACATTCCTTTCCCCATAGGCTCTCACTGTCTTCATACTATAATGTATTATTCCACATGAAGTCTCCTCCATGCATCCTGTTAATCCTGTACAACAGGTAACATAACTTAAACACATTCCTTTCCCCATAGGCTCTCACTGTCTTCATACTATAATGTATTATTCCACATGAAGTCTCCTCCATGCATCCTGTTAATCCTGTACAACAGGTAACATAACTTAAACATGTTCCTTTCCCCATAGGCTCTCACTGTCTTCATACTATAATGTATTATTCCACATGAAGTCTCCTCCATGCATCCTGTTAATCCTGTACAACAGGTAACATAACTTAAACATGTTCCTTTCCCCATAGGCTCTCACTGTCTTCATACTATAATGTATTATTCCACATGAAGTCTCCTCCATGCATCCTGTTAATCCTGTACAACAGGTAACATAACTTAAACACATTCCTTTCCCCATAGGCTCTCACTGTCTTCATACTATAATGTATTATTCCACATGAAGTCTCCTCCATGCATCCTGTTAATCCTGTACAACAGGTAACATAACTTAAACACATTCCTTTCCCCATAGGCTCTCACTGTCTTCATACTATAATGTATTATTCCACATGAAGTCTCCTCCATGCATCCTGTTAATCCTGTACAACAGGTAACATAACTTAAACACATTCCTTTCCCCATAGGCTCTCACTGTCTTCATACTATAATGTATTATTCCACATGAAGTCTCCTCCATGCATCCTGTTAATCCTGTACAACAGGTAACATAACTTAAACACGTTCCTTTCCCCATAGGCTCTCACTGTCTTCATACTATAATGTATTATTCCACATGAAGTCTCCTCCATGCATCCTGTTAATCCTGTACAACAGGTAACATAACTTAAACATGTTCCTTTCCCCATAGGCTCTCACTGTCTTCATACTATAATGTATTATTCCACATGAAGTCTCCTCCATGCATCCTGTTAATCCTGTACAACAGGTAACATAACTTAAACACATTCCTTTCCCCATAGGCTCTCACTGTCTTCATACTATAATGTATTATTCCACATGAAGTCTCCTCCATGCATCCTGTTAATCCTGTACAACAGGTAACATAACTTAAACACATTCCTTTCCCCATAGGCTCTCACTGTCTTCATACTATAATGTATTATTCCACATGAAGTCTCCTCCATGCATCCTGTTAATCCTGTACAACAGGTAACATAACTTAAACACGTTCCTTTCCCCATAGGCTCTCACTGTCTTCATACTATAATGTATTATTCCACATGAAGTCTCCTCCATGCATCCTGTTAATCCTGTACAACAGGTAACATAACTTAAACATGTTCCTTTCCCCATAGGCTCTCACTGTCTTCATACTATAATGTATTATTCCACATGAAGTCTCCTCCATGCATCCTGTTAATCCTGTACAACAGGTAACATAACTTAAACACATTCCTTTCCCCATAGGCTCTCACTGTCTTCATACTATAATGTATTATTCCACATGAAGTCTCCTCCATGCATCCTGTTAATCCTGTACAACAGGTAACATAACTTAAACACATTCCTTTCCCCATAGGCTCTCACTGTCTTCATACTATAATGTATTATTCCACATGAAGTCTCCTCCATGCATCCTGTTAATCCTGTACAACAGGTAACATAACTTAAACACGTTCCTTTCCCCATAGGCTCTCACTGTCTTCATACTATAATGTATTATTCCACATGAAGTCTCCTCCATGCATCCTGTTAATCCTGTACAACAGGTAACATAACTTAAACATGTTCCTTTCCCCATAGGCTCTCACTGTCTTCATACTATAATGTATTATTCCACATGAAGTCTCCTCCATGCATCCTGTTAATCCTGTACAACAGGTAGCATAACTTAAACAAAGTTCTGTTCCCCTTAGGCTATCACTGTCTTCATACTATAATGTATTATTCCACATGAAGTCTCCTCCATGCATCCTGTTAATCCTGTACAACAGGTAACATAACTTAAACACATTCCTTTCCCCATAGGCTCTCACTGTCTTCATACTATAATGTATTATTCCACATGAAGTCTCCTCCATGCATCCTGTTAATCCTGTACAACAGGTAACATAACTTAAACACATTCCTTTCCCCATAGGCTCTCACTGTCTTCATACTATAATGTATTATTCCACATGAAGTCTCCTCCATGCATCCTGTTAATCCTGTACAACAGGTAACATAACTTAAACACATTCCTTTCCCCATAGGCTCTCACTGTCTTCATACTATAATGTATTATTCCACATGAAGTCTCCTCCATGCATCCTGTTAATCCTGTACAACAGGTAACATAACTTAAACACATTCCTTTCCCCATAGGCTCTCACTGTCTTCATACTATAATGTATTATTCCACATGAAGTCTCCTCCATGCATCCTGTTAATCCTGTACAACAGGTAACATAACTTAAACACGTTCCTTTCCCCATAGGCTCTCACTGTCTTCATACTATAATGTATTATTCCACATGAAGTCTCCTCCATGCATCCTGTTAATCCTGTACAACAGGTAACATAACTTAAACACGTTCCTTTCCCCATAGGCTCTCACTGTCTTCATACTATAATGTATTATTCCACATGAAGTCTCCTCCATGCATCCTGTTAATCCTGTACAACAGGTAACATAACTTAAACACGTTCCTTTCCCCATAGGCTCTCACTGTCTTCATACTATAATGTATTATTCCACATGAAGTCTCCTCCATGCATCCTGTTAATCCTGTACAACAGGTAACATAACTTAAACACGTTCCTTTCCCCATAGGCTCTCACTGTCTTCATACTATAATGTATTATTCCACATGAAGTCTCCTCCATGCATCCTGTTAATCCTGTACAACAGGTAACATAATTTAAACACTTTCCTTTCCCCATAGGCTCTCACTGTCTTCATACTATAATGTATTATTCCACATGAAGTCTCCTCCATGCATCCTGTTAATCCTGTACAACAGGTAACATAACTTAAACACATTCCTTTCCCCATAGGCTCTCACTGTCTTCATACTATAATGTATTATTCCACATGAAGTCTCCTCCATGCATCCTGTTAATCCTGTACAACAGGTAACATAACTTAAACATGTTCCTTTCCCCATAGGCTCTCACTGTCTTCATACTATAATGTATTATTCCACATGAAGTCTCCTCCATGCATCCTGTTAATCCTGTACAACAGGTAACATAACTTAAACACATTCCTTTCCCCATAGGCTCTCACTGTCTTCATACTATAATGTATTATTCCACATGAAGTCTCCTCCATGCATCCTGTTAATCCTGTACAACAGGTAACATAACTTAAACACATTCCTTTCCCCATAGGCTCTCACTGTCTTCATACTATAATGTATTATTCCACATGAAGTCTCCTCCATGCATCCTGTTAATCCTGTATAACAGGTAACATAACTTAAACATGTTCCTTTCCCCATAGGCTCTCACTGTCTTCATACTATAATGTATTATTCCACATGAAGTCTCCTCCATGCATCCTGTTAATCCTGTACAACAGGTAACATAACTTAAACACATTCCTTTCCCCATAGGCTCTCACTGTCTTCATACTATAATGTATTATTCCACATGAAGTCTCCTCCATGCCCCCTGTTAGTGCTGTGCAATAGGTAATATAACGTAAACACGTTCCTTTCCTCATAGGCTATCACTGCCTTCATACTATAATGTATTATTCCACTCATGAAGAATTGAGAATTAAACCCTATATCTTGTGTGTGGAAAGCAAACACCTTAACCATTATACCAAACCCAGAACATTTTTTTTGCTATGGCTAACATATCTGTGAATCTCAAACTGACACATTGTGTAAACAGCTCCTTTTTACCACAGCACTTACTATGAATGCTAGGGTTCATTCTGAATCTCTGGGTTTGACTTTTCATTCCCTTTTACCTTACTTCTCCAGGAACACTTAATACTATACATTGTATACATATTTTGAATATTTATAATCTATGTTCCATTTTGAACTGCGGTGGTGGTGCTGCGGTAGCGTTGTCGCCTCACAGTTAGACGTTGCCCGTTCGATTCTCAGTTAAAGCGTCTACTGTGTGACGACATGCGTGAATGGGCGTTCCTTCATTGAAGGTTGTGCGTTAGGCCCAGCAAGCCAGCATGTAAACTTCTACTGCCAATCATTAGCGGACCGGAGTTCCGCTGTGGCGACCCCTAACCGGGAAAAGCCGAAAGACGCACACATAATCTATGTTCCATTTTAAGCCAATTATATAACTTTTAGCTAGCTAGGTTGGTTTGGTCCTTTACCCCTTGCAGCCATAACACAGGTACCGAGGAACAGAATTACACAAGTGTGAAGAGACTGAAGAATCACAATATAGTGACATACAGCACAAGTTACAAATTTACAGTTAGTAGTCTGAAAGCTAGAATAATTGAAAAACATATATTGGTCAATTAAATGGTATTGAATCACCTCTTTGTTGGGTTGCAGTGTTTTTGTGTTTTCTGTTAGTGGAGCAGCAATGCATTTTTAAGTTTTTAATTTGTTTAATTTTGTTTAACTTTTTCTTCAAAAGTAGAAAAAAAAATGAAAATGTATATTGAAAATGAGCTTAAATGCTAAAAAGTGCATCGTTGTCACAAATAATTATTTTTTATTTCTTTTTAAGTACCAAAATAGAAAAAAAATAAATCTATTCTTTAAATGGTTTTAAATTAAATGCAAAAAAAAAAATGAAATGTCACATTTGGGAGGCAAACAATACTCCGCAGCATATAGCAATGGCAATGCCACACTTCAAAAAGAAAATGTAGTTAGAGACCTGGGTTGATAATCCCATCACCTTTGACTAATAATGGATTAATGGTTCGGCTTATCACCTCATAGATAGAAGATACATGGTCTGCTTCTAGATGTGTAATGGCCTACAGACTTATAGCCTAGTATTTGCCTACGAATATGTAGCAACAGCTGTCAGGAATTCCTTTTAAGTGGTGCAGCTGATCACCAAGGGAGTATCATGCAGGTCAAAATAGGTTCATTTCCCATTGTATTCTGTACTTATTAAATCAGTTATAGAATACAAAGCCAGTTTTTGGTATGCACCTCACCAGGTATACTGAACAGTTACAAAGATCCTAAAAGTACGTAACACAGAGGATCACAGGCTTAAAATTCCTCTGCTACCACAAAAGACTAGAAGCACTGTCCCTCTTTTCTATATCTTACAGGCTCCTCAGAGAGACCTATCCCTTGTATTTCAAGCAATCAGGAATTCAGCTATCTAGGATATCTTGTACCCTTTCAAATTAAGCGCTCACATAAATACCAGAAAAAAAGAGATATAAGCCTACTTCAGTATATCAAGAAAACAAGTTAGACAGACATATTCATTACTTAGCACCTGTCTGACCTCTGCAGTAGATTTCTCTGGAAGATAAAATATTGGGATACACTATTTTCTGTTAAATGGGATTTGGATAATTGGATGGGCATTCATAAATTCAGCACAGGCGTGGATGGCATAGCCCTTCTCAAGATGGGAGGTACAATGTTGTGTGAGACTTGGTAGGGTGTAATGGTTGTGTGACCCAGTAGCTTTGAACCTTCTATGACTTCTATATTATGTTATAGCACCGAACAATCAAACTAGATGTGTGGACACAGCAGCTTACCTATTTATGTCTATACATTCAGTGACTCTCTTCATTTGAAATCAGGTTGAAGTAACAGTACTATTTATTAGAAATACTGCACTATATTCTATTTCCTACATTTGCTTTCCTGATTTATGGCTGGGTAAGAATATTGTAATGTAGAACACCACATGGTATAACCAACAAAGGAAGGCAAACATCACCACAGGGTATAACCAGCAAAGGATGGAAAATATCACCACAGGGTATAACCAGCAAAGGATGGCAAACATCACCACAGGGTATAACCAACAAAGGATGGCAAACATCACCACAGGGTATAACCAACAAAGGATGGCAAACATCACCACAGGGTATAACCAACAAAGGATGGCAAACATCACCACAGGGTATAAGCAACAAATTATGACAAACATGTAGAGGTAAAACCAAGAACCCAAAAAGACTTCACAAAATGGCAATTTTCCAAAAAAAGACAGCCAACAAACCACCTATGAGATGAAAATTTTTATTGGAACATGTACAAAAGTGAAGCACTTTCATCTTGTAGACAGCAGACTTCTTTAGAACTAAACCTGAAAAGTATGTCACTTCCTGTTTTATAGTTCCTATTGGTTTCATGTTCTGAAAGAGACATAAACCAAACAATAATAAAACTGAAAAATAATTGTTGCACATCTAATAAAAATACCATTCCAAACAAAATTAATGATTTTTAAGTGAACAATCCATTTAATGTCATTAAATATCTAATTTCAAAATCACATGCATGAAGGTGCCTTGCACCATTTATACTAAATAAAACAGAAATGTTGTTCTTCAATGGAATCAATACAATGCTTTATTAGGTCTTAAAAAAGTCAAATCCATTCCCAATAGTGGCTTTGTTCAAGGAAGCTGCAAATAAAAAATAGTTCAATTCAATGATCAAAATGCAATCAAGATAAGGACCCCAGATCCTGATCACAAGTTAAAAAGTAACAAAAATATTCAGAATTTGGCTGCTCTAAGTTTCAGTAATGGAGCTGTTTAAACCGAGTGGGTTTTGCAGCATTGAACTGGAATTACCATAACAATTTATTGTATTCTAGTCTGTTTTCTCATGCTCTCTCTCTTAAATCTGGGGTGACCACTTCTAAAATCCCAAAATAAAGTTTATAAACCCATTACAGACCATTGAATGCTTGTACAAGACATGATTTATATTACTCTTGACAATATCACAACAGTGCTCATAAATTCTTTTGCACAAAGTCCTCTCAGTTTCTTCAACATAAAGCTAGTAAACTGGAGCTTTTTGCATGATGTAAAAGGCCTTTGGAGTAACAATTATCAGTAAAAAGCCATTCAATTGACACAGCCCGGGTTCTGTTAAACCAGAATCAATTCAAAGTTTTTTACCGTGATCACTATATTTTTTGGGTGGTGCACTGGTGTAGCAGTTAGCATTGTCACTTCACAGCAAGGGGCGCCTTCTGTGTGGAGTCTGCATGTCCTCCCTGTATTTGCATGGATTTCTGCTGGTTGCTCTAGTTTCCTCCCACATTCCAAAGACATGCAGTAGATGGATTGGACACTATAAATTTGTCTAAGTGTGAGTGTGTGTGTGTGAATGTGTGTGGTGCACCCTCCAAGGATGGTTGGGCCTTGGGTTAGCCCATAAAACCTATAACTGCTAGAGAAACAATGAGTACTGAAAGGTGCTTATTGCCCAATATACCAAATAGGAAAGGGAAAGAGACTATATTTTTGCAACAGCTGTATGTTTGAAAGCAGAAATAAATGCTAATTCCATTGAGCCCTATACAATGGAAACAGTAAAATAAGCCAAATTGTTTGCACACACACACACACACACACACACACACACACACACACACACACACACACACACACACACACACACACACACACACACACACACACACACACACACACACACACACACACACACACACACACACACACACACACACACACACACACACACACACACACACACACACACACACACACACACACACCTGATAAAAAGGTGGACACTGCTGTAATGTTTTCTCAGATGGATGTGAATAAGCCGTATGGCAAAACCATTTTAAAATGTTAAAGTGGTAGGGAATCTTTGGTAACTTCATAGGATCATAGGATCATAGCAAGTTACTAGGCTACTGGGTCTGATGCCTTTATAACCCTAGTCAATAAATGAGCCCATATTTCCACAAGTCAACATCTGAAGCCCCTGTCCAGCAGGGACACAGGTGGAATCCCAGGGGGCACATTTCCTATTTCCCATGCAGTCATCCAGGTTTCTCTAAAGAACGATAATGAAGTGCTCTGTTTGACATGGAGATGGAGTCTATTCTACAGGTGGGGGAGTCTTTGGGAGACAAATCTGTCCCCCTAGTAAGGCCTACTGATGTCGCAGATGAAGCTGAGGTTTTGCAAGTGGAGTTTGGCTTGTGGATATGAAGCAAGTTCGTCAAGAGGGGTCAGAGGTTGCTCTGTAGACCAAACATGGATCACCTCTGAAGAGTCTATATGAGATCGAGTAGAGGAACAGGGCTTTTAGCCTATCCATGTAGGATAGACTTTTGAAGCCGTGGATTCTCCTGCTCAGGAACCTCTGTAGTCTCTCCAGGTGCTGCATGTGCCTCGCAAGGTACATGCTGAAAGGGGAGTTATACTCGATGATGGGTCTGATAAGGGATGAACACAGGGAAGTTATGACTTCCTTGTTCCTGGAAGAAATACCGTTACTAATGAGGTAAGCCATGTAGAAAGCTCTCTGTACAATGGAGGCAACATGGTGGTCAAAAGTTAGATTGTTGTCAACTTGGGTTCCCAGGTCCCACACAACTGCTTGAGTGCTTAGGACATTGTTATGAATGTAATAATTTGTAGCAATGTCACTCTCCCCAAAGGGGATGATGATGCATTTTTTTGGCATTTAGTTTGAGGCCATGTTTCTGGCACCAATCATTTGTCTGTGTGAGATCCTCTTGTAGTATGTCTACATCACTAGGGGAGATGATGACAACACCCATCTTGCAGTCATCTGCAAACTTGATCAGCCATAGACCTCTGGTTTTGGCTTGCAGCTTGGGGAAGTATATCACCAAACAGCAGGGGCTCTGATACCAATCCTTGGGGTATGCTGCTCATTACAGGTCTACTACTTAAGGTAGCTTCCACTATTTTGACTGACTGAGTTCTATCAGTAAACCAGTTAGCTATCCATCTGGTCACATACAGATTTACGCCATCAGGATAGTTTTTCTATTATAGCTGAGTGGAGAATAGTGTCAAAAGCCTTGGCCAGGTCAAGGTAGGTGGCATGCTCCATCTTCACCTCATCCATGGCTTTTGTGACTTACTCAAAGAAGTCTACCAAATTTAACAGGCATGATGCCCCTTGACAAAGTCAAACTGTTTGGGATCAAGCATTTGGAGGTTGCCAATGTCCTTGTTAATGTGGCTCATGATAATGTGTTCCATGGCCTGACAAATCAGGATAGTTAGGCTGATTGGTCTATAACTGCCTGGATTGGTGGATGCTCCACCTTTGTGCAGAGGAGTGATGGTGGCCATCCTCCATTCAGCTGTGACAAAAGTGGTACTCAGGCTTAGGTTGAATAAGGTGCCTAATAGTGCTACGAGTTCCTGCCAGAGTTGATGCAGGATGCAGCTTGAGATGTTATCGGGTCCCATAGAAACTGTGTTTTAAGCATTTGAGAGGATGGTAATGACTTGTCCCCTAGAGATAAGGGGTGGGTGTCAGGTGTTGGGGATATCCTAGATTACTGATGCGGTGAAAGAAGGGTGAAGTTTTCACTGAACCTGTCTGCTAGCAGGTTGCCAATAGCCATGGCATATGTCTATGTGGTATCCCTGACCATCAGTTCTGAGCAGATTTGGGCATTTTCCCTTAGATTGTGGATGTATGTGAAGAAGGCCTTATGATTATCTTTAGTAGATGTGGCCAATTTGAACTTGGAGTTAGATTTGGAGGACTTCACTGATACCCTTATTTGCCTGTATAGGCCAAGGGGATATTGCTTTCAGTTTGGCACCTGTTTCTTCCTGGTCATGGACAGCAATTTTTAATTTTTGTTGCACAGTTTATTTATAGCTGTTGTCCACCAGACAGGTTTACGCTTCCTTGAGGAGGAGGATTTTGTCCTGTCAGATATTGCTGAAGCCATGCATTTATATAGATGGCTGTATAGTACTTTGGTGTAGGTTTGGACATTAGTGCCATTTCCTACTGTTGGAGAGAGGGCTATGAAGCTTTCAGACCCTCCTCCAGGAGGATGTAGTCAGCTTTGGAGAAGTTTTTTTTTGTTTAACCCTAGATGTGGGGGGTTAGAGGAGATGGTGACTTTGAAGGTGACTGCTTAGTGGTCTGATCTTACCAGAGATGATGACACTGCAGGGATGCTGCAGTGGTTTCCTATGTTGGTTAGTAATAAGTTCAAAAATGTGTCACCTTTTGTGGGGGTGTCAACCAACTAGTTTAAGGCATTGACATTGACAAAGTCAAGGGATCTTTAAGCATTTGTGTTCTGGCTAGAGTAGTTCTTCCAATCAATGGTTGGGTAGTTAAAATCTCCCAGCATCAGGGTATAGGGTTGAATCTTCACAGATTCGAGGAGATCCAGATAGGCAGCATGGTTGTCCTGATTCAATGTTGGGGGCCTGTAACTAACTATGATTTGAAAAGGGGTCTTGTCAACTGTTAACTGCACCTGGAGTGTCAGCTGTGCATCATACAGTATGACTAGTCTGAAGGTGTGTATACCTTTAATATATATTAAAACACTACCTCCTTTGGCTTTACTGCCCTCAGTTTGGGGTCTGTATGTATGATAGGATGAGTAACCAGTTAAGGCTGGGTACTGTCCACAGCACAAATGTCGGCATCTTCCAGGGTTAAGAATGCTTGCAATGAGTGTAGCTTCATGTTCAGACTCCTAGAATTCAGCAGCATGACGTTTAAATTGTGTTTAGATGAGCTTCTCATGTTGGTAGTTTTGACCTCAAGACATTGCCTAAAAATGGCACTATGGGGGAGGCAAGAGCCTTTGCCAGGATCCTGAAGCTCAAATGAGACAGATGCATGCCATCTCTGGCAAAACATCTTTTCATATAGTCCAGAGAGGTACATCTCATGTCATTCACTTTAACATGTACTATGACAGAGTCATAGCAGTACTTGTTGAGGGACTTGAGTACAAGGGTGATGTGGCAGGTTCTGGCATCTGACAAACAATTTATCATGAAGTTCTCCTTATCCAGCCTGGTAAGGGGTACATCTGTGTGTCTCACAATGGAGTCTTCTATGATTAGTATATTGGATTTATGGTTAAGCCTTGATGGCTGTGAGACACAGGTGTGTTGACAATGCACCATGGAGTGTGGTGTCATAGACTGTGGAGTTTACATGTGTTTTTGCCTCAGAGGTCTTTTTTGTTTAGGCATGTTTTTGTTAAGAACCTCTGCATATGTGGGTGTGTGTTGTGCTGGTGTGGGTGATGTTTGAGGTGCGCTGTTTGTGCAGACAACCTTCTCAGTGCCAGGTATACTGTCTTGTAAGGGAGAGAACATAGACTCCAGTTTTTTAATATAATTGCATCACTGAATACACCAAGTTCACTGGAACAGTCAACGAATAACAGAACAAGCAAGCCACACAGTCCGTTCCAGTATATCTCCTCCAAGCACCAGCACACCACGAATCCAATGTAGAGTAAATAAAAATTGTTTTATTTTACAACAAACAGTTTAACAGTTAAGCGCTTTCATCTTACTAAGACTTCATCAGAACTACTTCTCCATATACTTCATTCCCTTTTAAATACAAAAAACATCATCAGCTGACCTACCTAGATTAAAATTTAAAGTGCTAGTGCTATATGCAAGTTCCTTCATAACAACTAAAAATACTTCCATGTACCCACTTACAACTTTTCAAAACAGTTTAAAAAGTTAGAATAATTTAAATAGTTTAAATAATTACTACAACTTATTAAAAACATACTAATACTTGTAAATAACATATATATTAAACTACATTTGTTGAAAAATTTACCTAAATAGCACTAGCACTTTAAATTTTAATCTAGGTAGGTCAGCTGATGATGTTTTTTGTATTTAAAAGGGAATGAAGTATATGGAGAAGTAGTTCTGATGAAGTCTTAGTAAGATGAAAGCGCTTAACTGTTAAACTGTTTGTTGTAAAATAAAACAATTTTTATTTACTCTACATTGGATTCGTGGTGTGCTGGTGCTTGGAGGAGATATACTGGAACGGACTGTGTGGCTTGCTTGTTCTGTTATTCGTTGACTGTTCCAGTGAACTTGGTGTATTCTGTGGTTGTATTGCCAGTATGGACTCACTAGACGAGTTACCTTCAATTTTTTTCCCCCAGACGAGATGAAATTAGGGGGCTTCAATCTGAAATGGCGATAATGCGGGGTGAAC
>NC_056743.1:1863824888-1863934888 GCF_019279795.1 Protopterus annectens | reverse complement strand
AGTGCTGAAGAGATATTTACAGGTCCAGAACAAAATACAAAATGCCCAGACTTTCTCTCTGAGTTAGTTTTTACATTAATAATACACATTACTGCTGAATCATCTCGGATTATATCATTCTTGTCACCTCTGCCTAAGTTCGCAGGCTAGCAGAAGTTTAAAACTGAACATGTCTCTGTTACAAATACTTATTTCTCAGAAGCTGACAATTTTCTCATAGCTGGCCTGAAACTGGAAGTCGTAAAACAATTACCTTGGAAACTTGTAATTACCTCTGTTTCCAGACAATAGAAAGAAGCCCCTAGCCTACATATCCTGTTTCTTAGCTGAGATAAAATTACTTTCTAACACATCGTAAAACTCTTTACTTATCAACTTATTTTCTTACAGCTTTGCAAGTTAACTCTGTATAGTCCAGCTTCTTCTATGAAAACATACATTTGCATTGGCATATAGTTTATTCACATTTCTGCTCTTTTCCAGCAGGGTGCACTGTGGTTACAATCTTGAAGATCAGTACAGAACATATAATTTTCTTACATTTTAAGGCAAGCATACAAACCGTATTACTATTCACAAATGACATAGAATTACTTACAAAATTCTATCTAGCTGAGCTGACAGTGTCACATTTCCATATAAATCATATTCATATTTTCAATTGACATATAATTATTTACAAAATTCCAGCTAGCTGGGCGGGCAGCATCTTGGTTTATCATATTTCTCCCCCAGTGAGAACTCAAGCTAGTTTTTCAAGTGCCCCTTGAGAAACTTTGCTTGAGAGGGTTGAGCCTATCTGGGAATACCTTAACCCATTCTCTGTTTTAAAATTTCAGCTGTGTTGGCATTGCTGACCCAAGTACCATGCTGCACTGTCCCCTCATATGCCTGGAACCCTAAGCTCCACCACACTAATTTGGGATTTTCCTGGCTGGCTCCCTGTAGCCATAGATCCCCCTCAGACTCCTCCTGCCTTCGACTGCAAATACTCAGCACAAGGGCCTCCCTATCATGGTAAGGTTTCATCATGTTAACACTCTACCACGTAGTTAACATCACTGATCTTCCTTCCCAATTTGTAGGGTACTTCCCAAGCTACCTGTAGCTTGTTGTGTCTGACAGGAAGGAGAACCATTACCTGCTGCCCTACAGCATACTCTCTAGCTCGAGTATTCCTGTCATTCCAGACTTTTTCTGCTGTTGGGCTACTGACAGGCTCCCTTGGGCCAAGCCCATGCATTCCATGTGTCTTGTTCTCAGGTTTTGGACATATGCCCCAACAGATTCCTTGTGGGATCCACACTCACCCTCTGACTCATCTTCAATTAAATCTAGAGGTCCCCACACCCTATGCCCATACAACAACTCAAAGGGTAAAAAACCTGTGCATTCCTGGGGAACCTCTCTGTAAGCAAACAGATGGGGCAAATATTTGTCCCACTCCCTCTTAAACTGATCTGCAAATGCCCATAGCATGGACATGAGTGTAGAGTTTTACCTCTCAATAACACCCTTAGTCTGGGGATGGTACAGGGTGGTGTTTAGGTGCTTCACCCCACAGTACTTCCACAGACAAGCCAGCAGGTCTGACATTAAATGGGCACCTCTGTTAGTCAGTTTTTCAGCAGGGTAGGTTTTCCAGAAGAAATACTGACTAACAGAGGTGCCCATTTAATGTCAGACCTGCTGGCTTGTCTGTGGAAGTACTACCTTTTCTGTCTCAATGGAGGACAAACCCACTGTGCCAGGGTATCTTGTAGCATAAGCTACTACCACTGGAATATACTTTTTCCCTGTGGAACTTGGGGTACTCAGAGGCCCCACAATATTCATAGCTACCCTCTAAAATGGCTCCTCACTCTCAGGCAAAGCTATCAAAGGAGCTTTCACCTTGTGTCCTGCCTTGCCTACCTTTTGGCACTGCTCACAGGTCCTGCAGTACCCTGTTACAGTTCTGGAAATCACAGGCAATAGAAGTTCTGCATAATATGTTTCTTTGAATGTTTTATGCCCATATGACTTGCAAAGGGAATACCATGGGCTATGGCTAGAAGTGCTAGACAAAAGGCTCTGGGCACAACTGACTGCTGTATCCTCTCACTCTCTAGTCTTCCCTCATGGGTCCACTCTCTATACAGTAACCCTTTGTCCCAGTATACAGAATCCCCCTTCACCTGAGAATCAGGTGCCTCACTAGTTACCCCTCCAGGCCTTGCAATGTAGGGTCTGAGAGCTGAGGCTGTCTAAAATCTCTCTCTTTGTAACCCTTCCCAGCTCCCCTTCCACAGGAAATCTGGTATCCTGTGACAGTGGTGCCTCACTGTCAGCCTGGGTACTACTACTCACCTCTACCTTGGAGTCAGTCTGTCCAAGGGAACATCAGTACCAACAAGCAGCTGTGGCTCACCTTCGGTCTCACTGCTATAGAGTACCTCCCTCCCTGAAGTAACCACCTCACCAATTCTGGATGCAAGTGTGCAGTCTCTCTGGGTCTCCCCACCCAGACTACCAGACCCACATGCTTGTTTCCAAGCCTGACTGCATCTAACTGCATGAACACACGGTACTGCATTATCAAAATCATTCCCTATCAGGACATCTGCAGGGATATCCTAAAACACACCTACATGCTGGCTTCTTTTTCCACCCTCTCAGCCAAGGTGAACCCTAGCCAAAGGTATTTGGAATGGGATCCCTCCTAAAGCTCTGACTGGAGTAGACTGCCCAGGCAAGTAGTGCTCCTCTGTAAACATTGCAGGCTTCACAATGGTTATATCTGAGGTTGTGGCTCTCTTAGCAATGGTATATTTGATATTCACTAAGACAAGATATAACCTCTTGTGATAGTTTGGTACCCTTATGTCTCAATACAACCTACTGTTGGCATTTTGTCATTTCCACTTACTGACTCTCCCACCTTTTGTTCCTCACTTTGCCTCTGTGGACATCTATATGCTACATGGCCCCACTGGTTGCATTTAAAACATTTAACCCTATATCCTGGATGTATACCTGGATTCGTGGCTTCTCTTGCTACTGGCAGATTCTGTTGGGGCAGTCTGGCTTGCTCATCATGGGTTCCCTTAGAACCATGAGCAGCACTGGGTGTCCTTTTCCTGTGCAGGGATGACCTGCTTACTAGGTGGGTCTATATTGAATTAGCGAATGCTTAGAAAAGCAAACACTAATTCATCAACCATTTTTAAGCAAAAGCTTACACTCTTGAACACCCAGAACAGCGATTTTTTTTTCTCAGGGAAAAAAATCGCTGGTCTGCAAAAAAAAAAAAAAAACCCTAAAACATTGCCCCCCACACCCCCCTACTTAAATATACCAACTCCAAGATCGCACCACAGTGGAGGAAATGGCGAACTCCCGAAACTGGCCCAGCAATTTTTTACCCTGTGAAAAAAATCGCTATTCCGGGTTTTTGGGATTGTAAGCTTTCGCTTAAAAGGGGTTGATGAATTAGCGTTTGCAAATTCAATATAGAACCTTGCTAGGTATAGGTCTCCCTTCTTCTCCAACTTATCTACAGTAAGCCATTGTCTATCATATAACCAGATCCTCATGTCCTCAGGCAAAGTAGTAAGGGCTTGTTCCCTCACCAAAGGGTCTGCCAGCCCTTCAAAAGTGATGGCCTGCCATCCACTTACCCACCTAGGAAAATAAGTCCTTAGTTCAAGAACATATTCACACACTTTCATCTGCCTTACATCTATGCTCACAAAACCTTTTTCCTATAAGCTTCAAGTGTTAGCTTAAAAAATTCTAGCATACAGTTTTTCACAACATTATAATTTAGACAGTCATTATCAGACATTTTGGACAGCTTTACCATGGAGTAAGGGGGTCAGAAACTGTACCCAGAGCCCTTGGTCAACATTATACTATTTACATACCCTCTCAAATATATGAATAAAATTATCAGAATTATCCCCATCTGAAAATTGTGGAAGGAATTTACTAACCTTTGTTGCTTCTGGGATTTGATTACTCTCTTACCCACTACCTCCATGACTCTGGCAAAGAGTCAGCATCTCTTTTTGATGTTGCCTCTGCCTCTCCTTCTTCTCACCTTCCAGGCATACCAGTTTCCTCAATCTCTAGATGCTGTAGTCTCTCTGCTGCTTCCATTTCCAAATGCTTTGCCTCCAACTCATGTCTCTAACTCCAGATGGATTTTTAAGTCCTCTGTGAAAAGGTTGAGCTGTCCATTCTCTGAGGGTTGTACATCTCCACGGCCAGTCTAATCTGCCTCCTGGTTGCTATTTCCTGATGCAGCTGTGACTAAAACTGAACTCTGCTTTAGTCAGGTTTCCATGCACCAGTCCTTTAGCCTGGCACATCTCAGCCAACTGGCTCCTTGTCAGCTTGCCATACTCCTCTGCTGACATGCTTGCCTGCTCTCCCTGACTAACTAAGCTAACAAAATAAATGAAACAGTTGTGATATGAACTCTGAATGTTCACTGCATGGTTGATTTAGAGTGCAGACGCATTCAGTGATCACTGTACACAAGCTACAGGAATTCCATATCCACACCATTACAAGCCAATTAATATGTGATGTGGCTATCTCACCAATGCCAAACAATTAATATTTGATGTGGATATCCCAGAACTGCCAAACAATTAATATGTGATGCCCCTGCCCTGGCCCAGTAATCAAAGAGACACAATCCTCACCACTAATACCAGTGAGGAATGTGCACATTGTGAGAATGACAAGTACACACACACACACACACACACACACACACACACACACACACACACACACACACACACACACACACACACACTAAAGTATAATTTCCCTTAAGAGCACACAGAGATCACATTCAGTCTGGGGCTGGTTTCTCCCTCTTTCTCCAGATCCCCAATAAGACTCCTCACTGACACAACTATAGGGTTCTGATCGCAGTCGAGTGGTCAAGCCAAAATCTCCAGCGCCCTCTCTGTCCAATGAGCGCTTCATGTCCCTGCCCAAGTAGCTGACACACACATTTTAAGATCTGATTTATTTGCAAACGCACAGACACTCCCAGAGAAGGCTGGGATAGGTTCACTATCTATGCCCCCTTTTCTCCAGTCTGTGAGTTAGAAAGCATTGCCAACAACCACCCTTATCAGCTACCATAAGCCCCTTACCAAAGGGTGACCAATTTTACTGCACATTGCTACTATTATCTAAATGGTAAGTGTGACAAGAACTTTTAAGGTTATTCAAGAGTGGCCTGTACAGTATCACCAAATACATATGCAAGTACTCTAAGATCTTAATTATCTCTACACAAAACTAGCCACAATTAAAAAGTTTAAATATATTTACTAATAAATAGTAAGAGCACAAGATAATAGTCATTAACTCAAGACAGTGACAATAGAGTTCAGAAGCACAGGAAATACTTTAAAACAACATTGCAGGACAGTGTCATATAAATACGGAAAACATCTCAACTAACCTTAATGCATTCTTATCTGTCTCTAAGAGAAATCACTGTACCTAAATAACTTACTTACAGAGCCAGGCAGATACAGATGAGAATTGCTGAAGAGATGTTTACAGGTCCAGAACAAAATACAAAATGCCTAGACTTTCTCACTGAGATAGTTCTTAAATTAATAATACACATTACTGCTGAATCTGCAGTGGTGGTGCTGCAGTAGCGTTGTCGCCTCACAGCAAGACGTGCCATTTGATTCTCAGTTAGAGCATCTTCTGTGTGGAGACATGTGTGAATGGGCGTACTTTCGTTGAAGGCTATGCATCAGGGCTGGCAACTCTGTACGTAAAAATCTACTGCCAATCATTAGCGGATCGGAGTTCCACTGTGGCGACCCCTATCCTGGAAAAGCCGAAAGACACAAACAAACTGCTGAATCATCTCAAATTACATCATTCTTGTCACCTCTGTTTAACTTCCCAGGCTAGCAGGAAATTAAAATTTAACATATCTCTGTTAAAAATACTTACCTCTCAGAAGCTGACAATTCTCTCTTAAAAGCTTGGAATTTGTAAAACAATTACCTTGGAAACCTGTAATTACCTCTGTTCCAGACAATAGAATGAAGCCCCTAGCCTAAACATCCTTTTCTTAGCTGAGAAAAACTGACTTTATAACACATCAGAAAACTCCAACTTCTACTATGAAAACATACATTTGCATTGGCATATAGTTTATTCACATTTCTGCTCTTTTCCAGCAGGGTGCACTGTGGTTACAATCTTGAAGCTCAGTACAGAACATATAGTTTTCTTACATTTTTAAGGCAAGCATACAAACCGTATTACTATTCACAAATGACATAGAATTATTTGCAAAATTCTATCTGGCTGGGCTGGCAGTGTTACTTTTCAATCATATTAATATTTTCAAGTGACATATAATTATTTACAAAATCTCGGTTTATCACACCTTGCATTACCGACATATTATCCAACCCTTTTCTGCATTGTTTGTACTGGTTGCTTGCTCTGTTTAGGATTGTCTATAAGGTTCTGATGTTTGTACATTTATCTTTGCTTGACTTGGGTCCCTATTACTTGAAAGAGTTGGAGGTGCCATATGTCCTTACTAAGATTCAATGCCTGCTGACACAGGAGTTGTTGCTAGTTACACAGGTGAGCCTTGAGACTTGTCGTCTACATTTCTTTGAATATCAAGAACCTCATCTATGGAACCTAGTAGCTAAATGGCTTTGGGAGTGCACAGCATTGGCTGTTTCCATAAATGTCTTAAAACATATCTCTTTAACACTGCTTATAAAGGGGTAGGATGATTGAGGCCTATTTACTTATTCAGCAATTAATTTATGCATTATGTTATGTATCTTAATATACATAAAAAAACAATGCAAACTGATGGCACAGAATAACGGTGACTCAAATTTATTTTAACATTTCTGCCTATCTATATTATTACAGACCCCTTCCCACTCATTAAATACTATTAATTTAAAACGTGATACACAAACAACCAATCACAACCATTCAACACCTTAATACAGATCTTTGACCCTAAATTTCAAATAAAACATTTATGTACACATACTAAAATCATACTATGTAACATAGCTGCTTTATATTTTAAAACTGGACTAACAGATATAGATTCACTAACATCAGGTCTCATATTGACATTATATTGTAATTGCCAAATTAACTTTTTCCTTTCTAGTAACAATTTCCAATCCCATTCCCTAGAAGAGGTAAAAGAAAAATATCTATGCACCAAGGTGTTAAGCCAGCACAATATAAGTCCTTGAAAGACAGCAATAGGCATACAGATCCGAAACTTAAGGAGCTATTGGGACATTCACCCAACTTTGTATTTAGGAAGAATAAAAACTTGAAAGATTTACTTTGCAATGAATCTATTACTAGTGCAAGAAATTCTATTAAAATAAATAGGAAAGGTGCATATCCGTGACATCAATGTAAGGCATGTAATTTTATTTTACAGACCCAGATCTTTGTGCATCCAAGAAACAACAAGCAATATATATTTAAAGGTTATGCTGATTGTAGGACATGCAATCTGATTTATATAGCAGTTTGCCAAAATTGTGATACTTAATATGTTGGAAAGACTAACAATATGTTTAAGACTAGGATATTTCATCATCTGTCAGATATTAGAAATAGTAATGAACACAATGCATTGGCACAACATATAAAAATAAATGAAAGTCATTCAAGTTTATGGTTGTTCAGGTTACTGTGCCTAACACTGGGGGGGGGGGGGTAATATATTTAATGAGACAGAATGTGCAGAGACCAGGTGGATAGTGAGGTTAGGAGTGGATAAGCCACCAGGTATTAATGCCTTTGTACCTTTAAAACCCATCCTCAAGAAAAGAAGGGTAAAATATTGAAATGTGATTGGATGCTTGATAATTTAAAAATGATCCTTTCAATTTATTTTATTATCTGATGAAGGGCACATGGACTGAAGGTGCTTATTTTAATTGCGTATTTTATCAAATAAACGTTTTATTGGCTTGACGTGGAGTGTTCTGCCTGTTGCTGTTTTTCATCCCCTAGAAGAGAGCATCAAACTTTCCATAATAAAGAACACAAGTTTTTTAAAGTTTGAACACTGTGCAGAATGCTTAAATAATGCATTATTGTTATCATTCCTACTTATACTGTATACATTTTAATATCTTATAGTATTGGTTTCTTTATTTTTTCAACATAACAATGGTCTGCATGACTCACAGAGCATCACATATAGCACGCTTTGTATACCAATATTGAAATTATCTTTACAATAAATGGGGGGGCGTGATTTTCCTTTATTATAACCTACAACTTACAGAAATGTGTACAAGCAGCACAGTTATTAATTTTTCCACACTTGCGTTCCCTGGGCTAATTAAAATCACACACATGCAGGCATCTCTAAAGTGTATCACCATTCATTCATAAATTAGTATAATTCTAATTTCCAAATTTGATAGGTAGTTTCAAGTGGCAGTGTCAATTATTAAGCTAAGTTTCAGCTTTTGCAAGCTCTATCCCATGAATTTGATTCCCAACTGGTGTAATAGTATTTTAACACTGTGAATATGGAACATCACAATACTTCACAGTCCATCCTGTTTCTCCTTCCAAACGTTAAGGATTAGAAGCCAATCCATTAAGCATTCCATTGTTGAACACTGGAGCCTGTGACAATTATTGAGCATCACACATGGCAAAGCTGAATGTCATGTTTCATACCTTTACTGCTATATGATATACGTAGTGCCAATGTGTCTGCCTAGGAGTCCATCTGCTTTCAGTTGGTAATTACTAAGGCTATGCATCTCTGCACACAATCAGTTACTCATGAGATCTGAAATGGGCACCAGTTCATACAGATTTTGTTAGCTTGACTTTTGCAGACATGGCTGGTGAGGGAGAGAATGGTGCTAAATTTAGATCACAAAGGTGGGTATTGAGTAGTCCAGGATATTTGTCCTATCAGTCTAAGATATGGCAAGGCTCAAGGAGCCTCAATCCACACCACTAACACCAGTGAGGGATGTGCACATTGTGAGAATGACAAGTACACACACACACACACACACACACACACACACACACACACACACACACACACACACACACACACACACACACACACACACTTTGAGATTTGGTTTATATACAAACACACAGACACCCCTGGGGAAGGCGGGCACAAGTTTACTAGCTATGTCCCCTTCTGCCCAGACTATACAGTAGTTATCACTGCCAACAACCAGTACTTATCAGCTACTCTAAGTCCATTACAAAGGGTGACCAATCCTACTGTGTAATGTTACTAATATCCAAATTGTAAGTGTGACCAAGACTAAGACTATTTAGGAGTGGCCTATACAGTGTCACCAAATACATATGCAAGTACTCGAAGAGCTTAAATATCTCTAAACAAACCAGCCAACATTAAAAGGTTTAAATATATTTAATAATATATAGTAAAAGAACAAGACAATACTCAAACATCACAGTAACTACAGAGTTCAGAATCACAGGAAATATTTAAAAAAATTGCAGTGGTGTCTCAGTAAATACAGAAAACATCTAAACTAATCTTTACTATATTTATTACTATATCTAAAAGATAATATGTCCTAAATAACTTACTTACAGAGCAAGGCAAATGTAGATGAGTGGATGTTCTTGCTAGGTCCAAGACAAGATAGATGTCCCCTTTCCCTCTCTGAGAGAGTTCTTAAATTAATATCACATATTACTGTTGGGTTAGCCTGGATGACATCACTCTATCACCTGCCTTCAATTCCCAAGCTAACATTAACAAAAGTCAACATTTCTATTTGAAAAATACATAGCTCTCAAATGTTTGCTCAGAACTGGAAGTCGTAAAACAACTTTACATTTGAAACCTAGTATTTTTTTTTCTGTTTCAAGTCAATAGAAAAACCTCTAGCTCTAGACATTGTGTCTACTTACTGAGAGATAACACAGTTATAAAACACTTTACTTTTTAACTTATTTTCTTGAAGTTTTGCAAGTTAACTCTGTATGTTCCAGCTTCTAATATTAAAACATACATTTGCACAGGTATATAGTTTATATACATTTCTGTTCTTTTCCAGTAGGGTACACTGTGGTTACATTCTTGAAGCTCAGTACATAACATAGAGTTCAACACACACTTCTGCATCAGTAGTTTAATATACACATAACATATAGTTCTCTTACATTTGTAAGACAAGCATATGAATCATATCAATATTCACAAATGACAAAGAATTATTTACAAAATTCCAGATAGCTGGGCTGGCAGTGTCACACTATGTATCAAATTATCTCTTTTTTGACTCCCCCACCCTATCTCTCTTTTTTCAAAGGGTTATAATCTATTAACATTCTGTTATTTGCATACCTTACTGCTGAAAAATAAATGACCAATAGCACAGAGAGGAAGAGCAACCACTGCAGCTTGACCCACAGTACCTCCACAGATGGCAGCAGAGACACTCAGCACTTTGGGGTCACAATCTGTCAGTGTTGCCTCCACAAGTCCTGGCCTACCTGCTGCAACTGTATCAGTTGCTGGTGCAGTGATACCATCCAACAGCAGTTAACAGTGGATGTGGAGATTTTGTCACCCATCAGGAGCTGACAGGGATGTGTCAGACTGCAAAGATGAGGCCACATCTGGCATTGACCCATGGAGTTGCTGTAGGAGACAGTGATGGGTTCTGAGGATGATGACTAGATTCTTACTGTTTTCAAGTTTGGACATGAGTGATCCATTGATGTCCTCTACCTATCTCCAATCATAGTGTCTCCCAACTTTTTGTCTCCATTCATATCCTTGTATGTCTTGTATTTCCTGTATGTCTTCATATGCTTCCTCCCCTACCCTACTTACATAACCATCACATTCCTAAGCCCCTTTCCTAACATTCCCTTCTCTCTCAAAAAATAATTGAACATGGGCGCCTGCCCCACAAAAAAAAAAAAAAAAAATGTCCCATACATTGTTCTTTAATTCACCTATGTGTCATCTTGACACTCATGATTTGGTCCAAGTAGCCATATAACATTATTTTGTTGTTGCCACCCAGCACTGTGGACCAACTCTCCAAAGTCAAGAAATTGTGTGTACAATTGCACATTTATGTTGTTAAGAAGTGGATAGCTGTAGTACTCTCCCATGACCCTCCTGCAAATTCCTGTAGCCTTTTCCTTATGTCCTACCCTTGTGCAATCATCCAGGCATGAATTTGAAGGAACGTTTGACTGATAATCCATGGTTTACAACAGGAAATGTCTATGCTATCCCATAATGCCAATGTCCCACACAGAAATAGAAGGTATATGAAGGATAATATCTGCATTTTAGTAGAGAAGTGTGCAATTAGATGTGACAGTCATAGTGATGTTACATTTCCCTGTGCACACATATGTGTTTATGGCACAACTTGTGATGCACAGTACCATTTGTTCCAAGCAATGGGTTTTCAAGAAGTTGTAATGTGATATTTCACAGTGCTAAAGTCATTCTTCTTCTGTGGCACTTGTGACTAATACAGTGCATTCTAGGTTGCGTAACTAGATAGGTAAGAGGTTCAATGCTCAACATGTGAAACTTGTGTGTGTCTATATAAGTGTGCATAACACTTGGTGCTGTATCCACTTTCCCTGAGATGAATACATTTAACTGTTAACACACCTCCCTTATCCCACTTTTTTCTGAAACACATTGATGAGGTCATCATAAAAAGCACACTGTCTCCCCTTAATAATCAGGCTTCTCCTGTGATACTTGCAATTAATACAGTGCTTTCTAAATTGTGTAACTAGATAGGTAGGATGACTGTGTGCAGTAGTTGATGCTTTGTCCACTTCCTCTGAGAAGAAAACATTCAGCTCTTCACATAGCTCCCTTATCCCACTTTTCTGCTGAAACATCCTTTCTACAAAACAATGTTGCAGTCATTATGACACCTGTGCACTCTCTACACTCAACAGTCAGACTTTTCTTGGACACCTCTGTTTCTTACTCTATTCTCTAGAATGTGTAAATGGATAGCTAGGAGGTTTGAATATAGCACTGCTTAACCTTTACAAGGGTGTGTGTGACTGTTAATCAACTCATGATTGATGTATACGCTTTTGCAGTGACATTTATCATAACCCCAGATGACTGCAAAAGTCATTTTACCAGGCACATCTCCTTGTCAATACATTGCTGATGTAATTCCTTCATAGATATTGTATGGCTCACTTGTACTCAGTAGTCTCCTGTGGTGTGGCCTGCTGATAATGTGCTGTGGATAAGTGGGTAGCTGGTTTAAGTCCGCTCATGTCATCTCTTCATAGATGTGTATGACTCCCTTGTACTCAGTATTCTCCTGTGGTGTGGGTTGTGGATAATGTGCTGTATAGATGGTGTAACTGGGTAGGTAGGTGGTTTGAGTCTGCTGATGTCATTCCATCATAGACGCTGTATAGGTTCATAGGTTCATAGGTTCATACTAGGCTATCTGCCCTAAGGCATTTATAAGCCTAGCCAGAGTGTGTTTGGCTTTCGCCACCCATTTTAAAATAATTTTGCGATGCCCTTTTTCGAGGTTAGTATACTGTGCCTCTGTCTAACAGTGACACAGAAGTGATACCCAGGGTAAACCTACGATCTCCCATCCACTCATCAAGATTCCTCTTGAAGAGAGTCAATGAGGGACTCTGCCTAACCTGGACTGGGATTTTATTCCAGAGTGAAGGGAGCCTCTGGGTTATGAATCTGTCCCTCCAGCATGTCCTATTTATTTCAGTGCTGAGGTTCAAGTCTCTCGAGCGCGTAGCTCAATGGGATTTGGATTTTCTGAGGTGCAGCATGTCCATTAATTCCGGGTAGGACATAGCTTTATACGTCAGGCACAGATCGCCTCTGAGCAGGCGGTATGCCACTGAGTAGAGCTGGAGTTTCTTTAACTGGGCAGCATATGGCATCTGTTTGAGCCCTTTGATCCTCTTGGTGAGGTACTTTTTGGGTCTTTCCAGTTGCTGCAGGTGTCTGGTAAGGTACATCCCAAAAGGGGCATTGTAGTCAATTATGGGCCTGATGAGGGATGAGTTAAGAGGTACGATGACCTCCCCTGATCTAGATGTGAATCCCTTCATGATTAGGTGGGCTATATAAAATGTTTTTCTAACCACTTTGGCCACGTGGTTGTCAAATGAGAGATTGCTATCAACTTGGGTCCCCAGGTCCCTAATTACTTCTTCTGTACTTAACGGATTACCACCTATTTGGTAATTTGTGGGCACTTTGTTTTTGCCAAAGGGGATGACTATACACTTTTTGGCGTTTAGCTTGAGGCCATGGCTCTGGCACCAGTTGTCTGTTTCTATGAGGCCCTTTTGGAGGATGCTTGTGTCGGCTGGAGTGTCAATTATGGTGCCCAGTTTGCAGTCAGCTGCAAACTTGGTCAGCCACAGTCCTTCCATGTTGTCCTGTACCTCCGAGAAATATATACCGAACAAGAGAGGTCCCAGGACAGAGCCTTGTGGGACGCCACTTGTAACTGGTTTGGAGTCTGACATGGCTCCAGCAATTCTAACCATGTGGGTTCTGTCCTTGAGCCAGTTTGCAACCCATCTAGTGACATAGGGGTTTATATTTAAGCTGGTGAGCTTATCTATAATGCCCGAGTGGGGTATTGTATCGAAGACTTTTGCGAGGTCCAGGTGGTAGGTTGTGTGGACCACCTTCCCCTCGTCAATGGCCTTAGTGACTGTTTCAAAGAAATCAACCATGTTTAAGAGGCAGGATCTGCCCTTAACAAAGCTAAACTGGGTAGGATCCAGTGTCTGTAGGTCCCGAATATCTTTATTTATGAGGTCCATGATGATCCTTTCTATAGCTTTGCAGACCAAGCTATTCAGGTTTATGGGGCGATAGTTTCCAGGATCCGTTGAGGCACCACCTTTGTGGAGAGGGACCACTGTTACTGTACGCCACTCTTTGGGTACATATCCTGTAGTAAGGCTGAGATTGAACAGTAGTTTTATTTTTGGGTTTAGTTCTTCTTGGAGTTCATGTAGGACACAGCCCGGGACACCGTCTGGTCCCATTGATGCTGTGTTTTTTGCTTTGGAGAGGGCAGCTCTTACCTGAGCATCTGAGATGTCAGGGGGGCAGCACTCTGCAGGGATAGATATTTGCCCTTTTGGTGGGGGGGGGGAGAAGTTTGCGCTGAACCTGTCAGCTAGGATGTTGGCAATGTCTGTGGGTTCGGTGTATTTTTTGTCATTTTGGACTAATTCTGAGCATATCTGGGAATTCCCACCCAGATTCCTAACATAACTAAAGAAAGCCTTGTGATTATCCTTAGTGTCCTGTGCAACTTTTCTCTCGAAGCTGGCCTTAGACGATTTTATGAGTGCCCGTAGTTTTTTGCTAATACTGATCAGAGATGCCTTCCCTTTTTGGGATTTTGCTCTATCATGTAGTAGCTTCCTCCTTCTATTGTATAGTTTGTTTATGGCTGGGGTCCACCAGACAGGATGTCTGCCTTTGGAGGATTGGGACTTGGTTTTATTTGGGATTGCATGATCCATGCATTCCTGAAGGTGTTCATAGAATGCGTTTATAAAGGATTCTGCGGTCTGGGCTGTATTTTCCACAGGCCCGGAGGCTTTGAAGGGTTCCACCTTGGTTTTGAGGAGTGTGAAATTTGCTTTAGAGAAGTTGTTCACTGTGGTTTTCTGGGCAGGGGGTGGGGTTGGGATGTGAATATCCAGTGAGATTAGTTTATGGTTTGATCTTACCAGTGAGGGATATACTTCTGGTCTGGAGCATAGAGTACCCATGTTGGTGATGATCAGGTCCAGTATGTTTTCCCCTCTTGTGGGAGTGGTAACAAGTTGTTCCATAGCATTTGAGTTTATAAATTCTAGGAACCTTTGGGCTAGGGTGTTGGAGCTGGAGTGATGCTCCCAGTCTATGTTTGGGTAGTTGAAGTCACCCAGTATAATGGTGTTTGGAGAGACCTTCATATTTTCCAGTGTTCTCAGGAAGGCTGAGTGGGGTTCCTGGGTTTGGGAGGGTAGTCTGTAGCAGGCTATAAACTGGAAGGCAGTTTTACCCACTGTTAGTTGCACATGGATAGTCTCTGATGCTTCGTGCTGTGCCACCAACCTGGAGGTGTGGGTATCTTTGACGAATATTGATACTCCCCCTCCTTTTGTGGTTCGGTCCAAGTTTTGGGGCCGAAAAGCATGGTATGAGGTATAACCTGGTAGTGCTGGGGTGCTCTCGGGAGCCTTGAACCAGGTTTCTGTTACTGCACAGATATCGATGTTCTCCATGCTAAGGAGAGTTTTGAGTGAGTGCATCTTGAGGTTTAGACTTCTGGCATTGAGTAGCATTACTCTTAGTTTCTTATCCCTTGTGATACCTATGGAGGTGGGTTTGTCTTTTGAGCCTTGCCTAAAAAAGGCACTATGGGGGTAGCAAGAGCCTTTGCCAATATCTGAAAGCCCAGGGGTGACAGGTGCAAGCCGTCCCTAGCAAAGCATCGTGGCTTGTCGAGCATGTCATCCCAGGCTGACAGGCATTGGATCTCTTTGATTGACACCAATACTTAAGCCAATTGTTGCAATTGATCATCTTGTCTTCATATTGTGGCATCAGTCTTGGTGAGGGTAAGATGCTACTCAAGGTCAGGGTCATACCGGCCTGAGCTACATGCTCAGAGAGCTCCTCAATGTCTCTTTTCATGTAGTCCAGGGAGGTACGTCTCAGGTCATTCACACCAGCATGGACAATGACTGAGTCATATTTGTACTTGCCTTGGAGTGACCTGAGTGCTTGTCTTATGTGGCGGATCCTAGCGCCCAACAGGCAGCTCACCGTGACCGTCTCCTTGTTCAGCCTGGTGAGCGGGACGTCAATGTGCCTGACGATAGAGTCACCTATTACAAGTGTATCAGGTGTGTTGTTTAGCCTTAAGGGCTGTGACTGTTCAGCACACTGGCTTTGTGAGCTATGTGTTGTACGTGTTTTGTTTTGGGGTAGTGGTTGCTTGGGTGTCTGCTTTGGAAGTCTCTGCTGCTTAGGCAGATTTTTATTTAGAGCCTCCGAGTATGTTTTTGTGTGTTTATGTGTTTGGTTTGTTGTCGTGGTAGGTCTATATGAGACTGGAATTGTAGTGAGTGTGGTTTCCTTCTCCTCCTGACTGGTTACGCCAGTACTGAGTTGAGAGAGCTTAGCCTCCAGTATGGCTATATGGTTGCATCTCTCACATGTGTTGGAATTTGTTGGGAGGAGGAGAGGGTTGTCTGTGTACATGAGGCAGTTGTAACATTGCCTCAAGATTCCCAGATTCATCAACTGGACCAGAGAGGAGATTGACAACTGACCTTTGGACATGCTAGAATAGTATTGGGAATTCCTTTATAATTGAAAGAAAAAGGGCTAATGGGGAACAAGGTACTCAAGGGGAGTTTGTGAGGGTGTAGTGCTTTTAATTTTTTAGTGCTGACTTATCTAATTGCTTTAGTAGGCAAGTGCCAGGTAACTTAAATGCAATGTGTTACAGGTAACTTAAATGCAAAAATGACAAACAGTAACTTTCTTTCAAGTGAAACAAGGAAATAAGTACAGTAAGCAATGCAGATATCACTAGGGATCCACAGAAGCGCTGAAAAGCCGCGTTTTAGGTGGAATTAGCATTTCAGGGAAATAACAAGCAAACAAACAACAAGCATACAAATAAAGCTAGATTCAGCAGGCCTGGATCTAGTCTATGCTACAGCAAACAAGGTGTACCAATTTCAGTAAGAAACAGTTAAAATATGCAGGCACTATAAGCCTTTAACCAGAAATTCCCAGCTCAGAAGGGCAGAGTCCAGCCTCTCCTCCCACAAGAGTGCAGACCACGAACCTTCTTAATGTAAAATAACTGGCCTGAAGCCCAAGTGCTTAAACCAGAACTAATATACTTTTAGAATAACAGACACTGAGCCCTCAATCAGCAGTTCCCAACTTAGAAGGATGTAAGCTACCTGTCCTGCCACCACTTGTACTCCGTATTCTCCTGTGGTGTGGGCTGTGGTTAATGTGCTGTATAGCTGGTGTAAGTGGGTAGGTAGGAGGTTTGAGAGCGCTGATGTCATCCCTTCATAGATGCTGTATGACTCACTTGTACTCAGTGTTCTCCTGTGGTGTGGGCTGCTGATAATGTGCTGTATAGATAGTTTAACTAGATAGGTGGGTGATTCAGCTTAATCTCTGCTGTGACTGTGATTACTGTCATATTCCATTGGCCACCTTAAAACCACCTTTATGTACATTTCCACTTATGAGATGGATTTACAGCATCACACTCTCACTAGCAAATCCTCACATCCCCATGGAAAATAACATTTTGGCCACACAATGATTACATAATGCTACTATAACTGCAGTATATCACAGAGGGAGTGTGAATTCTCTTGTGCTGTGTGACTCTGATACTCTGCTTTGTACACTGTGTAATTACATATGTAGGATGTTTGAGGCCATCTGTGAGTGTGTCTTTCACTTTCATACTGCATATAGTACTGTTCAAATATCTATATCTATATCTATTTATATATCTATATATATATATATATATATATATATATATATATATATATACACAGCTGTACAGTGTTATTGTGCACTTTGACCACATTTTACCATAAACATCCAGCTAATGAAAAGTGCAGATGTCATCCATTAAAATGTGCACTGTCCCAGCTGTACCTCAACATGTCATGTTGTGCTTGCAATTCAGGCACTTAATCTGTAACTTCTGATCTTAGCTAGTTATTTCAAATCCACCCATTTCTGGTCAGACTATATTGTGTCAGTCTTATTGTGACTATACATGTCGCTAACACTGTTGTCAAACACACCTGCTGTTTGCATGTATAAATGCTGATTTCTCATATAAATAGCTCTGATAATTTCAAAAGCAGCAGTGCTTTTATTCAGACTAATGATGTCATGTGATTACATTTTCCTTTCATAAAATATGTAAGAAGTGTTATACTCTGGCACAAGAGAATGAGACAACATTCTTATGTTGTTGCTTTAGAGTACAGCAATTACAGCCGCACATATCCCTTGCAGCAATAACATGATGTAATACCTTTATATACCAACATATCTCACAATTGTATTTGCACTTCTACCATAGTGCATTCATCTGTACAATATCATGTATTTTCTGTTGTCAAACACTTATGTGTTCAACATCCACATTCAGTAACTGTTAGTATTGTGTGGCTTATACTGTAATGCATGAATGGTATCCTCCGCTGTTATAATGTGTCCATTTACTGTGAGAGAAACACCCACCATCCTTTTTTCTCAGACAGATTGTTTACAAGACATACATATGATGTAATAAGTTAGCACATATGAAGTTTCATCCACATGTTCATAGGTTCATAGGTAGGTACTAGGCTATTGGCCCTAGGGCCTATACAAGCCTAGCCAAAAATTACCCTGGCTTTTGCCACCCAAGAAAATTATTTTCCTGTGCCCCTGTCGAGCGGAGCCACAGAAGTGATCCCTGGGGTGAATTTCCTATTTCCCATCCAATCATCAAGATTTTTCTTGAAGAGTGCTAATGATGAGCTCTGTTTGACATAGATAGGTAGTCTGTTCCAGAGTATGGGAAGTCTCTGGAACAGGAATCTATCCCTCCATCATGTTCTGTTTATTGTGGTGACAAGGTTTAGGTCCCTAGAGCATGAAACTCGGAGGGATTGGGATTTCTTTAAGTGGAGCATGTCCAACAGCTCTGGGTTTGACATAGCTTTGTATGTTAGGCAGAGATCACCTCTGAGTAGGCGATATGCGACGGAGTAAAGCTGGAGTTTTTTGAGATGGTTTGCGTAGGTCATCTGTTTGAGGCCAGTAATCCTCTTTGTGAGGTATTTCTGTGGCCTTTCCAGTTCTTGTAGATGTCTTGTGTGGTACATACCAAAAGGGGCTTTGTACTCAATAATGGGTCTAATGAGTGATGTGTAGAGGGGAACAATGGCCTCTTTTTTTCTGGATGAGAAACCTTTTGTGATGAGGTGAGCCATGCAGAAGGATTTCCTGACCACTGTAGTGATGTGGTTATCAAAGGAGAGACTACTGTCCACCTGTGTCCCAAGGTCTCTTATCACATTTTTGGCATTAATTAGACTACCAGCTATGTGGTAGTTCATGGGTACAGAGTTTTTACCAAAGGGGATGACAATACACTTTTTGGCATTGAGCTTCAGGCCATGGCTTTGACAACAGGCATCTGTCTCAGTGAGGCCCTTTTGTAGTATGTCCACATCGTTAGGAGTTTTGATTATGGCTCCTAGCTTGCAGTCATCTGCAAAATTTGTTAGCCAAAGACCTTCTGTGTTAGCCTGTACTTCAGAGACGTAGATACCAAACAGGGGAGGACCCAGGACTGAACCCTGTGGTACTCCACTTGTCACTGATCTGAAGTCGGATTTGGAGTCTGCTACTTTCACAGTGTGGGTTCTGTCCATGAGCCAGTTAGCAACCCATCTTGTGACATAGGGATTTATACCTAGTTTAGTGAGCTTATCTATAATTCCAGAGTGGGGGATGGTGTCGAAAGCCTTGGCGAGATATAGATAAGCTGTGTGAACCACCTGACCCCCATCTTTGGCTTTGGTGACTGCTTCAAAGAAGTCAATCAGGTTTAGGAGATATGATCTGCCTTTTACATATCCGAACTGGGTAGGGTCCAGAGTTTGGAGTTACCAATGCCTTTGTTTATGAGTTTGATGATGATATGTTCCATGGCCTTGCAGACCAGGCTTGTCAGGCTAATGGGGGTCATTAGTTAGTAGAGCTGAATAGCTTCATGCTCAATTCCTGAAAGAACAACATTATATAAATGAACTCACATTACATACACACCATTGTATCTAGATATTCTTATCCATTTTTATGTTGGACAATGATATAAGAGCACAGTTTGGGATTGTATGGCAGTCAATCCCCAGGATTTAATAAAATCTGTGTTGGCACCATGTAGAGCCTACATTGAATGTTACCATGCCCCTGTACATGGTTCCCCCTTGGCAGCACACCATGCATATTAATGATGGCACATTGCTGAGGGAGAGCCGAGGAACACAATTATTAAATCATTGTAGGGGCAGGTGTCATGCTAACCATGTTTGCAGATGAGTAAGAAACTCCCTGCACTGTCCTTTTGTTTTATTTTTATTTATTTAAAAAAAGTGCATTTACATAGCACAGTGTGGAGCTCAGCAATGCCAAGCTATGCCCACATATAAGATAGCAAATACCTGCCAGACATCCAAAAATAGAAACCGGATGTAATTATTTATTTAAAGGTGTGTTTAAGCATGTCTGAGTGTGTTTGCATGGCACGGTGCTGTGCTCAGCACTGCTAACAGGTAGAGCAGTGTTATATGTGAAGGTATATCAGATTTCTTAATATCCACATGGCTAAATGGGTTGAGTTACAGCTTCATGTGCAGTAGGGCCAGGGTTTGAAAACATGGAAGGGAAATATTTATTTAATTTTGATAGACATATCATAAAGACTATTTTAAAATATGGCCCTGCTGTGCTCTGCTAAGCTCTACTCAACTGTGTGTAGACCTGCTAAGCACTGTATAAACATGCTAAAGACTGTTAATTTTTATGCATTATTCAGCTTTGCTTGGCTGGTTTGTGCACTGCTAAGCCTTGCTAAGACTGTGATTCTGAGAGTTTTCACTCTGCACAGCTCAGTTGTGCTGGTTTGCATGGTGCTAAGTGACACAGCATTTTTTTGAATGTTGTCCAATGATGTGTAAGGGCAGGACAACAGCTTGTATTAAGCCCAATAGGTGGTAATACAACAGAATCCATTGCAGTTCTGTCACTGATGGTATACTATGGCTGGTAGTGTTGGTGAAGCTGCACACTTTTGGGTGCAGCATTGGTGCATTCTGGAGTCCAGGGTCATGGTT
This sequence comes from Protopterus annectens, assembly GCF_019279795.1. Classification (NCBI taxonomy): domain Eukaryota; kingdom Metazoa; phylum Chordata; order Ceratodontiformes; family Protopteridae; genus Protopterus; species Protopterus annectens. Next base: position 1,863,913,882 of record NC_056743.1, on the reverse strand, counting down.
GGGCTCCTCATCAAAAACCATTAAGACAGCTGCTGCAGGATGGTTTTCAGGGCTAAGAGTTTTAGGAGGAAGCCTGGGACTGGCTGGCCAGAGAAGTGTCTAGTGTTACTGGTATCCCACACACAGGTGAGCAGTGTCATCACCACCATGAAAACCTGAAAAGAAGAAAGAGGAGACTCTTGGACACCTGGGTCCAAAAGACAAGGGCAAAGCATGCCCTACATGTATGTAAATAATTTTAGCTCTGTTTTACCAATATGTAATCTGAATGTCTGCAAAACTGGTTAGGATAATGGCATGCTTCTCGCCCAACAGCTGTAGCTGAAAGGGCTCACAATGTTCAGTCACATGCCAGGAGCTTGGCCAGGTTGCACCATGACTGCGGTGAGTATGGATGTATTGTGATAACTGAAATAAGCAAGAAAGAATAAAGCATTAACTGCATTAAAGTACATGCAATAAAGTTTGTGGCACAATAATTGTGTAATTAGAGCTGTTTTACAATAAATGAATAATGCCAACTGTAGTGCAATAAAAACATGAAACAATACCAGTATCTGCATTAAAGTCTCTACAGTAAAGTCTGTAGTGCAATATGTGTGGAATTAGAGCTGTAGTGCAATAAATGAATAATGCCAACTGTTGTACAATAAAACATGAAACAATACCAATAACACCAAGGAAAATTATGTACATCAGATTGTCTTGTAACCATTGCAGCAGAGCTGTATACATTCAGGCTGTAAGGTAAGGTGCTGCAGTCAAGTATAACACTGTCATAGCTGTAGAATGCAAATCCAGTGGATGCAAATTGTATTGGTTAACTCATATAGTACTGTTCAAAGCTGTCTCTAGGCCAATATTATTCACATAATGCTCTGTCATCCACAGACATCAGGTAATACGGTTCCTATTAGAACTATGAACGCTTGAAATTCTGAATGTCATATGGTCAACACCATATGATCGAAATTTCAAGCGTTCGAAGGATAAACGTAATGGTGCCATTTGGTGCAGAATGGGAGAATTTCCCTTTTCTGCACTGAAGTGCAATCTCAGAGTTGGTATATTTAAGTAGGAGGGTGTAGGGGGTGCAGGTGGGCTTGCCCCCCTGCCTGCACCATTAAGGTAAGTTTCTTTTTTTTAATTTGTTTTATTATATATTTGAACTTTTAAACTTCGATCATATGTTGTCAAACATATGGGATTTGAAGATTTGAAAGTTTGAATATATAATATAGACCCAGGTAATAAAGGCATATGGGTGAGGTAGCCCACCCCATGATCTGATATTGTTTGTTGACTTCACAGATATTTCAAACTACTAACAATAAATTGTGTACACCAGCATTGTTTATACTGATATATAGATTACCTACTATCTGCTTTATGCCTGTATTTCATGCATGTGTGTTCCACTGTCACTGCAGTCTAGTATAACACCGTAGTAGTACTACCAAGTCATAATTTGTCTCCAGTTGAGCTCTAGGTAAATATCAGTCAGTCAGTAATCAGCAGTGACTCAGTAGCTCAGTTTGTTAAATGCTCTGTATATAGTACATTTTAACACACACAGAACAGGATTTGAATCCAGTGGTATGTAACACTAAATATTACAGTAGCAGTCATGTAAACCTTACAAATTCTCTCTCCACAGGAATCACAGGCAAATGGGTGGGTAGTCCATATAATTAGATAATTGTGTGTTTAGATGTCACAGACTGTTGAAATCATTAGCAAGAATTTGAAAATTCAGCAATGTGCAGTCAGAAATAAAATGTGTAATCCTGGTATGACTGTATACCTGGAGTGTCTATTAAAATTTGCTGCAGTCAGTCAATACATTCCATGCAGATGTGCCCTGTGGTCACTGCTATTGGGTTCTATTTCCATGCCTGCCAACCAAGGCATGACTGCTGTTTAGTGTCTGAACTGTACACGTACGTGTCTTTCAAGTGTCATGATTTCATGTTATGTAATTAATAGTGAGTAATCCATCTGTTACAGGATTACCATGGAAATGAGTACCTAGATTGCAAAGTATCACCATATCAGCCCACAGAACACCTTGGTAGTTATATAGGTGCACCTGATGTGCAAGTGTTCTGTGTAGTTGTGTCCTCGCAGTTGTTACTGCTTGGCCCATAATGTCCCATGCAAATAGCTTGAGAGGCATGTACATGCTACATCAGCTATAGTAGACTTGTAGTGACTATACATTAAAGAAAATACTGACCCATAGAATACATAGTAGTACTGCTATCTAGGAAATAGGCTGCAATGTTACTAATGGACTGTTTTTCTCTCTCTCTCTCTCTCCCCACCCCTTATCTTCATTTAATTATTGTTGTTATTCATTGGTTATGGTTTACTATTAACATATGTCGTTACATTAACTGTTTTTTGGGACATGTGTTTTATTATGGCTATGTATTATAATGGTTGAATATTAACACATATTTTTAAATTGCCTATTCTGTTGGCCTTATACTGTAACTGTTACTGGCATGCTGTTAACATACTGACTGTTCTGTCATTTATTGTTGTGTTTCACATTATATGCATTTGGGTTATTTCCAATGGTATGGCATGCTGTTATTACTAACAATGATTTGTTCACAACTAACCTATACTTATTGCTATACCTCCATTACCACAGCATGTCAGGGTAGGCTGGTTCCGGCAGATCTGCCTACCTTGCCTCAACTGGCCATGGCAGCGGGTCCTACACAAGTGGTGCCCCCTCCACTGCCCCTGCAATACCTGTGGCATTTGGTGGAACTGCCTCTGGAGATGGGGCCTGGCCTCCACCTAGGATCAGTGGCAGAGGGGCTATTGTCACCCAGGATCAACTGTCAGTCATGGTGCATAGAATTGTTCATCACAGCTATGAATGCCTCCTGCACCAGATTGAGAGCACACTGGCTGACCTGGTGGGGCATATATATTGCACTGTGGTGGCATGTCATTGGCTAATGATAGTGCAATTCAGCTGTTTTGGCTGCAATTAGCAATTCTGAGCCACAGATTGGTGTAGAGGCAAGTACATGCTAATGAGCAGTATCTTAAAATGGCAAGCAACTTGTTATGGGGAACAGGTCTGTATGGGACTTAACTCACACAGAGAGCATATTTCCAAAAGATTACCAAAAGCAAAGTTCAAGAAGGGAGTACTGCACTTCACCAGGTATGTAGCAGATTTCTCCATATAACAGGATGCAGATGGGAGGATGGAGGTATGGGGAATAGGGATTACAGCAGTAAGCCTGTCTTAAATCTATGGTAATAACATGTCAGTGATACTCTGTTGTCCTACACCTACAGGCATGCCTCTCGACTGTCCCTGATTTTCAATCTCATCTTAGCTCTGTCCCTGTCAATCCCCCCTACAATGGCTGGCTGTTGTAGTGATCTAGTGGATTACACATAATACATCATGACAATAAGTAAGGGTGTGCACTCCTGTAATGTCAAACAATGTACTGTAATTCACCTCCCTCATTCAGACACTGTCTCACATATATAGTTCTAACATTTTAAAAGTGTCCCTGAATGTCCCTTATGTGTTGTGGCTAAGTTCCTGCTTCTATTGACATTTGTCCCTGCTTGGTTGACAACTATGCCTAACATACCTGTCAACCTCTTACAGCAAGAAATCAGGACAAAGTCATAATTAATGGGGAGCAAAGGCCCAAACTCAGCAACAGTGTTTAAATATTGCTCATACAAAGTAAGAACATAAATAGAATAACAAATATTAAAGTAGCATAACTGGGTTCTGAATGGTATGACATGTGAAACTCATATGTCGATCTTTATTTTCTGACATCAGCCATCAATGACTGGCCAACCATTTGTCAGAAATCCACGTTTGTGTGAAAGTGACTAAAACTACGAGGCAAACATCTTGACATTCTGCAAACATCTGTATAGTTGAGAGGTATGATGCCTATAGGGAACATATACTACACAATGTTTGCATTGCTTTCTGTCATTGTGGCACACTGGTGTTGCTGGAGGGTTCCTATTACGTGATTGAAGTTTTGAAACTTCGAACACTGCAATATCGAACTTGTCTGTTCGAAGTTTCAAAACTTCAAACACAGCAAAAAAATAAATAAAAGGTGCAACAGTAAACTAACTGTTGTAATCAGGGGGGCAAGCACTCCTGCACCCCCTTCACCCCCCGCTCTTTAAATATACCAAATCCGAGATCGCACTGCAGTGCAGTAAAGGGAACTATTCCCTTTCCACACTGTAATGCGGTCTCGGAGTTGGTATATTTAAAGAGCGGGGGCAGTGGGGGGTGCAGGGAGGCTTGCCCCCCTGCTTGCAACAGTTAGTTTACTGTTGCATCTTTTATTTTTTTTTTCTGTGTTCGAACTTCAGCAAGTTCGACTATATGGTTTTGACCATATAAGGTTCGAACTTGTTGAAGTTTGATAAAGTAATAAGAATCCGTTACTGGACTGTCCCCATATAGTTGTTGTAATAGCACACTGCTATTTGTCTGGCAGTGGCTGTGTGACATATTAGTGGGAGTTTGCCCAGAGGGGACACACCATATTAGACTGCAGTCCTGGGTGTAGGAACATACAGCAGAATCTGTCATAGCACACAGGGAGATACCCCAGTATTGTTACTGTCTTGGTGGTATCCACATATGTAGTGTGTTGACAGACTGTGGGGTATGACGTGTGAGGGAGCAGTGGATAGTGCAGGCCATTATGGGCATGCTGGATCTGTACATGGTGAACATCCATGTATCTGATCCTGTAATGTGTTCACCTTCAGTTGTCTTTCAGGCACCATGTACCACAGAAGACATGTCCTCTCCTCACATGCAGAGAAGGACATAATACTGGAAAGACTGAGACAGCACCATCAGATCTTGTCCTGGGGGAGGCATAATTAGGAATAGAGGGCAGCACTTTGGGCAGACCTTGTTCGGGATGTCAATCAGACTGGCCAGTGGGACAGAACCTATGGACAGGTCCTACACTGGGCCACAGACATGATGAATATTGCAAGACAAAGGGCAGCTGCTGTTGCCAAGGATTCTGCCACCATGGTGGAGGGTCTGCGATGATTGTGCCACCATGGTGGAGGGTCTACAATGAAACAATCACTCTTGGCCACAGAGGAATTCCTGGTGAACCTAGGATCACCTGACAGCTCCCAGGCATCCATCAGACCATACATTGTGGAGGTTGGTGCCACAGTCTCCACAGCAGAGGGGCTTCCAGGTAAGCTTACTTTGTTCACCAGTGTAATGCTGTATCAGTCATTGTGGCAAGCAGTACATACCCGAACATGCTGTATCAGTCATTGCAGCAGGCAGTACATACCAGTACATGGGTGTCAAGGCTATCTGCATCGGAGGGGGGGGGATTATGCTTAGTTATGCACACATAGTCAGAATGTCAGCAATATAGCCATCATCACAGTAGTTACTGTACATGTGGATATATGTACATATTACCTTGTAGTGCTGCAATACTTGGTGGTGCTGACAATACCTCTCCCTCACTTTTCATAGGTAATCAGGTATGGTTCATTTCTGTGGTCCTGTACCTGGTAAGTGTGATATTGGTTTTTACAACTCATATATGCCCTATGAAAGTTAAGGGCTGCCATATTGCCCTATGTACAAATGTTGTGCTTAGCCATATTAGAATATTTGTGTGTTCCATTTTGGAACAGTTAGCTATGGTTCATAGACTCTGTAATCACAGGTGTGTATTTGAACGACCATCGACACATTTGCAGTTATAGTTATGAGTGGCTACACAGCCTGGTAAACATGAGGCAATTACTCCAAGACACCTGCTCAAACACAAAAGGGAGATGTTTTGTTTTTACCAGGTTGGGGAGTGGTGATTCATCACTGTGACATAACAGAAATTCCCTGAGACTTCAAGAGCAGAATATTTTTTTTTACATTTATTTCACTGAATTTCACTTCTTAATACTTATAGTTGCGCTATAGAGCTAATCTACTACATTTTGCGCTGTTAAAAAGCTTTTTTACTGTTTCACTGCATTTTTGTACTGTTTTAACTGTATTTTCATTGCTAGGTAGTGTTTCATTACTGTAATTGCATTTTTATTGACTTACTTAACTGTAAACTGCTTTTTCAGACTGAGAGTTGCATTTTCTGTTTGTAAGTGCTCTATCTGTGCTTTCTTTGCATTTTCTGTGAGGTTTTTGTGCTCTAGTCAGGTAGCATAGTCTGAACAGAGGCCTGCTGTTATCCAGGCCTAGTTGTTTTGCTTGTTGAGTTTCCCGTGTTTCTGGCAGTCATCTTATGCTGGTAAGGACTTGTCTTCTCTGTTAGTGAGAGTAACAGGGCTGCCTGACCTTCTCTAGCATGGGTGATTGGTTGAAAGTGCAGGGGTTAGCAGGACTGGGTAGTAATTTGAGCTTCTATATTCTTCCATCTTTTATGGTATCTAAACCCTGTGTTTGCAGGGTGTTGCACTTGTCTGCTCATGATGCACTGCCTCTGCACTGTTTTAACCCATTCTGAGGTATCTCAGTTGCATTTTCTTCCCTTACCAGCACTCCTGTGTAACTGATGCCCTCCCTTGTAGCTACTGTGATTTTATCCAGCCCTACTCACACCTATAGGTACTCCACTCTGATAGTACTCACTCTACCATCCTTGACCTCTCTTCAACAGATTCTGATAACAATGTACGAACAATTTCCTGTGGTTTCTCCTGCTAGTCTGGTTGATATGGGCATCCTGAGACTGTGTAGAAACTGCCTCATGCATACCTCTCAAGTGTACCTCATTATGAGGAACGTACATCATTTGGGGTCTTAAAAAGTTCATGTTCCTCAAAGTTCCTCGAAGTTCAACATTGAAAGACTGTCACACATTCAGTGTTAGGAATATTTTTAAGTGAAATCCATGGTAAATAGAAATCAATCATATTAATTCATTAAAATATTTTCTTTATAAGTAAAACCAGCATATTTTAACTATTCTATGGCCTTCCTAGTTGAAATTGTTAGTAAGCCATTAGTATGTGTTTCACATTTTGCCCATTTGTTCCACATTATGAGGCCTAGTGTTCCTCATTTTGGAGATGGCAGGTTGAGAGCTATGGCCTCATGTACATGGACAACCTTCTTCTTCTACCACCTAGGAACACAATATGTGAGAGATGCAATTACATTAAGAACCTGGAATCCTTGCAGTCTCAATCACAAGCCAGTACATCTGGCACTGAGAAGGTTCTCTGCACAAACACCACACCTCTAAAACCACCCGCACCTGTACAATGTATTCCTACATATATGGAGGTTCTCAACAAAAGCATACCTAAACAAAAGAGACCTCCGAGGCAAAAGCACACACTCACATCACAATCCACCACATCAAGCTTCAAACATAGCCTCTAAGGCCCAGCCACAAACCCAACATACTAGTCATAGGAGACTCTATCATGAGACACACAGATGTCCCCCTCACCATGCTAGACAAGGAGAAAATCACGATAAGTTGCTTGTCGGGTGGTAGAATCCACCATATCACTCACAGACTTAAGTCTCTCAACAACAGGTACTGTTATGACTCTATGATAGTCCATGTTGGTGTTAATGACTTGAGATGTACCTCTCTGGACTATATGAAGAGAGACATGATCGAGCTTGCTGAATATGTTTCCCAGGTAGGTATGTCCCTAGCCTTAAGCAGCATCCTGCCATCACCCAGAATGATGCCTCAATACAAATATAAAATTATTGACTTTAACAATTGGCTTAGTTTCTGGAGTCATTCCAAGGGGATCCAGTACCTGATAGCTTGGGAGGAAATGAGTGACGGACCACGAGGCTTTGCCAGAGATGGCCTTCATCTGTCTACACTGGCTTCAGACTTCTGGCAAAGCCTCTTGCCTCCCCCATAGTGCCTTTTTTAGGCAAAATCATGAGGACAAAATTACCAATGTGAAAAATCCTTCTAAATGAAATTTAAAGGTCATGCTGCTAAATGCTAGGATTCTTAACATGAAACTGCACTCACTGGAAGCATTCCTCACCTTGGAAGATGCTGACATTTGTGTGGTCACTGAAACATGGTTCAAAGCTGTGGACAGCACCCCAGCCGTACCAAGTTACTTGTCCTACCATACTTTCAGACTCCAAAAAGAGGGCTACAAACCCAAAGTAGGTGGAGTTTCAATATTTATCAAAGACATACACATCTCCAAGGTAGCCAAACAGTATGATGCACAAAAGACACTCCAGGTGCAGTTAACTGTTGACAAAACACCTATTCAAATCATAGCTAGCTACAGACCCCCCCAACCATGACTCAGGAGCCCAATTCCACCTACCTGGACTTACTTGAATCCATCAAGATTCAACACTCTGCCCTGATCCTGGGTGACTTTAACTGTCCAACCATGGAGTGGAAGACATATTCTAGCTCAAACATGAATGCCCAGAGATTCCTCAACTTTGTCAATGCCAATGCTTTGGATAAGCTGGTTGAATCCCCCATGAGAGGTGAAAATATCTTGGAACTGGTACTAACCAACATGAGTAGCCACTGTAGCACCCCTACAGTGTCATCCTCATTGGTAAGATCTGACCATAAGGCAATCACTTTCAAAGTCACTATCTCCCCTACCCCATCTTGCCAGGGTCGAACAAAAAAACTTTTTCCAAAGCTGACTACAACCTCCTGAGAGCAGGTATAAGCAGCTTTACAACCACCATCCCTTCATCTGGAACAAGCACTAATGTCCAAGTCTACACCAAAAAACTATATGAGCACCTATACAGCTGCATGGATTCAGGAATACCTGACAGGACCAAATCATCTTCCTCAAGGAAGAGTAAACCTGTCTGCTGGACAACAGCAATAAACAAACTCTATAATAAAAGGAAAAAGAAAACTGCTGTCCAGGACAAAGAAGAAGCAGGTGCCAAGTTGGAAGCAATCTCTCCTTTGTCTGAGCAACTAAATAAGGTCACTGCTGAAATCCTCTAAGGCTAACTTCGAGTTCAAATTGGTCACATCCACTAAGGACAATCACAAGGCCTTTTTCGCATACATCTGCAATCTCAAAGGTAACTCCCAAATCTGAACTGATGGTCAAGAATACCACATACACAAATGCCATAGATATAGCCAACCTGCTGGCAGACAAGTTCAGTGAAAACTTCAGCCTCTGCCCCCCATCAGTAAACCAGGAGATCCCCAGCACCTGCTCCCTCCCCTCATCACCAGGGAGCACGTTATTAATGCCCTCTCAAAGGCAAAAGATACAACCTCCATGGGACCTGATAACATCCCTGGCAGTGTCTTACATGAACTCAGGCAAGAGCTTTCAGCACAACTAGGTACCTTATTCAGCCAAAACCTGTGCACTGGCTTCATCCCAGCAGAACGGAGGACAGCCACTGTAATCCCTCTGCACAAAGATGGAGCATCTACCAACCCAGGCAATTATAGGCCAATCAGCCTAACTAGCCTGATGTGCAAGGCCATGGAATGCATTATCATGGACCTTATTAACAAGGACATTGAAAACCTCCAAATTCTTGATCCCACACAGTTTGGTTTTGTCAAAGGGAGATCATGCATGTTAAACTTGGTCGTCTTCTTCAAAACTGTCATCAAAGCCATGGCTGAGGTCAAGACAGTGCACACCACCTACCTTGACCTAGCCAACGCTTTCAACACTATTCCCTACCTGGGCATAACAGATAAACTCTCCCAGCTAGACATCAACCCGTATGTTACCAGATGGGTAGCTAACTGGCTCACTGATAGAACCCACTCAGTCAAAATAGGGGAAGCCACTTCTAGTAGTAGACCCATAACAACCGGCATACCCCAAGGATTGGTATTGGGGACTCTACTGTTTGGGATATACTTTTCTAAGGTGCAAGCCAAAACCAGTGGTCTGTGGCTGACCACGTTTGCAGATGACTGCAAGCTGGGCACTGTCAAAATTCACCTTGTGATGTGAACATCCTCCATGATGGCCTTAACCAAACTAATGAATTGTGCCAGAAGCATGGCCTCAAACTGAATACCAAGAAATGCATCATTATCCCTTTCGGGGACAATTGTGTCCCCACTAATTATCACATTAATAACAACGTAATAAGCATGCAATCAGTTGTGAGGGACTTGGGCACCCAGGTTGATAGTAGCCTGACTGGGACATGTGTGTAGGATTCAGCAATCGTAACTGTATTGTCCATCTGCATGGGTGTCATGAAGTTCACCACTTCTGTCTCAAGAAGCATGAAGTTGGCTTTGGAGAAATTTTTAACCATGATTTCCTTAATGGGGTTGGGGACAGGATGTGGATATCTAGGGTGATTAGCTTATGGTCGGATCTGACCAATGAGGAGTTGACTTCAGGTGTGGAACACCATTCACTAATGTTGGCAATGACTAGATTTAGGATATTGTTGGCCCTGGTGGGAGTGTGGATAAGTTGATCCAGGGCATTGGAATTTTTGAATTCCATAAAGCGTTGAGCAAAGGAGTTGGTACATGAGTAGTTTTCTCAGTTAATGGTAGGGTAGTTGAAATCGCCCATTATTAGGGTGTTTGGTTAAACCCTAATATTTTCCAGTATATCAAAAAAGTGGAATAGGAATCCTGGGGCATGGTGGGTGATCTGTAGCAAGCTACAATTTGGACTGCAGTTTTGCCCAGAGTAAGTTGCACTTGGATAACCTTGGATGCATTATGCTGAGCAACTAGACTAGAGGTGTGGATATCCTTAATGAATATGGACACACTTCCACTTTTGGTGTTCTGATCCAGGTTAGGTGGCCGAAAAGTGTGGTATGAGTTATAGCCTGGTAATGCATGGGTGCTCTCTGGAGCCTTGAACCAGGTCTCAGTCACTGCACAGATATTGATGTTCTCCATTTTAAGGAGTGCCTCGAGGGAGTGCATGTTGAGATTTAAACTTCTAGCATTGAGTAGCATTACCCTCAGTTTTTGCTTGCCTGTTCCTGTTACGGTGGTGAATTTGTCATTTGAACCTTGCCTAAAAAAGGCACTATAGGGGCAGCAAGAGCCTTAGCCAGTATCCGAAATCCCAGGGGTGACAGGTGTGCAGCCCATCTCTGGCAAAGCATCATGGTTTGTCGACCATGACATCCCAGGTAGACAGATACTGGACCCCCTTAGAATTTACAGATTGGGCTGTCTGTAAAAAAATTGTTTTCCCTTATTTATTGCTTTCTTACTATTTTACTTTTTATATACTTGATGTAAAATTCTTCCTTCAACTAATGCTTCATACTTGCTATATGAAGCTGTATGTAAATATGTAAATGGTATTTGGTTGACGTATTTTGCATCCATATTTTAAAATTTTCAAAGAATGTCCAGATTTTCTCTTTTTTATTATTATTATTATTATTATTTTTTTTTGGTCTGGTACTCATAAGATTTATGGTTTGGTGGCAAATCATTGGAGATTGGAGGCACTAAATAATGACATACACTTGAGTTTTAGATACTATTTCCTTCAGAAAATGCATGCTAAAACAAATAATTTTATTCTAGCAATTCTCTAATTTTAGAACAGCAATTTTAAAAACTGTTCTTATATTTGAGCATTTGTGCCCCTTGTTTTAGGCTTTATCAACATTTATTGAGCTAAGAGGTTATGAGAAATGCAAACCTCTTAAATTTAACTGTCGCTGCCACTGTTCAATCCATCTCTGTCTCTTTCTCACACACAAATGCACACACTTCCACTTTCAAGCACATATGCACTCACACAAGCAGACAGAAGAATACAGACATACACACATTTTTCAATTTTTTTACATTTTCTGTTTGTTTTAAATTTATACTAACTAAACAGCAAAAGTAATGCTTAGTGAGCATAAAATAATGGAAGCCATGAGCTTCCTCACACTCTGAGTTCTACAGCAGCTTCATATTCTGCCATGAAGCATCAGGCTTGTTTTTCAGCAGGCATTACCTGTGCATTAACACCCTGCTGGAGAATGTTTTATTCTTCAATAAGGGTTTAATGTATGGTTTACGCATTCTCTAAAGATATTTATCATATACTTTAGAATTTATATTAGTTTACATAAATCAAAGACATGTTAACGTGTAATAGCTGAAGATACAACAGCAGTGCTAATGCACACAGGTTCAATATATATTTATTGACATGAGTCAGGAAGGATGTCACCAGAGCAGGAAGAGTAAAATAGAGGAGGAGGAAAGGTATAAACAGAAATAATTAATAAACACATAAGTAGAAAGCCTTCTGATAGTGGAGAGGTACAGATAACAGTAAATTGGTGATATGATGAGGTAGGTAAGGAGGGGGTATTAGTAGGACAGGACTACGGATGTAGGTTAGTTGGCGGAGCAGTAGTGAGGATGAAAAAGAAAGAGACAGGGATAAGAAAGGTAAAAGAGTTAGGGTGATTGACAGAGATTAGGAGTAGAAGAGAAACAGAAAAAAAGGTGGGTTTAGTCAGTGACGATCATTCATGGTGCACGGCAAATTATATCCTACAATATGGAAGAAGACAAAGACATACTTCATCTTAAGAAAAAAAAAAAACAGCAGAAAGCACCCCTGCACTACCAGACTATAACTCATTCCACACCTTTCAGCCCCAGAACTTGGATTTAAGCTCCAAAGGCAGTGGTGTTTCCATATTCATAAAGGATGCACACACCTCCAGACTGGTAGCCCAACATAATGCATCAGAGATACTTCAGGTGCAGTTAACATTGGGTAAAACACCGATTCAGGTTGTAGCCTGTTATAGGTCCCCAACCATGTCCCAATACTCACACTCCACATTCCTAAGCACCCTGGACAATATTAGGGTCCAACCTAACACTCTCATACTGGGTGACTTCATTTATCCCTCCATTAACTGGATAAACTACTCATGTACCAATACACTTCCCCAACGTTTCCTCGAGTTCATTAATTCCAATCCCCTGGACCAGCTCATTCTTACTCCCACTAGAAGTAGCAACATCCTTGACCTGGTCATTACTAATATGGGTAACCATTGCACTACACCAGTAATCAACTCCTCCCTGGTTAGATCTGACCACAAACTAATCACCCTGGAAATCCACATCCTCCCACCCCCCACAAATGTAACCACCATGAAAAACTTCTCCAAAGCTAACTTTGGGCTCCTAAAAACAGAGGTGGCTAACTTCACGGCACCCATGCAAATGGAGAATAGTTGCATGACCACCAAATCATACAACAATGCACTGTACGAACATGTACACAAATGTATGGATCTCGCCATAACCAATAGAACCAAGATGCTCTCCTCCAAAAAAAGGAAACCAATCTGGTGGTACCCTACCATAAACAAACTGTTCAACAGAAGGAGGAAACTGATGCAGAATAAGATGAAATCCCAAGACTGGAAAAACTTCCTTAGCAGCCTCAACAAAAAGTTGATATCCCTCATCCACTCCTCTAAAGCTAGCTATGAAAACAGAATTGCAGCAACAAGGCCTTCTATAGTTATGTAAAGAATCTCCACGGCAATACCCAGATTTGCTTGGAGCTGCTGCGCATTGGTACTTCCTATACTGAGCCAACAGACATTGCCAATATACTAGCTAACAAATTTAGTGCCAACTTTACCCCTCCCCCCAAAGGACCAATCACAATACCAGTAGATTGCCAAGCACCCAGTATTACTGCTGCACAGGTTAAAACAGCACTGTCCAAGGCCAAGAATACAGCTTCTATGGGACCTGACAATATCCCTGGCTGTGTCTACATGAACTACAGAGTGAACTGGCACCTTACCTGTGTGCCCTGGTCAGTCACAGACTCACCACAGGCTTTGTCCCTACCGAATGGTGCACTGCTACAGTTATCCCTCCCCACAAAGGAGGAGTGACTACAGACCCTGGGAACTATCGCCCCATTAGTCTGATGATTCTGATATGCAAAGCTATGGAACGCATCATCATGGACCTAAAAAACAAGGATATAGGGAATCTCCAAACTCTGGATCCCACCCAGTTTGGTTTTGTGAAGGGTATATCATGTCTGCTCAACTTGGTCGACTTCTTTTAGTCAGTCACCAGAGCTGTGGATGAAGGCAAGGTGGTTCATAAAGCCTACCTTGATCTGGCCAAGCCCTTTGATACCATTCCCCACTCAGGAATCATAGAAAAACTCACTAAGCTAGGCGTCGACCACTATATCACTAGGTGGGTTGCAAACTAGCTCATAGATAAAACCCACAGTGTGAAAGTAGCTGACCCCAAGTCAGACTGCTGACCAGTCATGAGTGGAATCCCACAGGGATCAGTCCTGGGTTCTCGCCTTTTTGGTTTCTACATCTCAGAAGTCCAGGCCAACAGAAAGGGACTCTGACTGACAAAGTTTGCAAACGATTGCAAGTTGGGAGCCATTATTATCTCCCCAAGTGATGTTGATGTCTTACAGAAAGGCCTCACTGAGACCCACTACTGGTGTCAGAACCATGGACTTAAGTTCAATGCCAAAAAAAATGTGTCTTTATCCCCTTTGAGAGGCCATTGTCTCCATCTACTCTTCCCACATTAGGCCAATCATCGACTACAATGCCACATTTGGCATGTAGCTCACTAGACATCTGCAACAACTGGAGGCTGCAAAAGTACCTCACAAAGAGGATTCTAGGCATTAAACATGGGTCTATATCACAAAATTGAATGTTGTGAATGCCGAATACCGGAAGGCCAAACCTGGTAAGTCGAAAGTTGAGAATGTCGAAGACGTGGAAACCCAAATTCATCCCCAGGGAAAGAATTCAGTTGGCCGTTTCTGCGGCTTCGGCATTTTCGGACTGGGTCAAGGTAAGTGTACGAACGGGTAGTGATGGACTTTAGGGTTAGGGCGCGGGTCAGGTAAGTGTGTGATAGTGACGGACGTTAGGGTTAGGGTGCAGGTCAGGTAAGTGTGCGGTAGTGACGGACTTTAGGGTTAGGGCTGTGTTAAGGTTAGTGCATAGATAGTGGTGTATGTTAGGTTTAGTGTAGGTTTTGAAGGTGTTTGGTGTGATTGTGTTATGTATGTGTTTTTCGGAACAGCAAATTTTTTCCCTGGGAAAAAAATTGCTGTTTTGAAGGGTCAATGTTATCCGAATTCGATCTTCCAAATTCAAACTTATGGTGTTCGACATTTTCTAAGTTTGATTTTGTGATATAGACCCTTAAACACTTGTCCAATATGGACAGACTCAAAAAAAACTCCAACTATTCTCTCTCTTATATCGCCTACTAAGAGGCGATGTCTGTTTGACTTATAAAGCCATGTCTGACCCAGATCTTTGAAATGCTACATCTAAAGAAATCCCAATCCCTCCACACCACACACTCCAGAGACCTCAGCCTCATTGCCACAATCAACAGAATGTGCTAGAGGGACTGGTTCATAACCCAGAGACTGCACATGTTATGGAACAGACTTCCCATACATGTCAAATAGAGCACCTCACTGGCTCTCTTCAAGAGAAATCCTGATGAGTGGATGGGAAATAGAACATTCACCCTGGGGATCTCTCCAGTGGCTCTACTTGACAGAGGCACTGGGAACTAAGGTTGGGTTGCACGATGCCAAGGTCATCCTATGGGTTAGGTTTGTAAAGGCTCCAGGGCCATTAGCCTAGTACACACCTATTAACCTATTAAATAATAAAGTGCTGTCTTGAAATATTTCTTGGTTTGGACGATTTATCCATTTAGGCATAGAGGTTGCTGCAGATGAAGATGCCCCTTCCCCATTAAGAAAGTTATTCATATGTAAGAATGAGGATTATGGAGCCTATTCTAAGCTGTTTGAAGCTTCTGTTAAGGTGCTTCTAAACTCTGGCAAAGATCGGTTAGAGGTGGCATGTGTTTTTAAATAAATGGATGATAAAAATCATGTGCATATATTTTTTTACCATTTCTTTTTGCAGTACTCCTGCTGTCTTCATGTAAAGTGGACTTTCTATTTTAAAATGTTATTTTACTTTAGCTTCTTCACTGGAAATGCATGTATTAAGTTTAATAAACTTGTGTTTGCATTTACCATATGCTGAGCAGCTACCAGCTACTTCCTGATTCTGTGTCATGTGATCCTGCATGTTGAATGCATAATGGGGGGTGAGGGTTAACATCTTGTAGTGGATGACATGTTTTCTAAAGTCTGCAGTAGACTTCATAATGTAAAGTGACACAGACTGCAGCACAGTCAGTCATTCGACCAAGTAATCAGATAATAAATTAAATGTGTTTATATTTAAATAAAAAGTCATAAAAGAGAAATGGAACAGGATACGATTTATAGTAAAGTGGAAACTGCTTGGCGAGTAATGTAATAGCATAGAGGTAACCCTATACTAAATAGTTGTTTACAATGGATGATCACTTTTAGAAAGAAAACTAAGAATAAGTGAATCACTACAATGACAACCTACAGTAAAGCATGTTTTTATGTGTGTTACATTGATTGGATTAGTGCTGGAAATCAAACTGTTTATTTAATGTGATGGGGGGGTCTCATCAGAATGGAAGCTCCAACTGTATGTGGGACTGGGTACTACAGGTAGTATCTGGTGGGAAACCAGACTGCCAAGGATGTGGAACTGTAGTGCAGGTTTCTGGAACTGGACAGGACTATGCGTCTGCACAGATGTGTGGGCCCTTGTAGTGTGAGTCAGCTACTAAGCTCCTGTGTTTATGGCTCACACTGTAATGTCTTCAGAAATAGATTTAAGTCTGTGATGTGTGGCTGCAGAAGCATGTCCCTCATCTAGAAAGGGACAAATGTAGATATGACAGCCATGCCACCCTACAGGCAGAGCGCTAGCACAGGACAGTCTTATTCATGTAGCCCCACCTTTTGTCAAACCCCACTCCCTGCCAGTAATACCAGGTCTTACAAAGAGGTGGAGCTGCTGTGCCAGACAATATAGGCTGGACTCAGCATGACTGCTATGTCCTTGACTAAGTTTGGGCTTTGGTCAAAATAGTTACTGAGATTCATTAACACAGAATGTTAAAGAATCTCAGTACCTGTTCCTGGCATAGTGGGGCTTCCATCAATTCAGTACCTTGAGGTGTTGATGACATCATCAGAAGGTGCCACCAGATGGCAGGAGATCAGGAAGTAACTGGACAGCTGCTAAGCATACAGTAAATACAAATAAAGGTTTGTTAAACCTCATAAATGTAGAGCCAGTGACATAACTAAAGTAAGAGACATATTTTACTATCAAAAAGCCCACCATGAGAATAAAATTACAGAACAAAAAAAAGACATAAAACACTTTTCACATAATGATTAAAATTCTGTATAAATACTGATCAGAAGGCTAGACAAAGTGCCTTACCTGAGCAGCAACAAAGTTGTTTTTGTCAGAGGAAAGTGGTCCTCATTGCATCTGTGTATTATGTCTCATGTGATGTTTTCAACTTAAAGTGAAAAATACCAATCCATTGTCCTTAGATGCCAAAAATGCTTTTGTTCAGATAAAGTGAGATTTGTCCTTGTGGTTCTGCATGCAAAGGTCTTTCCAGCATGTTTCCTTAACTATGTACAGATACTATATCTGAATCCCTTGTCCAAGGTATGATATAGTACAATGATAGCTCCTACTTAACATATTCACTAGTGCTAGAGAATGTTGCAAATTGTCACTGTATTTTTTCTTTTCAATATCAGTAGTCAGGAAATCCTTCTACGTGGCACACCTCATCACAAAAGGTTTCTCATCCAGGAAAAAAGAGGTCATTGCTCCCCTCTACTTGTCACTCATTGAACCCATTATAGAGTACAATGCCCCTTTTGGTATGTACCTCACAAGACATCTGCAACAACTGAAAAGGCTGCAGAAATACCTCACAAAGAGGATTACTGGTCACAAACAGATGCCCTACGCAGACCATCTCAAAAAATTCCAGCTTTACTCCGTCACATATCGCCTACTCAGAAGCGATCTCTGCCTAACATACAAAGCTATGTCAAACCCAGAGCTGTTGGACATGCTTTCCTTAAAGAAATCCCAAGCCCTCCAAGCTACACGCTCTAGGAATCTAAACCTTGTCACCACAATAAACAGAACATGCTGGAGGGATAGATTCCTGTCCCAGAGACTTCCCATACTCTGGAACAGACTACCTATCTGTGTCAAACAGAGCTCCTCATTAGGAGTCTTCAAGAAAAATCTTGATTGAATGGGAAATAGGAAATTCACCCCGGGGATCACTTCTGTGGCTCTGCTTGACAGGGGTGCAGGAAAATAATTTTCTTGGGTGGCAAAAGCCAGGGTACCTTTTTGGCTAAGCTTATATAGGCCCTAGGGCCAATAGCCTAGTACCTAACTATGAACCTATGAATCCATACTTATGAATGGTGCACTGAGATATAAGACAATATCTGTGGCAATGGGACAGACCAAGTTATAATCAGCACTTTAGATTACACAGACAATGCATTGTTATTACTTAACCTTTCCATATAATAAGTCTCAAATGTTTTCAGAGTTACTGATGCAAGTTTTAAGTTTCATTATGAAGCATATGGTAGATCATCATACAAGTAGGTTACAGTCATTACTTGAGTATGATAGGCATGCTGAAAGACATTTTAATAGCAAAAAGAAAAAGAAAGTACAAGTCTTCACTGCTGAAGATGTTGCAGAAGTCTATGTATTACAGTTTGGTAAAAAAGAAAAATGCTCAGGGAAACAAACAATCTGATAAGCGATCAGAGGAGTTTGAAGAGAGAAAGAAAAGGGGTGAAAAGTTTCAAATGCGGGAAAAAGGGACACTTAGCAAGGGATTGCAGACAGAACAAAAAGGTAACTACAGAAGATAAGGAAGATGAGGACTGACTATATGATAGTGAGGAATCACTACATGATGGTCAGAAATCATCAGAGAGGAATAACCAAGAAAGAACAAGTGCAAATGTGATAGAAGGAGTAGAGAATGTGATAGAAGGAATAGGAGAAGTGCAAGAAGGCATAGGTAATGAAGAGAGTGAGATTCTAGACTTAGCATTATTGAGCCTGGAGCTCTACCTAGCAGACACAAAACCGGAAGTTACACTCCTGGTAGAGAGGAGGGAAGTTAGATTTCTGTGTGACTCAGGGGCATCACGAACCCTGATACATCCCTCCAGACTACCAGAGAATTCAGAATCACCTGATTATATACTAGTGAAAGCAGCTAATGGACAACTGTACCGGGAGCCACTCTCCCACAATATAACAATAACTGACCCTGTTTCAGGGATGACCCAAAAGAGTAAAATTGTCATCTCTGCAGAATGTCCAGTGAACCTACTGGGAAGGGACCTTATGCAGATATTTGGCATAGCAGTAGTTCCAACTATGCAGGGTATGGAAGCACAGTGACAAATGGATACTTTTGTAGTGCGACCGGAGGGTGAAACCCTTTATTAGTACAGCCAGGACTTGGTTACGACTGTTCCAGGGTCAGTAACCGAAGAATTGATGAATGTAGCCATTAGTAAATTCCCCTACCTTGACACTGAAAAACAACATTTGTTGCATTGCACTCTGTATTACTGTAACATACCAGGACCTGATAAAGAATATGAACAAAAATTATTCAAAAACGTGCAAACAGACTGATATTGCGTAATCTGTATTGGGACACTGAGGGGAACAGTGTAGTCAGCTGTTCATTGCCTCAGGAATTCCTTGCACTTTACAAATCTAACCGATTACCACATGTTAGCTTAACTAGAGACAAAAATATAAAATGGGCAGACCTACGAGAAAAAGTCACAAGATGGGAAAAACAAACAGAATTAGAATTATCAGAACAAGGAGTACAGAAGCAAAAATTAAATTGGTTAACACAGACATATCCAGCTGTACACTTGTAGTCTAGCGAAGACAGCTGATTAGCACTCTTATTAGAGGAGGAAGAAAAAGCCTTATGTGACATACCAAAAATTCTTTGGTCAACCGGCAAATCAGATGTAGGACTTATCCGTACGGCAGGACCAGTAACTATCATGCCAAAGTCAGCGTTCAGACCACAAAAAAGACAATATCCCTTAAGAAAAGATGCAGAAATGGGAATTAAACCTATATTAGCAGCCTTACTTAAGGAAGGAGTGCTGGTGGAATCTCCTGATTCACCATGTAATACACCCTTATTTCCTGTTAAAAAAGCGAATGGGGAATGGCGTATGGTCCAAGATTTACAAGCCGTAAATGATGCAGTAATGCCTAGGGCACCTACGGTGCCAGACCCACATACTTTGTTAAACGATTCGAAACCCCAACAGAAATACTTTTTCATGGTAGATATCAGCAATGCGTTCTTCTCAATACTGATACACCCTGACAGCCAATATTGGTTTGCATTCACATTTCAGGGGAAAAGGTATACATATACGTGACTACCACAGGGATATTGTGAAAGTCAGATGATATTTGCACAAGAAATGGCAAGCAACTTGGCAGGATTTATCCCACTGGGAGGTAGTCAGATTCTACTTTATGTAGACGACATACTGCTGGCAGCCCCCACCCAGCAGAAATACAGGGAAGATACCATAGCACTATTACAATTCTTAGCAACCCAGGGACACAAGGTAAACAAAAGCAAATTGCAACTTTGGAGAAAACAAGTTAAATACCTGGGATATGTAACATCCAAAGAAGACAGGATATTAAATAAGAATAGGAAAACAGCGATTTTACAAGCACCCAAACCAACAACCAAGAAGGAAATGATGTCCTTCTTGGGAACAACCAATTTCTGTCGGAGCTGGATTCCAAACTATGCCCTGGAATCTGCTCTACCGACTGACTTGATACACAAAAAAACCAATGGCAGCACAAGATCTGTTGCAGTGGACACCTGAAGCAGAATCAGCTTTCTGCAGATTGAAACAATTGATAGCTTCCTCATTAGTTTTAGGATTACTGAACTATCATAAACGTTTCTTTCAAACTGTCGATTGTAAACAAGGATATATGACATCAGTATTAACGCAACAACATGGGGACAAACAACGCCCCATAGCCTACTATTCATCACAGTTAGACCCAGTGGCGTGCTCCCTGCCCCACTGTGTACAAGCAGTAGTCGCAGCTGCAATGACAGTACAGGCTTCAGCCTCAGCAGTGTTATTCCACCCTCTCACGTTGAGAGTGCCTCATGCAGTCACGATAATTTTACTGCAAGAAAAAGTAGCATATCTTTTTCCAGCTAGACACCTTTCCTGTATGACTATACTGTTGAGCCAACCTCACATGACAATTGAATGATGCACAACTTTAAATCCATCTACCTTGCTCCCAACCCCTGCAGATGGCACACCGCACGGCTGCCTGCAGGAAAATGAGCAGAAGACACTACCCAGACAAGACCTCATGGATATTGCCTTGGCTGATGCTGAGGTGACATATTACGTGGACGGCTCATGCAGAAAGGGTCCTACAGGACAGAATCTAGTAGGGTATGCAGTAGTCTCTGATACTGAAATCTTAGAAGCTCAGTCTTTACCACATAACTTATCTGCACAAGCAGCAGAATTGATTGCCTTAACACGGGCTTGTACTTTAGCAAAGGACAAATGTGTAAACATCTATACTGACAGTCAGTATGCTTTTTCTACTGTACATGTTTTTGCACAGCAGTGGAAAAATAGAGGAATGATAACATCTACTGGTAAACCGATTAATCATGTGCAATTTGTTCTAGATTTGTTAGACTCTATTCAGTTACCTACAAAAGTAGCTATTTGTAAATGCGTAGCTCATACCAAACAACAGGACAGAATTTCAAAAGGTAATGCGAGAGCTGATATAGCTGCAAAGCAGGCAGCTTCAGCTTCAAAACTATTTATTTTGAGTGAGGAATTACAACCCTCTGAAATTTTAGATCTAGAAATGTTAAAAACGATGCAGACATTTACTACAAAAACAGAGAAACAAAAATGGACAAAACGAGGAGCAATCCTTGAAAATGGGCTGTACATCTCCAAAGAGAAGAAACCAATCTTGCCGTCTAACTTGTTTAGATATGCAGCTTTGTTGAGCCATGGGCAATGCCATGTCTCAACAGGGGCGATGGTACAGTTAGTGAATCGAGTATTCCAAACATATAGGTTTACAAACTATACAAAACATTTTTGTGCGGCATGTCATGTTTGTAATAAACATAATGCACAAGGGGCATTAAAACCTAAACAAGGGAGTTTTCCTACACCACCGTACCCGTTTCACACCATTTGTATGGATTTTATAGAATTGAACAAATACGAAAACAAGGAATATTGTCTTGTCATTATAGATATGTTTTCTAAATGGGTAGAAGCTTTTCCGACCAAGAATCCAGATGCAGCGACTGTTGCAAAAACCCTTATTAGAGAGATTATTCCTAGATTTGGTATACCAGAGAGGATCTATACCCCTGCTGGTTGAGTTTGGGCAAAGATGTTTCCAACGAGTGAGGGAGCTCAAAAGAGATTGGCTGCGTGTTTTTGGGGGAGGGAAGAATGATGATGAATTTGAGCAACACAACAAGAGCTGGATGTTGACTTTGCTGCATTGCCTAACGATTTTGTTTTCACACTTGAATGAGCTTGAACGTGAAACTGTAGGGAAGGATGCATGACATGATGTTAAGTACAAAAACGTGAAAGCCTTCCAATAAATCTGGCTTTAACAGAGTATTCTTTTATTGCATTTCATTCACTCGTTTTTAGACTAGCCATGCTGAAAAGCAAAAGTAAAAGTCAAAATACAATGAGTCACTGGATTGCACGCGGGGAGAATTCTTTGTCGGTTTTATTTTTTTGAAAAACAAGTTAGAGGAGAGTGATGGTGATATCCTGAAGGATATGAAACTAGCATTAACTTTAAAATAAAATGGTTATTTTATTTTTTTCAGTGTTTAAAGACTCATTTCGAGTCAGATTTTTTTTTAATGCTTTCTTCATTTCTTTCACATTAAAACATGCTAAATCCCATTCCCATATCCCAAGATTCCCCAATGAAGATAATTGTGAGCATGCCATCTATCTCTATTCTGCTGTATTCTCCTTTTCCTTGTTTTGTTAGAATGTCCAAACAATTGAATCTCATCAAAAAGTGTTCTATAATAACAATGACACACATTTTGTAAATCAGACTATACAACAGCTAGGACGTTTCTTTGGAATTTCCCTAAAAAACCATTGTGCATATCATCCGCAGTCTGTAGGACTGGTGGAGAGGCACAATGGTATACTGAAGGGGAAGCTTAGAAAGTTAGTCTATGAAACACAAAAGAATTGGGTGTACTGCCTGCCTCTGGCACTGCTGAGCATGTGAACAGTTCCAAATGCAAAAGGATTAATTCCTTTTGAAATACTATTTGGGAGGGCATATTATGTACCTCAGTGGAAAACACTCATGCCTGCAGAGCAGGAGGCTGACAGTTCACTAGCAGAGTACATGAGAAAGTTGTTAAGTAACAAATGCCTTTTGCAGTTTAATTCTGTTTCAGATAAAGAGCAGACCAGACCATTGGAAGCAGTCGTAGTCCCAGGCTCGTGGGTCTGGGTGAAGTCCGTTAAGAGGAAGAACTGGGCATGTCCAAAGTGGGAAGTGCATTTCCAAGTCCTGCTAGCAACACCCACCGCAGTCAAGTTAGCCGAGTGTGCTTCCTGGATTCATCTGACGCATTGCAAACTGGTAAAAAACTTTGAACTTGATAGAAATCTTGCAACTGTTTCACAACAAGGACAAAATGACCAAAAATAAAGCGAACAGAAATGCAAAACAGCTTCAGAGATATTGCATGTTCATCCTCTTGATTATACACTTGTTGACTGTACTAGTGATAATCATCTTTTTATTGTGGTTTTTCCTTTTTCCAGCCACACGAGTTAAATTGAATAAACATGATGCATCACTTATAGACTGGCATCCAAATTTTAACACGTACCAAGTAATTAAATATGTGTATGCTGAGACTATGAACGTTTCAAACTGCTGGATTTGCACAGCTATGCCGACAGCATACAGGGGACTATTGATGTCTGATGTTCCCCTATGGGTCAATGAGACCTGGGAAAATCTGATTTTTGACACTACAACTGTGAGATCACAAGATAAAATAGCATTGTACCTACCTGTTACCCAAAAGGGAATTGTATGCTTTTATAAAAATGACACTATCCAGGTAGGATGGAGTAAATGCAATGTGACCATTTCTTACAAATGTTATATTAAAGCTAATAATGCAGGAACTGTTTGTAATACAAACTATGATTCATATCTAGGGACCATGCAGAGGACACTAAAAGAAGTGCAAAAGAACCCTGTTCTTTTTAAACAATTGTCAATTATAGACAAGAAAATGTTTCATGCAGGGCTAGTGCGCATTAGCACTAAGGCTGAGAATTGTTATTTTGTGTGTGGGAAAAAAGCATACAAATGGCTACCTGAGAATTGGTCCGGCAGTTGTTTTTTGGGTTACCTGGTTCTGACCATACGACACACTGCAGTATTACCTCAGGGAAGAATACGGAATGTGAGAGAAGTCGCTAAAAAACCTGAAGAACCAATTAAGAGACCCGAGAATCCTGTGGGACAAATTGAGGCAGGCTGGAGAAACCATAATTCCGTGAACGATAAGAACAAATTGACACACATGGACTTGGGTGATGCCATCATATCATGGGCAGGTATACTCCCTGCATATGGCACAGGAAAAATCGATTTGGGAACTGAGAAAATTGTCTAAACTCCTTGAAGTAATGAGTAATGCAACTTTTTCTGCTCTTGAATTAATAACTGATGAACTAAACGCTATGAGAACTGTTGTACTTCAAAACTGTATGGCTTTCGACTTCACCCTGGCGGCGAGAGGAGGTACGTGCGCGTTAATAAAAGAGGAGTGCTGTTCGTATATTCCAGACAACAAGCATGAGATCAACGACCACCTTGAAGTAATCCAGCAAGTGTCGGCTATGACCAAACCAGGCCCAAACCCACTGACGGACTTTTTCCAGAATTTGTTTGGGGGGTGGGGTACCATCCTAATGAATATTCTAATTGCCATTTGTGTGGGTCTGCTCCTGCTAGGAGCATGTATTTGTTCTGGAATACCCTGCATAAAAAAGGTAATCAAAAATTTTATAGATATATCTGTTTCTCAGACTTTGTATCAAAGTACTGAAATTGAAAACCTGTTTCAAGATGAAGCTTTTTCAGAAGTTTAAGCTAAATGACTCTTCTAACTGCAAATCCTGAATGGAAGAGGTTGGGAGAAGAAGCAAAACTGTTTATGCTTTTGAAAATAGAATAAAAGTATTAACAGGGGGGAAATATCAGAAAAATGTGTATTAACATATATGTTTAGTGCTTATTAAAGGCTAGAAGGATTAACACATTTCATTCTATTTTACTAATACAGTTTAGTTTTGTATGAAACTGCAGTATGCTTTCTGAAACTGCAAGATGCACCCTGATTTTGTATTTGCTAGCACAGCAAGATTCATGTTTATGCCTTTTGGAAATTCACTGAAAAACAAATGATTATCTGCTAGGTCAGGAAATTGAAGTGTGAAACAATATTATTTTCTCTGTGAATGTTTGCTTGAACAATCAGCCTTGTTCGTATTCTGAGATAATGTGCAGCTGTAGGAAAGAAAAGAAACATAGAACAAAGAGTTGTCTAAAGAAATGGGCTATAATCTATGCTTGCTTTGTGCTCAAATTAACTGTAGAGCCTTGAATAGTAACTTCACACAAAGGGATGTTATAGCTAACCGGTGGTCATCAAGGCCACGTTGTTTTTCTAAAAGTTGTTATTGTAGAATCATATAGTCAGCAGAAAAATTATGAATAGATGGTTGTAATGAAATGATACTGAAAGAACCTGTGACTGACTACGTCAGCCTGGTAGGCAATGTCTAATGAGAAAGTTATAAAAATCAATGTACTTCCCGATTTAATCAGACAAAACTCTGTATTCGTACATTTTTTGCCTCCTCATATATGAGTAAAAAGATACCTAAACCTGAGCCTCCTGTGTATTGATCATTTGTTGCAGTATTTTTTCTTTTAACACCCCCCAAGAAAAAAACAGTCAACAAGACACAAAACATGTTTTTGGAGGGGGGAAAGCTCCCTCCACCCCCCCCACACCCCCACTACTTAAATATACCAACACCGAGATCGCACTACAGCGAGGAAAAGGGAAATCACCCGTTCCGCGCTGTAGGACAATCTCCATTCAGAATTTTGAAGTTTTAAAACTGCGATCATATGGTCTTCGATCATATGAATTTCAAAGTTTTACGCTTCAGAATTCTGAAGGGGACCCATTTATGTGTGTGTGTGTGTGTGTGTGTGTGTGTGTGTGTGTGTGTGTGTGTGTGTGTGTGTGTGTGTATGTGCAATGGCTGATAAATGTATATAATATATATATATATATATATATATATATATATATATATATATATATACACACACACACACACACATATTTATATATGTATATCTATATATATATATATATATATATATATATATATATATATATATATATATATATATATATATATATATATATATGTATATGAAGGCTGCCCTTTCCAAGGCAAAACACATGGTACCAGATGGTGTCCCAGGTTGCGTCCTACACGAACTCCAAGAAGAACTCAACCCACATGTATCTCAGCCTCACTACGGGATATGTACCCAAAGAATGGCGTACAGCAACAGTGGTCCCGCTCCACAAAGGAGGTGTCTCAACAGACCCTGGTAACTATCGCCCCATAAGCCTGACTAGCCTTATCTGCAAAGCCATGGAGAGGATCATCATGGAACTCATAAACAAAGACATTGGGGACCTACAGACATTGGATCCTACTCAGTTCGGCTTTGTCAAGGGCAGATCCTGCCTCTTGAACCTGGTTGACTTCTTCAAAACAGTCACCAAGGCCATAGATGAAGGGAAGATAGTCCACATGGCCTATCTGGACCTCGCAAAGGCATTTGACACAATACCCCACTCAGGCATCATAGATAAGCTATCCAGCTTAAACATAAACCCCTATGTCACAAGATGGGTGGCTAACTGGCTCAAAGACAGAACCCACAGAGTCAGAATTGCTGGAGTCATGTCTGACTCGAAACCGGTCACAAGTGGTGTCCCACAGGGCTCGGTCCTGGGACCTCTCTTGTTAGGCATTTACTTTTCCAAGGTACAGGCCAGCATGGGAGGACTATGGCTGACTAAGTTCGTGGATGACTACAAGCTGGGAGCCATTATTGACTCTCCAGCTGACATGAACATCCTTCAAAAAGGTCTCACATAGATGGATAACTGGTGCCAGAGCCATAGCCTAAAGCTGAATGCCAAGAAGTGTATAGTCATACCCTTTGGCAAAAATAAAGTGCCCACAAACTACCATATAGGTGGAAACCCATTAAATACAGAAGATGTAATTAGGGATCTGGGGACCCAAGTTGAAAGCAATCTCTCCTTTGACAACCACATTGCCAAAGTGGTTAGAAAGACCTTCTACATAGCCCACCTTATCATGAACGGATTCACATCCAGATCAGGGGAGGTAATAGTGCCCCTCTATTCATCCCTCATCAGACCCATCATAGTATACAATGCCCCTTTTGGGATGTACCTTACCCGCCACCTGCAGCAGCTGGAAAGACCCCAAAAGTACCTCACAAAGAGGATCAGGGGTCTCAAGCAGATGCCATATGCTGCCAGGTTAAAGAAACTCCAACTTTACTCAGTCGCATACCGCCTACTTCGAGGCGATCTATGCCTGACATACAAAACTATGTGTAACCCAGAATTAATGGACATGCTCCACCTCAGAAAATCCAAATCCCTTAGAACCATGCGCTCGAGGGATTTTAACCTCAGCACAGAGCTAAATAGAACATGCTGGAGGGACAGATTCATAACACAGAGGCTCCCTTCACTTTGGAATAGAATACCGATCCATGTTAGGCAGAGCACCTCACTGACTCTCTTCAAGAGGAATCTTGATGAGTGGATGGGAGGTAATAGATTCACCCCGGGGATTACTTCTGTGTCTCTGCTAGACAGAGGCTCAGTAAACTAACCTTAAAAAGGGCATAGCAAACTCAATTCTAAGTAAGGGTGGTGAAAGCCAAACACACTCGGGCTAGGCTTGTAAATGCCCCAGGGCAGATAGCCTAGTATGAACCTATGAGCCTATATATGTATATATATATATATATATATATATATATATTATATATATATATATATATAATATATATATATATATATATAATATATATATATATATATATGTGTGTGTGTGTGTGTGTGTGTCCAGTGGTACAACAGCTAGCATTGTCACCTCACTGCAAAAGATTTTCTGATTTGATTCTCAGCTGGGTGCCTTCTGTGCAGTGTCTGCATGTCCTTCCTCTGTTTGTATGGGTTGCCTACCACATTCCAAAGACGTGTCTGGAATGATTCTCCCTGGGCCTCTGCTGACAATGGGCTGTTTCCCAGTTGGACTTTCCTGGTAAAGAAATGTTAACTCATTCACTCCAAAGAAGCTCAGGAAGTTTGCACTGTAACTTCCAATCAGTGGATCCTAAGCCTTTTGACAGAATCAAATTATGTCCTCACATTTCAAACAAGTGTTCATATGTCTGGAACCAAAGGGATTATGAAAGAAATATAAATGGAAAACTCTTTAGCACAACTATTTTTATAGTGGTGGTATTTTTTAGATTGTAGGTCTTAAACTGAATGTTTTAAGTCACATTAAACTCAGTGGCTGGGATTCAGTAATCCTCTGTATAAGACTAAATAAGTCTTACACGGAAACTGCAGCCTAAGAGTATGACGTCAGCATGCCATGCATATTCACGAGGGTGCGCTGACTCAACTCTAAGGCTAACACGGAGCGTGCACGAGTGCAGGGGGCATGTCAAAGTGCCAAGCAGTCCATATATCCACACCCCTGCAAGTGCCTAAATCTGCAAATGTTACCAGACATGAGAGAGTCCGTTCAAATGTGTATATCCCCAACACTACACTCTCCACATACTAAACCCATGTACAAATATAATAAAATGTAAAACTTTTTTTTTTGATTATTTCCGATATAGCTGCCTGTATTTGCATGTGTGTGCGTAGGTTTGCCCATTTCTTAGCTGCAGTTAGCAGTTTAGACATCGAAGAGGATAATAAACTACTTATATGCAAATTAAGCCAAATAGCAATAGCGTAGTGGTAGAGCCTTCGCACAATGTGGAGGCATTCCTGGTTCGAGTCCCACCACTTCCCTTTCCATTTTCTGTAGGAAATCTGTGCATAAAAATTCCTGACATTTACCTTTTAAATTTTAGTAAAATGCATTGAAATGGCCTATGTAGTAGTGAACGATATTTTATATATATATATATATATATATATATATATATATATATATATATATATATATATAAAGGCAAAATGGTCATGCATACTGATGAATGCATAAGTAACGTATCTTAAGCAATGTGAAGCACTGCTAAGCAGCGTTTACCAGTATTAAGCACATTTAAGAATAATTGCCCATAGCTTAGCACTGCTTTAACTAGTGCAATGGCTTTGCGCGGAGCTGCGCATTGCGCCAACTAGTGCAAACAAAACATGTTTGTGTGAAGCTGTGCACTGTGCTAACTAGTGCAATGTCGGGCAATGTCGAGCAACGTAGAGCAATGTTGGGCAAAGTTGAGCAAAGTCGGCTAAACACAGCCACACCTCCTAGCTGGTCTGGCCAGTAGTAAACTAAAAAGCAATGACAGGCCTCAAACCCGGGATACTGTGCACCATAATCACAGTACTAAACCACTAAGCCATGACAGCTTTTCATATGGATGCACTTCCAACACACTCATACATATCAATGGAAGTTTACCCATTGCTAAGCAGGTTTGCTTTTAGCTGAGATTTTTCAAAACTGGCCAATCACAAATAAGTGTGGGAAATGAGGCATATTTAAGCTCCATAGGTGGAATAATTGCCATAACTGGTTGCAGCTCCCATCTGCAGTCAGCATGGCCAGTGTTGGAGAGGGCTGTCATTTTTGAGCGCAGCGGTGGGGCATTGAGGAGTCAAAAGTAATGGTTTGGCTCCTCATCCATCATCATGATGCAAGACTCCTGCAGGGCCAGTTTCAAGGCACTGAGTACAAAGTGGGAGCCTGGAACCATCTAGCACATGATCTCACCAGTGCCACAGGTGTCCCTCGGACTGGTGAGCAGGTGAGACACCTCTACTCAGACCTGAAGAGACGCACGGAGGACCGACTGAACCAGTGGATACAGGAGGCCCGTGAAATGGAAAATGCCCCACTACTGAGTATGTAGCCATGGAATGAAGTATGTAAGAATTGCTATTGTAGTTTATATCATGGATAGGTATGTCTCAATATCCCTTCATTTACTTCACAGCTGCAGGTGTCCATGCTGCGAATCAGCAAGCCTATGCAGATAGGCTGCTAAGGCTGCACCACCAGGCAGGTTAGTAATTATTCTGCATGTATTTTTATATAAAATAAGTGAGATAGCCTGAAAAAGAGTGTTAAAACCCCATTAATAAAGGTATACTAAGTCTTGAATAATTTATCTGCATGTACTGTAATATAAAATAAGTGAGACAGCGTGAAAAGGTGTTGTAACCCATTAATAAAGGTATAATATGTCTTGAATAAAAGTCTTCTGCATGCACTGATATATAAAATAAATGAGAGATCCACTAGAAAAGTGTGTAATGTAATTAATAAAGGTATAATTCTTGGAGTGTGTCCGTGTCACTTTCTTCGATATGTTGTTGCACCCTTGCATTACAGAAGTACTACTGTTGTATTAAGCGCAGTCAACCCACAGTTGGGTAGGCCCATATAAAGTGGATGAAGGGAGTGGCAGTAGCTGTTAAGCATATATACAGTCCTCAACTGTCGGTTCATGGCCGGCATGTGCAGGTTAATCTGGCACATGAGAAGCTTGTTATTGTGTTCCCTAGAAATGTCAGTGTGCTGCTAGAAATGTAGGGGGCTGTTAAACTATACCTGATAATGTTACCTGAACAGAACACATCCAGATATGTAGATATATAAATATAAATGAAATATATAAATACGTAGCAGTAACATCTGCATCCTGGACAGTTTGTATGTCAGATACAAGTCAGGTATATAAAGAATTAGCAAAACCCATTTCACAATTTAACAGACATTGCCTAGTGTAATAATACATGTAGGGGATATATAACTGCAGTCAATAGGAATGTAGTGTAAACTATACGTATATATAAGTTGTTAATGGAGGTATCTTTTTACACCCTACTGTATGTGCATAAACAATGCAATTTCACACCTCAATGGGTATGTCTAATCTCAAAACATTTGTTGGGACATATGTCCTATTTGTTTATAAATATCTGCATTTACTTTGATTCATGCGCCCTGTTCACATACCACAATCTTGGTGGCCTGTTGCCACCAATCAATCCTGCAAGCTGTTGGAATGTACACTGTTGTTCTATATATGCATGTGTTATGCTTGCTGTTCACCTGTTGGAACTCTGGTGTGTTGGGTAAATGGGAATACTACTGCATGCTGTTACAACTAATTTGGAATGCTGTTGGCTATTACTAACCCATATTGTCATTAAATCCTCCTAAACATAGAATGTATGGGAAGGCCGGTCCCAGCGGACCCACCTGTCCCACCTCAGCTGGCGATGGCACCTGGCGCCAGCAGGTCCGGTGCCAGTCCGGGACCTCCTCCTCCATTGGCTCTTTGACACCTTTGGGTGGAAGTGCTGCAGGGGATGGGGCTCGTTCCCCCGTGCAAGCGTGGCCAGAGGAGGGCCACCTATCACCCTCCGAATGGTCCGGGCTGTGGTGCGTAGGGAGATTGAGTGTTCAGTCTCTGATCCTCTACACCAGCTCGAGGCAAGACTGGCGCAACTCATGGGTGAGCCTGCCCCTCCTACATAGCCCCCAGCCCAGCCACCCTCTGGGCTGTGAAGGTGCAGTGGTGACTGCCCATGGGTGGGGATCTCAGTTCCACTGTTGCCATCTGTGGGCTCATGGGCTTGCGATTTCCAAACATCCTTCCCCGTCAATGGTGTTCACCTACCCCATGTGTCATATTCCGCCCCTGTATGCATCTTGTCTGTTTACCTCACCAACCTACCTCCCAAAATATACCTACTTCCCCTACCCCACATTCCACTCTCACCTGAGAAAAAAATGGGCAATCTGCTCCCACAAAAAAATTACGCCCCATACATAGCTGCCCATTTTGCACACATCTGCTGGACACATAAACTGAAATTTAATTGGAAGTACAACATACTTTGCTGTCTTCACCCCTCTCTCAGGAGTGGAAGGTTTCAAATTTCCCTCCAAATTTCTAGTATATGCACAGCTGTTGCGGTTAAAGAAATGGGCAGCTATGGACCTTCCCTACATCCATCCTGTACATCCCTAGCTGTTTTCCCTACTGTCTTTCCCTCTTTGTGCCCCTTTTTCACTACTGTCCTATCTCCCCATTTTCTTTTCTTTCAAAGAAATGAGCACGAGGGTTAGCGGGAGTAAACACTTTTAAGCAGTAGTTAGTGGGTTTGTGTGAGTGTGCGCTTAGCTATGTATTGCTAACCCACGCAAACCCGCTTACAACTGCTTAAAAGTGCCTTAGTCACCCTGCATGTGAGGGCCCTTGTTCTGCTCAGCAGCAAAATAAAACACCACTGTCAGTCTCGAACCCCGGACCTTGGACACACTAGACTGCATGAAGTACCACTAAGCCACAGTAGATATACAGCAGGTTGTTGCTGAATTATATATATCATGCATCAGAATGAGTAAATGTAAAGGAAAGATAGGAATGGCATAACACAAAACCTGTTCTGTGGAAGGTTACCAGCAGTTGTTGCGGAATTGCATTACATGACTGTGATAACAGAACCAGACATTCTAGCAGTAAATAATGTTACAGCAGCACTTTACAACCCCCACACAGTATCATAGCAGGACAATCCCCACCCAAATGTACAAAATACCTGTGCGTTCAAGGTCCAGCAAGGATGTAGGTAGGCATACACAGTACTGGAATTGTCCAGTATTCATGAGCATCCTGTGCTAATGTCAACAAAAAAAAAGCACAGACTGTGCAGAAGTGAGTACATTAATATTCACAGTATAGCAGTTCACAAACAGTTCATGTGCAAAATGAAAACATCTCAATAACTACGTATGTATGGCAGCTAATTGTATAAGTAGAAAAGAAACTACATACTCCTATGTATCT
Organism: Protopterus annectens; assembly: GCF_019279795.1. Lineage (NCBI taxonomy): Eukaryota > Metazoa > Chordata > Ceratodontiformes > Protopteridae > Protopterus > Protopterus annectens. Next base: position 1,863,880,551 of record NC_056743.1, on the reverse strand, counting down.
TGTGTTAGCATTTGTAGGGGTGAGCACAATTCTACACTGACAACTGTGTACTGGAAGTGGCAACATTCAGGTCTGAGTACAACATTCAAATCACTGGCAACACCCCTAGCATCAGATATAAGAAGTATACCAACCTTCTGACTTACACAACGGTGTCCACAGCAAACAAGCATGGTCCCAACTTTGGAAAGCTGAAAGGGCTACGCCTACCTGACTTAGCAATTTATAGCATTGGGTTGCTATGACAGTGAGTACTGCAAGTACCACACAGCAGGCTGCATGCAATTGCCAAATGGTGTCCACCAACTGGTGCAGAGGCCATCACATGCACATGTGCAGATACCTATAAAAGCAGGCTGTACTTGCTGTCCACACATGCAATCATTTCATTGCAGGTACGGAGAGAGAGAGAGAGAGAGAGAGAGAGAGAGAGATGGACGCAGACAACAGCAGCAGAAAAAAAGATATAAAAAATCTATTGAAAAAAGTAATATATTGAAAAAAATATATATTGAAAAAAATAAGATATAAAAAAATTACAAAACACACGGAACTGACAAATACAAACACATACAAAGGAAAGGTATGCAACAGATATGTATTTACTGGCATGTAGTAGATGTTTTTGAAGACTACTCTACATAGTTTGAATCATCCATATGTGGCAGCAGTACGTATCTATGCACAGATGTCCTGCATAACTACTGCCATGGAGAAATCAGTGTGTAGCTGTGTGCAGTGGGATATGACTGTGACATATGTAGTTCAGCATTAAATGTCAAACATCTGATCCATGTTATCTGTGTTTTGTACAGTAGTGTGTACAATGTCTGTTTGGGGGAGTAGCAGATACAGTTATATAAACATGGATGTGACAGAGTAACAAATGCATGATAGTCATATTAACGTGTAGCTTAGCATTGGCAACAGCTGTACCAGGCTAGTATGCTAATCTAGCATTTGCAGCTATATATACACCCTCTAATATTACTGTGTGCTCACATGTGACATCTGTTCATGTTGCAGCAAGGCCCAACAGGTCAGCCGTGAGGTACATGGACCTACAACAGTGTGGTCCTTGTGTGTGTATGGCACACACATATGGAGAGATCTGTCTGCATCAGATATATTAGCATCTGTACATGTGCATAGAGCAAGGGACATACTGCAACTGTTTGTGAAGGGTGGACATATATATGCTGGTGAAGGTTGTTATGTGCATATTTCTATGTAGGTTGTATTGTGTGGCAAACAAGACAGCATACAGTGCTGGTATATGACATGTGGTGGTTAAATGCTGTGGTATGATTCATCAGGTTTGCAGTGTTGCAGCCAGTGAGGCCTGTGAAAACTACATGGGCTGAGAACAGCTTCAGTGCATTCTGCACAACACTGTGCAGTAGTATGACATAACTGTATACCTCACAACCTTCGCATAATTGATATTCCCACCATGAAAGGTGGAGTGTATATGTGCCTATATGTATATCTATATGTACACCAATGGATGTTTATATGTATGTGTGTGTGTATATATATATATATATATATATATATATATATATATATATATATATATATATACACATATATATATATCATTTTTTGTAAATATTACTTAACTCACTAAAAAAAAAAAAAAAAAAAAAACAGGAATTGTTTGTGTTTATGATTTGATACCTTATTATATTGTTTTGCTAGTTGCTAACCTCTGACCTAACATCTTTCTGACCTAGAATGATTCTGATTAGTTTAGATCTTTAATATTTGTACTTACATTTTTTCCCTTTGTATAATACATTTGTACTTTGTCTTTTTATGTATTTCCAATACTGTTTTTAACCTCTGGAGCTTTTCTCCCCGGGCCTCCACTGAAAATGGACATTAATCCAGCTGGACTAGCCCGGTCAACAAATGTAAAATAAAATAAAATAAAATAAAATAAATAAAAATAAAAAACATACAGAGAGAGAGAGAGAGACAGGGTCATATTTACTGCAACAGAGGCCTTGTGACAAAGCCATGGACTCAAGCTCAATGTTGACGCTGCATTGGCATCCCTTCTTGCAAAAACTCTGTACCCATTAACTACCACATGGGTGGTAGTCTACTTAACACTGAAGGTGTGAAAAGAGACCATGGGACACAGGTGGACAGTAGTCTCCCCTTTGGTAATCACAGTGCCACACTAGTCATGTAATCTGTCTATGTAGCACTCGTCATCACAAATGGTGTGTCATCCAGGGAAATATAGGTCAGTGTTCCCCTCTACTCAACAGACATAAAAACCATTATAGAGTACAATGCCCCATGTGGTATGTACCTCACAAGACATCTACAGCAACTGGAAAGGGCACAGACATACCTCACAAAGAGTAATACTGGCCTCAAACAGATGCCCTATGCAGACGGTCTCACAAAACCACAGCTAGACTGTGTCACATACCTCATACCCAGAGGTGACCTCTGTCTAACATACAAAGCTATGTCAAACCCTGAGCTGTTGGGCATGCTCCACGCAAACAGATCACCATCTCTACAAGCTACATGCTCTAGGGACCTAAACTTTGTGACCTCAATAAACAGCACATGCTGGAGGGATAGATTCCTATCTCAGAGACATCCCATACTCTGGAACAAACCACCTATCAATAGCAAACAAAGCTCCTAATTAGCAGTCGTCATAAATAATCCTGATGATTGTATGGGAGATAGGAAATACACCCCGGGAATCACCTCTGTGGCTCTGCTTGACAGGGCCATGTGAAATGAAATCACCTGTGTGTCAAAGGGCAGGGTAGTGTATGGCTAGACTTCTATAGGCCCTAGGGCCAATAGCCTATTACCTACCTATGAACCGATACACACCCACATGTACTTGTTGCAATAATTGCTATGTGAGGTTGACTGAGTGTGATGGTGAATGTGTTGGTGAATGTGTCAGAGTTCTGTATATGTGTGATAGCTTAGTGGGAAACTGTTTCTGTCATGGTATTATGTGTCCCAGCTGTGATCCCAGCAAAAGATGTGTATGCTATTGCTAGGCAGAAAAAGCAGCATGCCATATGGTTTGACGTAATCCCTTGGTGTTGACTGGGGTGTCCCATTGTAGGCTAAAGCAGTATTAAGTATTACTGCTGGTGAATCCAACTCTTGTATGAACTGTAGTACTACCTGAAGCTGTATGCCTAAACAGCACAGTATGGTGTATGTCCACATTTCTTGTAACCACTGTTTTGTGTGTTCCCTGTAGTCCTCACAGATTACATACCTCAGGCATAAGGTTTTTTAACTACTGACACACAGTACTGTAGGGTACACAGGTAAAGGTCATCTGGGTTGCCATACCTTTGTGTCTGGTATATATGTCTGATGTGTGTGTGGGTATGCCTGTATCATGGCCTCGGTCATATGCATGTTACAGGATATAAGTGCATATCTAGCAATATGTATAGTCTAGTACAGCAGTATGCCACCTATATTAACGAATGTGCACATATGTTAGGCAGGGGTTTGCCATCAACGACATAGTGTGGTATACTAGTAATACTGTAACTGGACTTTACAATCATTGCAATGGATTACATATTTCTTTATGCATTAGCTTGATATATACCTCCTGTGGCTAGGGGGTGCATTGTGTCGCATACAGTGTGCCATGTACTGTTGTATAGTCTTACATACTGGTTTATCTTTGTTGCTGTGCAAAACATGGTTTGATATATAGAGTGTGCCAGGCACTGTCAGGCAGTTGTGGGTTGAGCACTGATATGTGGTACTGAAAGTGTGTATCCTCTGACAGCCAATAGGTTTCTGTATATGGTAGTTAATTTATATCTGTACAATTGATATCTGTACTTTAGAATGTTAAGTGTGCCACATGACTTGCTCACACATATTGTTTCATTGTCTTCCAGGGTCATGGCCCACCATCGTAATCCCTACTATAGCTCAGCAGAGGAGGAACAGATTACAACCAGCTTGGTTCAGCACTATGCCCTGCTGTTCTCAAGAACCAGCCAGGACCAGCATGAGCAGACTGCACTGTGGCAAGATCTTGTCCATAGGGTAAATGACATAGGCATGCATAACTGGACATATGAGCAGGTATGCCATCACTGCAGTAATTTAATTAGACATGTCCGGCAGTGTGTGTCTGATATCCATAGACAACAGCTTGCCACAGGTGGTGGGGTAGCCATCCATCCCCCCCCTCACCAGAGTGGAGGAGCTGCTCCTGAGCCAGGTGGCTCCTGGCCAACAACAACAACTAACATGTATCATCATGGAGGCTGGAGCCATCCAGCAAGTTGACATGGAGCGTGCAGGTAATAATGCGTGGCTGTAGACTACTGTCACCTCTATTGGTAGATCATGCTTATGTGAGATGTGTACTGTGTAGTTAGAAGATGTGGTGCCTAGTGTTGTGCAATACCAATAATTAGGAATATAATCTGTAGGCCTGTGATTGTCAACCATTGTACTACTGTAAGACTGCAAACACACAGTAGCAATGCCACAGTTGTTGCCACTGACAAACTGTCTCATATCCTTGTAGGTCCCTCTGGTGTGACAGCAAGGCAGCAGACCCTTGCTGGTGAGTGTGTTCTACATTTATTATTGCTAATTGAATGTGCATGTCATATGTGAGTTGTAGGCCATGTTCACATAACACACCTGCGCATAATGCATGCTGTGCATGTTTGCTGTGAGACTATGCACATCTCAGTAATGTGAGTAGCTGCATCAAACACATGCAATACACAGAGCATCCCACACAATTGTGGCAACACTGTAGTGGACATTGGATAGGCAGAGTCGATACACATGCACACAACATACACAACTTTGTCATACGCAGTACACTTTAACATGCTACACATGGCGTATTCAGACACCCATTGTAAGGTCACACTCCAGTATCCCAAATGTTATCCACACAGCACACATAATATACCTGAGGGGTAGACTCCTCTCATGTGGGTGTGCGACACTCTTCAACACATAACACATTCATGTCAGGCAATGCCCCCTATTGGGTACCTTACAAACCCATGTAACAACTGGCCGTGAAATGGTGAGTGTAGCAATGGTACTGTAGTTCAGGTACAGCATGCTATGTGCCAGTCTGTCACACATTAGTAGCCCTGAGTGACCACATGATGCTGCATGATGATGGCTCATGGTACTACACCCCATCCAGTTACAGTGACCACAGTACTACACATAGCATTAATTGCTATGCACCTCAATGTTGTGTTTGTGCAAACATATGCACCTATACACAATCTGCATAGCAATCACCATTTGTACAAAGTGACACATATATGTCTTGTAATGCTATTGAGTGCATAGGTCACATGACACACATTGTGTATGTGTGATGTTTAATGTTGCAGTTGTGTTGTAGCATACCATGTCATGGCTGGCACTGGCATGTCCACAATATGTACTACACTCACGTTAACCACTGTACAATGGCTATGTTGAGCAATGGTATTCCATCAGGTATACATGCACCACTCATCCTGTGTGTATACACATCATGTATGTGCTAAACCTGTGTCCACAATTATCTGCTAAAGACACAGAAGCTCTAACCAGAAATGGATATCTATGTGACACACAGATACACATCCAGCCATGGTATGTATACCTGTGAGTGATGGTGCACAGGACATTGCAGAGCTTTTAATACTTGCACAGCAATGTTGTGTACATGTACACATTGCGTTCCAGGGTGAGGCCAATCACTGAACAACAACAGACATGCATCAAAGCCATGTATACTGTTATTAGCAAGGGCTGTCTACACTCACACTGTATGCTGTTGAGTAACACACATCCTGCATGCTGACACATGTGATATAACTGTTTGGCTTGTGATACTGTACCCCACCATCACCCGCTATTGAGTATGTTCTGGATTGCTGGTGATGTGTGTGTGTGTGTGTGTGTGTGTGTGTGTGTGTGTGTGTGTGTGTGTGTGTGTGTGTGTGTGTGTGCTCGTCTGTTTTAGTGAGGAGTGTATTTGTGTGCAAGTGTGCATGTGTACATGTGTATATGTGTTCATGTGTATATGTGTTCATGTGTGCATGTGTTCACGTGTGCATGTGTGCATGTGTGCATGTGTGCCGACATCATGTACAGGTTATAAAGTGTGTTTCCTGTCTTCCTGTCACAGGTGCTGACTTTGAGCTGGTTCACTGCAGCAGGGAAATTGATGTCACTGAGCAAAATAGTGAAAATGATGATAGGTGTGTTGAGGCACAGGCATGTTTGCCAGGGTCTGTCATTGGGCCACCAATCAACAGTACACAAGTGTCCACCCCATCCATGCACACAGTCATACTGCCAATACATCCATCACCAATGCCCTTAGCTGAGGGACAGCGTACAGTCGGCATTGGCCAGGACAGTGTGGTATCTATGGCACATGCATCCCGACACAGCAGACATACCCAGATGTCTGTATATAGGCAGATGTCCAGGGGTTCTCGTCGGAGCACTGCTGCTCATCATGCCACTGGCAGATGTGCCACAGGTCTTACAACCTCATGCATGTTCCAGGCTGTTATGGAGGCACAGGCACGTATGGAACAGTACACCAGACAGGGACTAAGGGCACAGAGGATACATAACACTGCCGTAACTGGCAGTATCCATGACCTAGCAGGTGCCATCCATAATTACACTGCGGTCACTGATAGACATTGGGGTGAGACATTAGATGCCCTCTGCAATGTCATGTCCATGTTTCAGGACAGTGCGGGACAGTTGAGTTGTCAATGTGGATGTATGCCAGCAACATCAGCAGCTGGCAGTCACTGCGGATGTCCCTCAAGTCACAGCCACTCCCGTAGTGCCAGTACCAGCCCCAGCAATGTTGGGGGTGGGCTGTCCATAGAACGTCCTAGAAGACCACATGCACATGGCTCTGGACAGTCCCAGCAGTGACCTGGGTCCAGTGTACATCCATCTACCTCTGGGGATAGTACCCAGTCTGGCTTAGTACCTGATAGTGTTAGTATCACCCCTGCCAGGCAAAAGTACTGTATCCATGGCCAGAGATGGTGATCTGTAAAGCCTGGCAGTTACAGTCTGTGGCTGTCCCACAAATATCAGTATATGGCAGCCACATGGTGACTGTGTACATGCAGACACACACACACACATAAACCAGACACCTAGGGCTAACACATACCCGCACACATTACATCAACATTGGCCCATAGCAGTACTCTTGGCCCTCACACACACACACACACACACACACACACACACACACACACACACACACACACATACATGTCAATTGTATGGCTCACTGTAGGCCTCTGGCAAACCAACAGCACACCCTGTGCATATGATGAAACCTGTGCCACCTCCTGTCATCTGTAACATTGATGCAAGAACAGGCTACCATGGTGCTGATGCACATGATGACTTTATAGCAGTATAGCAATGTTAGCATGTTGTCAGCAGTAGAGTGTAATGATATGCTTGAAGGTGTAGCTGAGCAGACATGATGCATTAAAGCTATGATTGTCAATGTAGTATTGTTTACACCAGGGTTAGTTCCAATAGTGTATCGTCCACCCATGTGCCACTTGGCTGATGTGTGTAGTATTGGCAGCATGTGTTAGAGAGTGGACAGTATGTGTGGGATGTGTGTAGCACAGATTTGCAGGTGTACATTTGTGAACATGGTGGAGGTACACTTTCTGCATGTACGTGCATAGTGGACACATGGGCAGGGTGACATGCCCTGTATTACACAGTAACACTCCATAGTTTCTATTGGTGGCCAGTATGTATTGTACTGCACACATTTCAGAACTTGACTACACATGTGTGTATGACATGGTTTGACACTGTGCTGTGGGTGATACTGTTACTATCTGTCATTGTTTTGCATTCTGGTAGTATACATAACTTCAACAGCCTGACCATTACCAATTGTTAGATGATGTCTTGACAACTGACACACAGATGTAAAACACACAGTAACATTTGGATCCTTCAGGTACTATACTATGCCAGTAACCAGTGGTATTCACCTGCACCCATTACTGAGACCACTCCTGTTTGGCATATAGCTCTCTTAGGTACAAACAATCACAGTAGAGATATGTCCATCCACGTCTGGTAATGCATACTGTGACCTGTAATGCATTCTCCAGATGACACACACACATCCTCCACAAGGGTATCATGCAGACAGATACCTGTTGTCAAACCCATGCTGTAAAGCTATAAGCCAACCAAAGCATAGTCATCCACCTTTATGGAACATAGTATCCCCACAGTACCACATAGGTAGTAGCCACCAACATGAAGAACAGGTACCGATGTGTACATGCAACCAAGTTTTACGTCATGTCTCATTTGATAATCACATTTCCAAAGGTATTTTGAAATCCCTCTGTGGCTCACATAAGCAATAAGGGGTCTGCATGCATATCCACAAAGGTTGTTGTACACTTATAATGAATAGCCATCATTGACAGACTTTGCTGCGTTTGAACAGGTCTGACATATACCTCAGCCATAAACCCTCACTCACACAATTCAGTAGAAACTGTAATGAGTGTGTGTGACACGGATGACCTAGGCCAGGGATCACTGCAGTGGCTGGCCTTGTCACAAGCATACAGATGTGACCTAAGGTCTGGAAAGCAGCAGCACACTCTGGCAAAGATGACAGATGTGTTCTTGGAGAAAGCAGGGTTCCCACACATGCAATAATTGAGGTCACAGGTACATATATGTATTTGCCACACAGCTACCTCACATGTGCAATGCACATACTGTTGTCATACTGTTATGTCATACAGTAGTAAAAGCAAAATCCACAACCCATTGGCCAACAGTGTCACACACATAGATTACACACACTCACCAAGTGCAGGATTCAACCCCCTACCTGACTACTTCATAATACTAGAGGAATATGCATTAACACAACGCACTTTACACATTACTGGGAGTTCTCTTTTCCACAGGTATATTTGTAGGATGGTGACATCATCAGACTTGACAAAGATTAGTATACCACTTTTAAGGTGTTTTACTACTCTCCAAAAAGGTTACTCCTCAACAAGGAGATTACACACAAACACACACTTGTCAAGTGCAGGCTTCAAACCTCGACCTAACTACTTCATGACATTAGAGGAGTATGCATTAACACGACACACTATACACATTACTGGGAGTTCTTTTTTCCAGAGGTTTATTTGTAAGATGGTGACATCATCAGACTTGACAAAGATAAGTATACCATTTGTAAGGTGTTCTACTACTCTCCAGTAAGGTTGATCCTCTCCATGGTGATCACACACACACACACACACACACACGCACACACACACACACACACACACACACACACACACACACACACACACACACACACACACACACACACACACACACACACACACACACACACTTGTCAAGTGCAGGATTCAAACCCGCACCTAACTACTTCATGTTACTAGAGGAGTATGCATTAACACGACACATTATGCAAATTACTGGGAGGTCTCTTTTCCACAGGTATATTTGTAGAATGGTGACATCATCAGACTTGACAAAGATAAGTATGCCACTTTTAAGGTGTTCTACTACTCTCCAAAAAGGTTGTTCCTCTCTAAGGTGATTATACACAAACACACACAGTTGTCAAGTACAGGATTCAAACCCCTACCTAACTACTCTTGATACTAGAAGCGTATGCATTAACACGATGTGCTATACACATGACTGGGAGGTCTCTTTTCCACAGGTATATTTGTAGGATGGTGACATCATCAGACTTCACAAAGTGGGTTACATTAGGTGACATTAGGTGGGCTACATAGAAGGAATGTCTAAACACTTTGGCCATGTAATCTTCAAAGGAGAGTTTACTATCTACCTGTGTCCCCGGGGCCATAATGACTTTCTCCATACATACTGGATTACCACCTATGTGGTAATTTGTGTGCACTTTGTTTTACCCAAAGGGGATGTCTATGCATTCTTTGGCATTCAGCTTGAGGGCATTATTTTGACACCAGGTATCTGTCTCTGTAAGACCCTTCTGGAGGATGTCTGTGTCAGCTGTAGAGTCAATTATGGACCCCAGTTAGCAGTCATCTGCAAACCTGTCCAGCCATACTCCTCTCGTGCTTGCCTGTACCTCTGAGCAGTATCTATTGAACAGGTGGCATCCCAAGACCAAGACCTGTGGGATGCCATTTGTGACTGGCTTAGAGTCGGACATGGCACCCGCAACTCTGAACATGTGTGTTTGATCTGTGAGCCACTTGGCCACCTATCCTGTGACATAGCTGTTAATGTTGAAACTGGTATGCTTGTCCATGACGACAGAGTGGGGAATGGGGTAGAAAATCCTTAGTGAGGTCCAGGTGGGCTGTGTGGACTACTTTCACCTCCATCTATGTCCTTGGTAACTGTTTGAAATAAGTCAACTAGGTTTAGGAGGCAGGATCTGCCATTAACAAGGTGAATTTGTGTAGAGTCCAGTATCTGGAGGTCCCCAATGTCTCTGTTTATGAGTTCCATGACAATTTGCTCAATAGCTTTGTAGACCAGGCTGAGTAGACATATAGGGCGATGGTTTCCAGGTTCTGTTGTGGCACCCCATTTGTGGATCTGGATGACTGTTAGTGTATGCCATTCTTTGGGTATATAGCCTGTGGTACGATTGAGTCTGGACAGTGAATGTAGGTGAGGGTGTAGTTCATTTTGGGCCTAGTGTAAGACGCAGTCTGAGACACCATCCAGTCCCATTGATGCTGTGTTCTTAGCTTTGGAGAGGGCTGTCTTTACCTGCAAGTCCATGACGTCTGGGGTTCTGCATCCTTCTGTGATGGACACAGGCCCTTTTGGGGCTGATGGGGGGGGAGTTTACACTGAACTTGTCCCCCGGGGTGTGGGCAATGAAAGTTGGTTCAATGTATTTCTTGCCATTTTTCAGTAGCTGACAGTATATTTGGACGTTGACACCTACATGTCTGGTATAGCTACCGAAGGCTTTGTGGTTGTTATTCTTACATTCCTTGGCTATTTGCCTTTAGAAACTGTCCTTAGATTATTTTATGAGCAATCATTGTTTCTTCCTAATAAGGATCAGTGATGCCTTTCCTTTAGTGAAGTTGGCTCTATCATGTTTTTGTTTCCTCCTTCTGTTGTCTAGCTTATTTATGGGCAACGACCACCTGATTGTTTTCTTATTTTTGGAGGAGGGCATCTTGGTTTTATTTGTGATGTCTCAATCCATGCATCCCTGTAGATGCTCATAGGATGCATTTGTAAATGATTCGGCAGATTGCGTACCATTATCCTATAGCAAGAGGGCTTTGGAACATTCCACTTTGGTCTTGGGAAGTGTGCAGTCTGCCTTTGAAAATGTCTTCACAGTGGTTTCATTGACTGGGTGGTCGGGCGGGATGTGGATGTCCAGTGTGATTACTTTATGATCTGATATTACCAGCGAGGGGTTTATCTCTGTTGTGGAACACTGGTACCCCATGTTGGTGATGATCATGTCCAGTATGTTGTCACCTCTAGTGGGTGTGGTGACCAGCTGTTCCAGGGTGTTAGAGTTTTTAAACTCTAGGAAACATTGGGCAAAGGACGTTGCACACGTGTAATTCTCCCACTCAATGTTTGGGTAGTTGTAATCTCCTCATATAATGGTGTTTGATAGGACCTTTATATTTTCCACTGTTCTCAGGAATACTGAGTGAGGTTCCTGAGACAAGGTAGGTGATCTGTAGCAGGCTACAATCTGATGAGCAGCTTTGCCCAATGTTAGTTGCACTTGCATGGTCTCCAAGGCCTCATGCTGCACCACTAACCTGAAGGTGTGGGTATCCATAAGGTAAATGGGTACACCCCTTCCTTTTGTATTTCACTCGTGGTTTTGGGTCTGAAGGTCAGAGGGATTGTGAGTGTTTTATGTGGAGCATGTCCAACAGCTCTGTGTTTGACATAGCTTTGTATGTTAGGCAGTGAACACCTTTGAGTAGGCGATATGCAAGGGAGTACGGATGGAGTATTTTGAGATGGTCTGTGTATGGCATGTATTTCAGGCTGCTAATGCTCTTTGTGAGGTATTGCTGCAGGCTTTCCAGTTGTTGTAGTTGTCTTGTGAGGTACATAGCAAAAGTGGTGTTGTACTCTATTATAGTTCTAGTGAGTGATGAGTAGAGGGGAACAATGTCCTCTTCTATTCTGCATGAGACACATTTTGTGATGAGGTGTGCCAAATAGGAGGGTTTCCTGACTACTGTGGGGATGTGATTATCACAGTTGTGTCCACTGTCCACCTGTGACCCAAGGTCTCTTGTCACACTTTCAGTGTTAAGTATACTACCACCTATGTTGTAGTTCTTGGCTACAGAGTTTTTAACAAAGGGGATGACAATGCACCTTTTGGCATTGAGCTAGAACCCATGGCTTTGACAACAGACATCTGTCTCAGTTAGGCCCTTTTGTAGGATGTCCACATCTTTAGTGTTTACAATTATGTCTCCTAGTTTGCAGTCCTCTGGAAACTTCAGTAGCCACAGAACTTCCATGTTTAAGTTTACTTCAGGGAAGTAGATACTAAACAGGAAAAGACCCAGGACTGGACCCTGTGGTACTGCACTCTTCACTGGTCCAAAGTCATACTTGGAGTCTGCTACTTTCACAGTGTGTGTTCTGTCAGTAAGCCTGTTGGCAACCCATCTTGTGACATAGCAGTTTATACCTAGTTTAGTGGGTTTATCTATATTTCCAGAGTGTGGGGTGGTGTTGTAAGCTGTGGCAGGATCTACATAAGCTGTGTGAACCACCTTACCCTTGTCTACGGTTCTGGTGACTGCTTCAATGTCATCTATCAGGTTTAGGAGACATGATCTGCATTTTACAAACCCAACATAGTTGTGGTCCAGGGTTTGGGATTACCAATGTAAATTTTTATAAGTTGTATGATGATACATTCCATGGCCTTGAAGAGCGGGCTCATCAGGCTAATGGGGCACTTGTTCCTGGGGTCCGTGGTGTCTCCACCCTTGTGTAGTGGAATAACCATCACTGTGCACCATTCAGCAGGCACAAAGCATGAGGTGAGGCTATGACTGCACATGGTACATCAGTGTGGTGCCTGTTCGTTCTGTGGTTTGTGTAGAACACAGCCTGGGAAGTTATCTGGTCCCATGGCTGCTGTGATACTGGCTTTGGAGAGTGTTTTTTACCTGTGCAGCTGTGATGACAGCAACTTTGCAGTTTTCCATTATAGAGATGTGCTCTTTCATGGGTGATGGGTGTGTGTGGGGGGGGGGGGGGTTAAAGTTAACACTGATCCTATCTGCCAGGATGTTGGCAATATCAGTTGGGTGCGTATATTTAGTGCCATTGAGCTGTAACTCAGAACAGATCTGAGTGTAGCCATGACATGGACCTGTCTGTTGGGCAGAGATCTCCTGAGTAGATCGTATGCAACAGAGTACAGATTGGGTTACATTCAGTCTTGTTGCATGGGGCAACAGTTTGAGGCCAGTAATCCTCTTGTTAATGTACTTCAGTGGTCTTTCTGGCTGCTGAAGGTGGCTAGTCAGATTCATCGCAAGTGTGTTGTGGTACTCTCTGACGGGTCTGATGACTGATGAGTAGTGGGAACCTCCTTTGACCTACATGCACAGACCTTGGCAGTTTGTGTGAACACATACCATGATTTTCTGACCACTTTGTGAATGTGTTTCTGGAAGTAGAGATGACTATCCACATTTGTCCATAGATCCCTTATTATCACCTCTGTATTTAGCCTAAGTGTGTGAGCATGCCCAGTATGACCTTTCTGTATGTTGTTGCCTGACATTTGCTTCATTTATTTGTGTGAGCATGCCCAGTATGACCTTTCAGTATGTTGTTGCCTGACATTTGCTTCGTTTATTTGTGTGTGAGCATGCCCAGTATGACCTTTCAGTGTGATGCTGAATGAAATCCACTACATTTGTTGGAGTGTGTGAGCATGCCCAGTATAGACATTTATACTATATGTGTATGGAAACTCAAGTTGTATTTTTACAGCAGGGCTCACCTTTGTGTCATAGATCAACAGGGATCATGCTGTGCCTGCAGGGCTTCTATGAGACACTTTGCATAGACTTATCAACATTTCTACATACAGGGGGGACAGCTATTCTTTGTACATTTCTACCCGGGGGGTACACCTGATTGTTACTGTGGGTGTACATAGGATGAGGGGTTCACCTGGCACTTATACACATTTGCTAGGCCTGCACTGCTATGTAAGGTACTCCATTTCAGTCTGTACTGTTGCCTATCATACTGGCTTGAGGCATACTACTGTACTACAGATCTTAGCGTCCACTGTCACATATATTAGATTGCAACTTCATAGCCTACCCAACCCACATCACACCGCCTGGCTTGCTGTGTTCTCTGTCTGCATAGGCCTGTGGGGGAGGTTACCCAAATGCCTCTTTAGGGGCATGCAACAGCATTTCTTTATGGTTGCATTAGTATACAATTATCCTGCTGTGTCTGTGCCAGTGAAATGCTGTCATGGCTTAGTGGTTCAGTACTGTTCCCATAGTGCACAGTATCCTGGTTTCGAGCCCTGTCACTGCTTTTTATTTTCATGCTGGGCAGACCAGACTGCTTAAGGAACAGTAAAGCAGATTATCTGACTTTGCTCAACTTTGCCCGACCTTGCCCAGCATTGCTCAATGTTGCTCGACTCTGCACTAGTTGGCACGGGAAATTTTGTTTACATATACTAATTAGTGGTAAAGGCTGCCTAGCACTACTTTATATTGCTTAAAACATGGCAATCATGCCTCAGGTGGTGCTGCAGGGCTGCCTATGTCAGATGCACATAGTACACTGCCTATACATGTGTGTCAACAGGTAGTGTCAAGTTAGGCATCCCTTTTATTTTATGTGCGAGTCAGAGAGAGGTATAATTTCCAGGGTTCCTACTGAGCCAGTGTATGTGCTATTTGTTGCCTCTTTGCCAAGGCCAAGGCATACTGGGCACACCTCCTTCTGCCTACTGGGGCAGGCTCAGATTGTTCCTCCTCTGAGTCACGCTGTGCCTGTGCAGGCCTTGGCAATGGTGGGGGGCTGTTTGGCCCTGCCCCATGCTGTTCCTGCTGTAGCTGTTTTTGCAGGATCATATTGTGTAGCATGGCACATACCATGACAATCTGGGTACATGTAGTTGGTGAGTACTGCAAGACTCCACCAGATGTGTCCAGGCACCAGAACTGTGACTTGAGTATCCCAAACACATGCTCAATTACATTTCGTGCTTGTGAGTGTGCCTCATTATGTAGTTCTTGTTCAGGTGTGTGTGCATTTCTGATGGGTGTCATCAGCCATGGCTCCAGTGTGTATCCAGCATCCCCCACTAGGTGACCGTCAGGGATGTCCCCATTGGCAAATGTCTGGTACATCTGTGTCAGATGCCAGATATGGGAATCATGGTAGCTTCCAGGGCAGACAGCACACACATTCAGTATTATGCCCTGGGCATCGCACACGACATGGCAGTTGATGGAGTGGAAGCCCTTGTGGTTGATGTAGGCCCTACCCCGCTCACCGGCTGGTGCTTTGATGTGTATGTGCGTGCACTCAATTGTACCCACTACCTCAGGGTATTCCGCTATTTGCTGAAAGAGAAGCATATTGCTGGCCAATACCTCATGGGAATTGGGGAAATATACATGATCACCAACATGTGCTGACATGGCATTCAGGAACTGGTGCAGTACACTGGATGCTAATGCATGTGAATTCCCCATCATATCACCAGTTGGTCTCTGGAAGGTACCTGTTGATAGTATTCTTAGGCCAACACATACCTTGGTTTCCACTGGGATGGGTTCCCCTCTGTTGGTTCTGTGTGTGAGGTGTGGCCTGCACAGCTTAACAATTTGCTGCAGGAGGTCTCTGTCCACTCTATAGCGCCCCACTATCTCTAGCTCATGTAGCCCCTGGTAGGTTACCCTGGGTCTGTGCACTCTTCTCCATCTCCTCACTGTGGGTTGCCCAGCAGCATTCGCAATGGCACCACCCTCAGCATCTTGCACATGTTGCCTTATAATAGCAATGGCAGCCCCTAACATTTTTTGTCTCAGTTAAGCTTTTTAAGTTTTCACTTCTCTTGGTAGACTGCAGTGTTGCAGTGTTTCTGAGTAAAACATGGGGGAATGTTGTTTGCAGAGTTTTAAGTGCTGGGCTGGGCTGGGCTAGTGTACTGCCTGTGTAATAGGCTGATTCTGATTGATTTCACCTGGCAGCTCTGCTAGATCTCCTTGGTTAACTTCCTACTACTTCTTTTCCTTCCTTTTCCCTTTCTGTTTCCACAGGGGCAGCGCCGTGCAAACACGCGCACACGACACACACAGGCTTGCACAGGCTTAGGTGGGTGCACATGCATGCACACAGGCTTAGACAGCCTTACACAGGCTTACAGGGGTGCACACATGCGCACACAGGCTTAGACGGGTTTACAGGCGTGCACACACACGCATACAGTGTAAGCATCTTTGCAAGAAACTTTAGTGATATCCACGACATACACCTTTGGTTTCTGGGTTTCAGTTAAGACAACTGCAGACATGCCTCTTCCAGTCCTGAGTAACTCACAGCAAACACATGCCACTCTGCTCCAATAAACTTACAGTCTTTGATACATACCCCCTCATGATGTCACCTATTTTCTACTCTGTTACTCCCTTAATCCTACTCTTACACTCTAGGAACATGGTTTACATGGCAGGGAAAATTGGGATTCAATATCCTTATCCTCATTTGCACAGGATTGCCTACTAATGCTTGGTTACATCTCTCAGACTGAGCTTCCCCCCTTAGCAACCACTACTCAGTAGCCATGTTGTCTTCAGCCTGCCATTCACCTGCATGGCAGAAGAATATTTTTAATAAAATGCCTATTTTTGGCTTTTATTTTTTTTTCTGGTTTTTAGAGCGCCGCACGTTTGCGTGGCACTGCGCTATGCTTAAACATCGGAGATCGAGGAAAAAAAATATTTTTATTATTTTGCAACAGATAAAAATGCCAATGGTCTTATATTTGGCCATTGGCATGCTTCCTCAACTGAATGCATCCTTTATTTGGAGCTGTCATAGCTCTGTTTTGCTATTTGCAGAATGGTACTCCATTACCAACGGAGTACATTTCTGCAAATAACACTACTCTTACTTGGACAGGTTAGCGTTTCCTGGATCGCAAAATTACCTCATTTGCATAGCTTTCAGCAGCAAATGAGGTAATTTGCATAACATAACACTGTCCGTGCAAGAGTAGTTTTAGGAGCTCTCATGCACGCCCCTGCCGGCTATTCCTGGATCGCTCGGCAGACATATTGGCTGTCTGGAGTCTTACTCTACTCTTAGACTCCGTGCAAGCCTTAGTGAATCCGGCCCAGTAAGTATTACATTTGTAATATTTTGTAAACAACTTACAATATCTCAGCAACCACTCAAGTTACACACATACTGTCAGCAGCATTTTATTCATTCAGCTGAGAGCTTTCATATCAGGCTTAGGAGTTCTGCCTGTGTTACTTGGTTGTTGAGATAGTAAGAAAAATGTGAAAATTATATCTATATAAATTAGTATCATAAAAACAACATCTAATATCTATTTACCTGCACTAGACAGAGGTAAAATGTTAATGCAATTGAGTTTGCTATTGTGTAACGTTTAAGATAAAATCTTTTAAAACCTTGTACATAGCATGGTTTTGGAATTACTGATGCAACAATCAATATTTGACGTCTAGAGGCATCAGTAGGAGTTAGCTGCAGATGAACCTGTAGGTGTTACTCGGGTGTAATGAGTTAAATAAATAAATAAAAATATATGTATTTTATATATATATATATATATATATATATATATATATATATATATATATATATATATATACACACACATATATAAAATCTGCAAGTGTGTGCTTGTGAGTGGATGGATAAAGGTGTTGGTAAGCAGGAGTGTATATAAAAAAAGTTTATTGAGAATGTTTGTAAAGAAAGTTTTAAGTCTGTGGAATGGGGGTTGCAGCAGAAACTGACAGAGGATCGGCATTGGAAGATATTTTTAATGCATATGTCTTTAAGGGTAGGTAATAGGTATTAAATTGTAGGAGGAGCTAAGAGGGAATACATGTAATGGCCTGGGAGGGGGGTGTGGCTGGGGAATTGGGGGTGAGAGGTGAGTGAAGCAGGCAGAGCTAAACAATGACAGTAGCAGGAGATAATAAGTCTATGCAGGCAATTTTAGCATAAGTAATGGTAAAGAGACCAATTTAAAATCATGTACATTGCTAATTATGAACTAAAAATGCTTAGTTATTAGTTGGGGACATGCCAACTCACTCCATCTTCAAATTAAGTTAATTAATAATAGATTAACTATTAAAGTGCAGGGGCAATCACAAACATTTCCATAGCTTGAATTGAACTGATGCACTTGCTTTTATAGACAATTAACCAGAAAGAAATCCTAGCCTTGCTTACGAACAATTTAACAGGGAATGCTAGCTCAGTTACCAAATCGGGAATGCTAGCTCAGTTACCAAATAGGGAATGCTAGCTCAGTTACCAAATAACAATAAAGAGATAAAGCAGCATTAATTTGTATTTGCCACTTTACATGCCTTTTGCAAGATGAAAAAGGAAGGTAGAATGTTGTACTCAGGGGATTCAGGGGTGGATGTTCAAAGTCTTGTGTTTCCCAAAAGAAGAACCCAAATGTAGCTTAAAGTAACCTTTTGCAAGCTGAAAACAGAAAGTAGAATGCTGTACTCATGGGGGTTCAATGGTGGATGTGCAAAGTCTTCTTGTGTCTTGTAAAAGAAAATCCCAGTAGCTTGAAATAACTGGCCATGAGGTAAAGACACAAGTGACTGCCACAGAAATAAAGAAGAGATAGTGTGTCCATTTGAAGGGCGACAGTATGCCTGCCTATGAACTGTTCTCTTCTTCCAACAAACAGCAAGAATAAAAGGTAAAAACTAAAATATAAATCAAAATAAAACTACTCCTACCAAGTAGTTACACAATAAGTCATGAAGCAATATTGAATGGTTTGAAAGAAGCATTTTATTCCCAGTAAATGGAACCAGAGTCAGATATATATAGTTGGATAAACAGCAGAAGAGTCTACAATGAACTATTTGTTGTACTATCCCTGGGATTCATTAGCAGTCATGTAGGCTTTGTGCTAAACCTAGATTTAAGCATGTTAGTGTGATGAGAAATAGTGCTAATCGAATATGCACGCTGCTCATTGTGCTACATATTTGTAAGCACATTTTTGTGGCCAGCAATATTGTTTGCAGCCTTGGAATGGTGCTTGCAAACTCAAGCACAGAATGTAAACAAAATGGACTCCTTTAGACAAATCTAGTATCTGAATACACAGTATAGCCCAGAAAGATTTAAGGGCAAGTAAAGTGAGGGAAAGCTGAAGGACAGGAAGTAAAAGGGGGGATTGTACACAAGTAACACTGGTTGTACTGCAGAAGTAATTAAGAGGGGAGGGGAAATTGTACTCATACACTGCAAGTAAATCCTGACATACTGATGTGATGATAATTAACATCAATGACAATACATGACTTATGCATACAAATAAAAATGGGCATATTAACAAAGGCTAACAAAGGATGTAAGCAGGATATAGAGCTGCAGTGTAACAAAGGGGAGTCAATGTGATATACAAAGTAATAAAATGTTGAGTTGAGATATCAGTTAGCAAGTAAATAAGATACATTATGGGATGAATGCAGAGACTGCAATCACTGCATCTGAGATGTATATACAGGGATTTTGTGTATGCAAGCCTACATCACTGCTGTATTGTCTGCCTCATCATGAATACACAAGATCAAGTGAACCTCACAGCTGTCATGTCAAGCACATCAGGAATGGATGTTGTTTTGCAAATAAAAGTTATTGGCACCAACACCTATAATCATGTAATAGACAAGCGTTTTATCATGTAAATCATACATGGTGATATAATAACACTCAACATCCATAAGTGACAAACAACAACACAGGTCAGATGACATTTCATGATTTCAAGTTTTTCTTTGGTAATATGCACACCTTTCAGACACTGTTATACTGAGCATGCTCACATGGAATTACAGGGAACACCAGCATAAAAACAATTCAACAGCGCCAATACATAAGAAAGTGTCATAACAGAACTAATACCAGTTTCTGATTGACTGGCAGCATGCAGCATCATACAGTAAGAAATCTTTAATGGAAGTCCTCATCTGCTATTAAGTTGCATGGTGTGACAAAAACAATTGCAATCATTTATTTAACATTTGTTTACTGGGAAAGTCTGACTTGGAATGAGCCAATTTTCAGTAGAAGCCTAGGGAGAAATATTCCAGACACATATCTTTGCAACATGGGAGGATCACCTGGAAAAAACACATGAATTCAGGGAGGACATGCAGACTCCATACAGAAGGCACCCCAGCCAAGAATCAAACCGGAGAACCTCTTGCTGTGAGGTGACAATGCAACCACTGCGTCACTGCTCTGTCCATAATAAAGAAATGTCTGGATAAAGATGTAATACGGAGCATAATTATTTTGGATATAGTTAATTCCTGCGAGCAATGAATGGCATAAGCACTTGCACCATGTCATTTTCGAACACATACCAAAATAGTTATCAGAGAGATAAATATCAGTCATGGACACCACAGAAATGCGTATATCGGTTTAGTCATGAAATACACCCCTGAAGGCCTTACAGCACGTTGCTATAATAAGGAGTATGTATGCCCTACTTTGTAGGACAGACAACAGCCTGAAAAAAGTTTCCCTCTGACTGCAAAGTAACTGTTGTCTGTGGGCAACCCACTGCTGTCTGACAGTCAGAAGTTGTCAGATTTAAACCAAGCCTATGGTAATAGGCTCTCTACAGGCCTATGTTGTATGGGAGGTAGCACTGGAGCTGTCACAGATAACTGAAATCAATGTGTGCAGTAATAAAAGTCACAATTATACTTTGAATAATTTGATTTAGTCAAAATGCTGAAAAGGAACTACACATATTACTGTCCACTCAACAGTGAGCCGTACAATATTAATTCTCTTTTTGACAAGGAATCTGTTTCCGTAGTGTAGTACACATGCTGTCCCAGAATTGAACTACATACTAACTATGTAGGTATGCTATGTAAGCCAGTACTCAATGCATATACAACAGGACCACTCACAGCACAACATGTCTGAATAACCATTTCACTGCCATGCAATCACAATCTGTGATGGTATGTCATTGTCACATGCTAACTACATGGGTATGCTATATAAGCCAGTACTCAATGCATATACAACAGGAGCACTCACAGCACAACATGTCTGAATAACCATTTCACTGCCATGCAATCACAACCTGTGATGATATGTCATTGTCCCCATAAAAATGGATACGAATAACTAGATACAATAAAGTTTGTGCAACATCAGTGCATTCATATAACGTTGTCCTTTTTGGGACTTAATCAGCAAGCTATGTGACTCTACCAGCTAAGGACCTGCTAATGAACCACAAGTTCCACAGTGGAAGTCTTAAAGCAAGTGTGACACTCCACTTGTGTTAACTTATTACATCATGTTTATGTGTCATAAACAATCTGTTTGAGATACAAGGGGTGGTGGATGCCTCTCTCACTCTAAATGGATACATTGTAACTGTGGTGGATACCATTTATGCATTACAGTATAAGACCACACAATGCTAGCAGGCACTGAATGTGGATGTTCAACACATAAGCATTTGACGACTGAAAATACATGTGCCACTTTAGAAGTGTCACTACAGTTGTGAGATATGATGGTATTTCAAGGCATTACATCATATTAGTGCCACAAGGTATACTGTGTCTGTAATTGCTGCACTAAGGCAACAACATACAGAATGTTGTCTCCTTTCCTTGTGCCAGAAGAGAACACTTACTACAAATGTTATGTAGTGAAAATGTAATCACATGACATCATTACTCTGAGTAAAAGCCGTGTTGTGTTTGAAATTATCATAGTTTTTGTATAAAGAGTCAACAGATACATGTGTACATAGCAGATATGTGTCACAACAGTATTAGTGATGGACACAACATAGTCTGAGCAGTAATGGCTGGATCTGAGCTAAGAGTGCAAGCTACAGATTACTTCCTGAATCGCAAGTGCCACATGACATGATGCATTACAAATATGAAAGTGAACAGCTCAATGGATGACTTCACTACTGTTTAATAGCTGGATGACTATGGTAAAAGTGGTTGAAGGGGACAATAACTATATATCATATATGTATTTGAAAAGTAGTATATATAGTATGAGAGTGAAAGATACACGTACTGATGGCCCAGTCATCCTACCTGGGTAGTTGCACAGTGTACAAAGCACAGTATCAAAGTCCTGTACCACAGGAGAAGTTGCACAACAACTATGAGATAATGCAGTTATGGTAGCATTATGTAATCATTGTGTTGACAAAAAGTTATTTTACCTGGGGATGCTAAGCTTTGCTACTGTAACACTGTACTACTGTAAATACATCTCATAAGTGGAAGTGTACATGAAGGTAGTTGTGAGGTAACCAACTGTATATAACAGTAATCATAGCCACACTATTTAAACAAGGATTTACTTGAAACACCTACTTATCTATTTAAGCAATATATGCAACACATTATCAGCAGCCAGCACCACAGGGAAATTCTGAGTACAACTGAGACATACAGCATTTATGAATGGATGACATCAGCAGTGTATTGCCAAGGAGATATATGTGTGGTAAAATGGCTTTTACAGCCATCCAGGCTTGTGAATGTTGCCACTACAAATGTGTGGAAACCAATCCTGAATTAATTTACAGTCACTCACAGACATAGAAGTTAATCACTGTTGTATCTGAACCCACTACCTATCTATTTACACATTCTAGAGAATAGTATAGGAAACAAATGCCACAGAAGAAATCTGAATTTTAAAGTATGTGTGCACTTTAGAAAGAATGACATCATCAACATGTTGGGCAGAAGATGTGATTGTGAAAGGTGGCATAAGGGGATGATGTCATCATTCAGTAGTTTAAAATATTTCTCCAGAGTATTTATTTATTTTATTTTATTTCATTTAACATTTGTTTACCGGGAAAGTCCGACTGGACACAGGTCCTTTTTCAATGGAGGCCCGGGGAGAAAAGCTCCTTGAGTAACAGTAAATTTTAATGCATGCATTACAATAATCAGTAAACTATAATGTAAACAAAATGTAGTATACACAAGAAAATACAAAATTGCTACAGCTTGACAACTTTGAACATAGCTAGTACTATTTGTAAAGTATAACTTATGTTAAGATATAAGGTTAAGACAGGTCGGCAGGAATAAAGGATTAAACACCAAAGAAGAAGTTGGATATGGTTGAGGTATACTTGATGTATCAGAGCATTCATGAGGGGATAGTACAGGAACATAGCCACTTATTTTTTAGATAAGCTTTAAGTGATGGCTTAAAGTGGTTAGTGGATGAGATTGAGAGAATCGATTTAGGAAGGGAGTTACATATACGAGATATACAGCTGGAAAATAAAGATTCTCCTGCAGTGTTATTGGCCTTTGAGATGGTGAGTAAGTTCTTATTGTTAGAGCAAAGTGGTCTGCTGGAACTGTATGAAGGGTGAGATTTTGTAGTGCAGGGGTTCTGGTTGGTTGTGGTACAATTTTGTGAGTTAGAGAGAGTCAGTTGTAAAGAATAATGTTGGGAAGCTCAAGCCAGTCTAGTATCCTTAAAACTGTACAATGATGTGTTCTATATGGGTAGTCATATGCAATCTTAGCAATTTTATTATAACATGATTTTATCTCAGTTAAGTCAGTTTTCCTAAGATTAGTTTAAATTGGAGAGGCATATAGTAAAGTGGAGAGCAGATGGGTTTGTGCTAATGTAATTTTGTCCATTTTGGTCAGGAACCTTTTGTGCATATATAGACTTCTAAATTACTTATGGACTTTTTTATTGTTATGGAGACATGCAAGTCAAATGTTAGGTTATTGTCTATTTTCACTCCAAGAAGCTTAGTATGAGTTGGGGAGATGACAGTATTCTCTTTGGCTATTATGTTAAATGGTGGGCAAGAGGTAGATGTCTTGTTAGGTTGGAAGAGTGATAATTTAGTTTTGTTTGGATTCAGGGTTAGATGGGTATTGGCTAACCATGTTTCAACAGAAGTGAAAGATTCCTGTGTGAGAATGAAGAGCTGATAGAGAAGTGGCCAGGAAGAGGGAGTCCAAAAAAGAAAAGAAAAGAAAAAAACAAATCAGGAGCCAGGAAATGTAAGTAAGACAATACACTATATTACAGCTTTTAAACTGTCAGAAAACAAATGTTGCTAGCAAGCTCTTTAAGGATGAGTATACCTATGGGAATTGGGACTGAACTAAAGTTTTGTTTTGGAATAGTTTTAATCTTAGACTCTGGAGCTCACCTGTTTGCATTCAGAGGGAATAAAGATCTTATACGATTAAGAGTATAAGTTAGAGTACAATTAGAGTAGAAGTTGATTAAGCAGAGCTGTGATAGAGGACATGCTCACCTGTCTCTATATTCCACCCCCTCACAAGTTCCGCACATTATGCATTGAGCCTACTACTTATCTAGTTACATAATCTAAAGAGTACACTATTTGTTGCAAGCACCACAAGAGAAGTCTGGCTCTCAAGGGGACAGAATGCACTTTTGTCAGAATGAGATGAGAGTGTTGCAGAGAGGATGTTTCTATTAAAAGTGGAATAAGGAAACAGTGTGCAAATTTAAGTGTATTCTCCTCATGGGAAATGGATACATCATCAATTGTTCCACACATAAACACACAGGTTTCCTATGTTGAGCACTGAAACTCCTACCTATCTAATTACAAAATCTGGAAAGCACAGTATTATTCATAAGTACCAAAGAAGAAGTCTGACACTTTACCATACCTTTCAACCTCTTAACACAACAAATCTGGGTAAAGCCTAAAATAATGGAGGCCAGAGGCCCCAAAATAGGGACAGTGTTTAAATATTGCTCTAATAAACTTAGAAAAGTGCTAGAATAACAGAATTTGTGGTACCATATATTTTCTGAAGGAGATGAAGTCTGAAACTCAAATGTATGTCATTATTTAGTGACTTTAGACCCCATGATTTGTCAGAAAACCTAAAATTGTATGAGGAACAGACCAAAATATGACACAGAAATTTGGATATTCTTCAAAAATCTATACAGTTAAGAGCTATGCTGTTAAGGGGGAAAGTGCACTTTTGTCAGAATGACCTCAACAGTGTGCTGCAGACAAGATGTTTCTGCTAAATGTGGGAAAACAGAGCTTTGTGCTAAGTTAAAATCATTCTCTTTACAGGAAGTGACTACAGCACCAAGCATTGCACACACGTTTCCCACACTGAGCATCTACCCTCCTACTGATCTAGTCATGCAGTCTGCAGAGCATGGTATTTCTTGCAAGGCCCACAGGACAAGTCTGATTTTTAAGGGGAGAGAGTGCACTTTTGTCAGAAGGACCTCATGAATGTGTTGTACTGGCACAATGTTTCTGAAAAAAGTGGGATAAAGGAGCTGTGTGCAAAGTTAAATGAATTCCCCTCATGTAAGGTGGATATGGCACCAAGCATTAACTGCACACAAGTTTTCCATGTTAAGCATCAAACCTCCTACCTATCCAGTTACACAATCTAGAGATCACAGTAAGAACAGTATTAGTTGCAAGTACCACAGGAGAATTCTGAATTTAAAGATGTGAAAAAGCACATTTGTACTTGTTGAACATCCACAGTTTGTAACAGATGGTACACCACAGTGTTTGGAACAAATGCATATGTCTGCACAGGACAACATAACATCACTCTGATTGTCCCATGTAATCACATACTCCTCTACTAGGATATCATAACTGTCTTTCGTGTGCATCTTATTATTGTGAGAGACATTTTACCTGTTTCACAGTGCAGGAGGCCAAAGAAATCCACAGCTATAAACCAATGGTTTATCAATCAAACTTTCCTGCCACTTCATTCTGGGATGATTGCATGCTTGTCTTCCCTCAGGCCTGCACAATGTCCATTGACAAGACAAGCAGACAACTGCTACATACAGCAGTGCACTGCAAAATAACAGTGATGGATTATGTATGGATAAGTTAACCAAAATTGTGACACAGCTGCTAGTGTAACCATTGGACAGCAGTCATACATTACCTGACTGACTTAATTAAGTCATCACTCTGAAATCAAGATAACCTGGTGGCAAAATTAATACAGACATACAAATGTTGTGCAACCTAAACCAATAATTATTTGATTTTCTTTTTTGTTTTATTTTATTCTCTGCCAGAAGTGCAGCGTTATCAAGCTGAATTGTACTGCTGATGGCAAGGTATTAGCACAGGCATAATCATATCTTAAAGTGTTGAACTTAGAATGGGAACTACCAGTAGGCAATGTTGCTCTGTGCCAACTTTTGTGCAAAGAAGCATCATATGCATACAATCGAGTGTTAATCTAATAGACTACAGAAATAAGAATTGTTGTGGTCATGTGACAGGTGTCTTGATTCATACATTTGTCATGATAGCTGCATTTAGTAGATCCTTATATGCATGCTATAGGTGTGTTATGAAACTCATGATAGACCAAGTATACTGTTGCTGATTGAAACGTGTCACTACAAAGTTTTGATTCACAGAGCTTTACTGGATGACACAGTATTGGTGGGAAGAGTTGGACAGTTGGTGACAGGAATACATAATACAGACACAGTAACACAGTATGTGCCATTTATGCGCATATTTGTGTTGTGTTACATTTTGGATGTATCAGTATAATTATTCATGCAAGCTCTGTACAAAACAGGCTTCACAACAGGCAGCAGGTACATTAATGAAGCAGCAGGATAATGGGATGTTAAGGAAAGGTGCAGCCAACATTTACATCCACAGGAGTCATACAAAACATTCTAAAACATTTTTTCATCCATCTGGACTCGAACCTTTAGAGCATTCCAGGAAAAACATTAATACCTGAGTATTATCTTAGCACACCATGGCGGAAGTCATACTTCTGAATTTTCACATTTGACAGCAGGTTTCAGCAAACAAGAATGTATGTATTCATCTTCATTACTGAAATGACCAATGTAATTTGTACAACCAACTGTTCAGCTTGTTGAAAAGTACAGAAAATTAATAAACTTATCTAAGCACAGTGGTGTGAATTCCAACAGAGTAATGCGGCTGAAAACAATAAAATCACAAGCTATTGTCATAAACTGTGTACTTCCATTTAGACTTAGTTGCATTTATTGCCAGGCACCAGACATTGTACAAATGCAAATGTGGACAAATAATAATACAGAAGGGAGAAAATGCATCAACAGTAGCATAGGTTCATAGGATGCTACTAGGCTATTGACCTGAGGGCCTTTACAAGCCTAGCCATTAAATCTCAATATAATACTAGGTGATAGATAGCATCTATGCCCAATATTTTTCTAGCAGACTACCATATCCAGGAGTGAAGCAGAGGCAATCCCAGGAAGAAATTTATGGTTTCCCATCCAGTCATCCAGGTTGCCCTTAAATAGGGTTATGGAGGTGCTCTGCTTGACATGGATTGGAAGCCTATTCCAGAGGAGTGACAACTTGAAAGATGCATCTGGCTCTCCAGTAGGTCTTATTTATATCACAGGCTAGATTGAGGACCCCATAACAGCTGAATCCAGTCTAATTTGACTTACAGATGTGCAGCATTTTCATTATATTTGGGTCAGAGATAACTCTGTAAGACAGACATAAGTCACCTCTGAGTATTCTATATGATACTGAGTACAGTGACAGTGACTTCACCTCAACACTTAGCTAATGCCTGGATTAAAACCCTTGGAAGTACTCAAAAATCTATCTATATATGTGAGTATTACTTTATCACACCACAAATGAATTACTACTTCATAACATTTAAATAGCATAACTGAAGCACACTGACAACTTACTGAATAAAACAGGTGGACAGAGAGTCGTAGATAGATACAGAGAGGAATAGCAACAATATGTTTTGGGGACATGTAGAAAGATCTGTATGGTTTGTTACTCTTACATATTAAATCATCCGTCTGTAGTGCTCTGTACAATAAAGTACTTTCTATAGGGAGAAAATGCAACAAATATGAGACATAAGCAGGATCATACATCTTAACCTCTTCAAACAAGAAATCTGGACAAATACAAAAATAATGAGGGGACACATGCCCAAAAATACGG
Source organism: Protopterus annectens (assembly GCF_019279795.1). Classification (NCBI taxonomy): domain Eukaryota; kingdom Metazoa; phylum Chordata; order Ceratodontiformes; family Protopteridae; genus Protopterus; species Protopterus annectens. Next base: position 1,863,852,143 of record NC_056743.1, on the reverse strand, counting down.
ATAGATTTTAAATGTTGCTCTTATAAACTTAGAATGTTGATGGAATAATAGGTTTTGCATTGGCATGCATTTTCTGAAGAGGATGAAGTCTGAAACTTAAATGTTTGTGATTCTTTAGTTACTTTAATACTCAATTATTTTGCAGAAAACCCCAGATATTATAAGGAACAGAGCAGAAAAAACAAGTTTTATAAATCTGGAGATTCTCTAAAATCTGAACAGATGAGATCTATGAGCAGGATAATGTTGGCTTAATAAGTGGCAGTGTTGGGGCTGCAATGTTTTTGAAACACTATTCAAATGGAAGTAATAAATTGACATCTAGCTGTAATTGAAGCCATGCTTCTATGCAATGCAAAAACATGAATCTACAAACAGGGTAATTATCTTAACACACCACATAGGAACTACTACTTTATTGCATCCAGCAGCCTCAGAGCTGTTATATTAACTGTTTCACAGTACTTCCTTTAGTCTGCCTTTATTCAGTATTCCTAGAGCATGGCAGATCTAAGCACATTTGTGCAAAAGTAATCGGACCAGTGAGGATTAAACTGAAATCAAACGAAATACCACAACTAGATAAACAAAAGAAATCCAAAGCCAGGAAACAGTCCACCAGAATAAGGCACAAATGAAGAGGCTTAGACCACCAAATAGCGTAGAATCAATTTAATTTCCGCTTTCGTCAGAAGACTTCATCAGAATACACATTTACAAAAATGAACATCCTTAAATAACACTTCAGTAAATCAATTAACCAATTAGTTTAAAAATCTAAAAACCTTTAAAGTGCAACTGCACATTAATTAAACAAAGGAGCAGTGTTGTCTTTATTAATACCTAACTTGCCATTCTTTAAAAAACATTTAATGTTAATGGTCCCATTTAAACCAGGATGCCTGTCAGATTTTAATCAAATCTGCCACAAAGCTTCCCTTTGCTCAACAAAATTTCTGAAGTCTCCCCCCCTCAAATCAGATTTACAAACTTCGAGAACAGAAAATAAAAATTTTTTAAAATTACTACAAACAACAGAGTGTTTAAACAATGCATTAGTTTCATCGTGGGTCTTGATACCATATAAATGCTCACGTATACGGGTTTTTAAGCATCTCGTCGTCATTCCAACATAAAAAGCTGGACATGTACTACATAACCCAATGTACACTACCCCGATGGTACTGCAATCAACATATTCAGGTACCCGAAAGGTCTTATCCATGCTTTCAATGACAATCAATGGCCCTACAGAGAGAAATCGGCATGTATTACAATTGTAACAAGGAAAAACACCCTTTGTGTTTGTTTTATTAGTAACTGGTGGGATGCAATTGGCCTCTAGTGCCTTTTTGATATTGAAGGTGTTTCTAAAAACAAAAACTGGTTTCTCACCTAACACTCTTGAAATATCACTGTTCCCTTGAATAATTTTCCAGTTTCTTTCAATCAAATTTTTTATAGCCGGCCCATCAATACTCGTGCCCAAAGAGCATACAGGACCAATAATACTTGTATTGGTAGGTACATTAATAATTGTCGCTTCTTGATTGATATCCACTTTATAATCCAAAATAGCTGGATAAAAAGTGCTTCTCCTACTTAAAACCGTAGTTATGATATCATCCAACATAATGCTGGGATACCCCCTCTTTAAAAACAATTTTTTAATGAAAGAAACTTCTTCGTGCAAATCACGTTCAGATGAAGTCATTCGACAGGCCCTGATGAACTGTCCCTTTGGAATGTTTTTAATAGTATGTTTTTGATGGGCACTGTCAAAATGGAGATAATTATTTGTGAAAGTCTCCTTACGATGTATTTTACTGTTAAATTTGGTTTCCAAGAAATCCCATCTTAAAGAGACGTCCAAGAAATCAACCAGTAAACCAAAATTCCCTAGTTCAAATTTTAAAAAACTGACCTGTTTGTTGATCTCATTAACAAAATCACCTACAGTTCCCCTGTCCCCTTTTATAATAAAAAACAAATCATCAACAAACCTAAGGTATACTAGAATTTCAAACCTGATCCTTAACAGGATTAAAAAGAATTCCACCCACCAAGCCATTACCAAGTTGGCATAAGAGGGGGCCGCTGAAGACCCCATGGCTACTCCCCTTTTTTGTCTGTAATAACAGTCCCCAAACAGAAAATAATTATGATGAAGTAAAATTTCAAGGAACCTACAGATGGTAGAAATTTGACCGGAACTAAATTCCTGGTATTTACCTAACAAGGAACGAATAGCATCTACCCCTTCTTCGTGTGGTATACAGGTGTATATAAAGATACCACATCTAAGGTAAACATGATGTGTTTGTTGGAATCAAAAGTACCTTTACTGGCAAAATTATTGAACCTGTTTAGGAAATGCCAGGAATCCTTGATAAATGATTCCTGTCTGGAAACCAAAGGTCCCAGAGTAGCATCCAGAACCAATGAAATCCCCTCGGTGACTGAATGGGGAGAAGACACTATGGGTCTGAATGGGGGGTCAGAAAGATGTTTGTGTGTTTTAGGAATACCAAATAAAACACCTACCCTAGGCTTCTCAATCACACAAAATTCATAGACATCCAAGTTAATCTCATTATTCATGAGAGCATCATACAATAAAGAATGTATAAACGCTTCCTTTTTCTTAATTTGGTAGGGTGCAACCAGTTCATATTCATCATGGTTATTTAATAAAATCCTCATTTTGCTGTTATACTGTTCCTGAGTCATTATAACTATGTTGCCACCCTTATCGCTTTTCATAAAGCGCAAACTACTGTTCCTATCACGTAATTTGTTGAATGCTTTTCTTTCTTTTAAACTCAAATTATGCCTATGTTTAAATTTACCTGAAAGAATATTGTCAAGGTCGTTGACACATGACTCCTCGAATACTTTTATAGTGTGTGACAAAGGGGGGTTGTAAACAGAAGGTTTGACCAAAGTATTGTTACCAACAGGTATGTCATTTAATATATAAGAAAGATTTAATTTCCTAGAGAATTTTTTAATATCTAATACAGTATTCCCATAATCTGCTCTGACTGTGGGGACAAAATTAAGGCCAAGTCTCAGCACATCAAGTTCTTCTTCACTAAAAATAAAATCAGTGAGATTTATAATGTCAAAATTTGATTTGTCATAATCGTTTTCTATTTCATCGTCTAACTCTCTTCCTCTGAAGAGTGAGAACCCAGGAATGTCCTGCTCCTGGTTAACATGGCCTTCTTGTTGTTCGGAACCCTTTTTCCTAAAAAAGCCGAACCAGCTGAGTTCGACGTATCTGGGATAGTGTTCTCAACAGAATTGCCGGTGTTGACAATACCGGCATTAATAACAATTGCTTTGCTTGTTCCATCAGTCACAGTATCACCAGTAGAATGACTAACTTTTTCATTACCCGGTTTCACAAAATCAACATTGAAACCGTTGCAATGACCAAGCAAACCGCTGTCACAACCCGAATTGGAAGATGTAGTGTTCCTATTTGTATTAGCTTCAGATAATAAAGGCTTGTTGTAATTGCTTACAGCGTTGCTATAAAAACGTTTATTGCCGTAATGTGAAGCTGTAACCCTAAAATTGGGTTCCTTGTTCCCTGGAACAAAAAAGTTATAAGCAGAGTTAGACCGGTAACAAATAATGTCCCGTTCAAGTTTTGATTGCTTTATATTAGTAACTTCTAGAGAATGCTTGTCTACGTCAACAAACAGTTTTTTAAAAAAATCATTTTGATTTGATACACTGCAAACTTTCTTGATTTTACTTTCTAGTTGACAAATTTCATCTTTTAAAACGTTCATCTTGGCAATATTGTTGTCACTCAATATTTTCAAAAATGCCATACCTGCTTCGTTAAAAAACGATACCAAGGTACCGAACAGTGGATCACCAGTCTGCACGCCGTTGGGGCATTTAAAGAACCGTAACCCCTTAGGCATAACTTTGAGCTCGATGCATCGCTCAAAGTAACAATTTTCAATACACTTTTTATCCAGCTATTTTGGATTATAAAGTGGATATCAATCAAGAAGCGACAATTATTAATGTACCTACCAATACAAGTATTATTGGTCCTGTATGTTCTTTGGGCATGAGTATTGATGGGCCGGCTATAAAAAATTTGATTGAAAGAAACTGGAAAATTATTCAAGGGAACAGTGATATTTCAAGAGTGTTAGGTGAGAAACCAGTTTTTGTTTTTAGAAACACCTTCAATATCAAAAAGGCACTAGAGGCCAATTGCATCCCACCAGTTACTAATAAAACAAACACAAAGGGTGTTTTTCCTTGTTACAATTGTAATACATGCCGATTTCTCTCTGTAGGGCCATTGATTGTCATTGAAAGCATGGATAAGACCTTTCAGGTACCTGAATATGTTGATTGCAGTACCAGGGGGGTAGTGTACATCGGGTTATGTAGTACATGTCCAGCTTTTTATGTTGGAATGACGACGAGATGCTTAAAAACCCGTATACGTGAGCATTTATATGGTATCAAGACCCACGATGAAACTAATGCATTGTTTAAACACTCTGTTGTTTGTAGTAATTTTAAAAAATTTTTATTTTCTGTTCTCGAAGTTTGTAAATCTGATTTGAGGGGGGGAGACTTCAGAAATTTTGTTGAGCAAAGGGAAGCTTTGTGGCAGATTCGATTAAAATCTGACAGGCATCCTGGTTTAAATGGGACCATTAACATTAAATGTTTTTTAAAGAATGGCAAGTTAGGTATTAATAAAGATAACACTGCTCCTTTGTTTAATTAATGTGCAGTTGCACTTTAAAGGTTTTTAGATTTTTAAACTAATTGGTTAATTGATTTATTGAAGTGTTATTTAAGGATGTTCATTTTTGTAAATGTGTATTCTGATGAAGTCTTCTGACGAAAGCGGAAATTAAATTGATTCTACGCTATTTGGTGGTCTAAGCCGCTTCATTTGTGCCTTATTCTGGTGGACTGTTTCCTGGCTTTGGATTTCTTTTATTAAACTGAAATCATAAGCTTTTGCAATAAGAAATTAAAAAGCATTCACCATCACGCATTCTTGAGCTATGCCAACATCCACGAAAATACCAAGACATAAAGTGAAGCCTATTCCACAGGGCATCTCTGGCTATATGTGTTGCATTTTGATCTATCTTGTAACCAGATTAAATGTCAGAAAAAGGGGTGGATAGGACAGTGGTGAAAATGAGGTTGACAAGCAGAGGATAGACATATGAGAAAGAATACAGAAATTTGCAGGAGGTGGTGGGATAGCACTATAGCTATCCTCATCTTCACAGCATAAGCTGGTTCAAAGCTGTAGAGAACACCCCAGCCATACCAGGTTACTCATGGTTTCTGGCCCCAAAATTGTAGTTTATTGGCTGTTTGGGTAGTTTTTTCCATATCTTTCAACTTTCTGGTTTAACAGCCTGCATTTGCGCTTGTTTCCTGCCTTTCTTGTAACTAGTCTAGTCCAGATACATATTTGTTGTATCCAGGACTGTTTGTAAGCTTCTGAGCCTCCCAAGTGTTTCAGTGTTGGAGGTAAGCCTTTTAGCTTCTCAGTGGGAGAGGTAAGCACTAGGTAGCCTATCTACCAGAAGAGAAGTGGTTTCTGGCCCAGATATTTTAGTTTATTGGCCGTTTGGGCAATTTTTCCATCTCTTTCAACTTCCTGGTTTAAAAGCCCATGTTTGCATTGTTTCCCACCTTTCCTATAATTAGTCTAGTACAGATGCAGATTTGCTGTATCCAGAACTGTTTGGAAGCTTCTGCCAAAACGTCTGCTCTTCAATTTTTCCCTTAGATCTGCTAGTTCTCTCCTCTCCTGTACTTTTACTAGCTTATTAGTCTAGCACTTTACCAGACTTCTTGTGGAAATTATTGTAGCACACAAAAGTGCTACCAGCACTAAACGTTCTACAAGGAAACAGCTCCAGTACTTATTATTAGTGCCCACCCCTCCAGGCATGTCTAAATGTCAGTTCCCTGTGCTTTCTCCTATTCACCTGGTGAACTTGGGCTTCCTCAGGCAATGTAGCAACTGCCTCATGTACACTGACAACCCTCTCCTCTTACTTCCCAACACTCATAGTTGCGAGATATGCACTTATATATCCAAATTGGAAGCCACGTGCTTTCCAGCCAAGATTGGAATAGCTGGTCAAGAGGAGAAGGTCAACATTTGCACCACACCACATGGAACATATAGCCATCCAGAAAACACACCAGTACTGCCTTCACATAAAAACACAAATCACACATCCACCTTCATGGAGGGTCTCAATAAAAATCTACTCAAACAGCAGGGACCTCCAAGGCAGAAATGCACCCGACCACCACAACACAACACTAATCACAAGACACATATCACTCCTAAGCAGTGTGCCACTCAACCAAAGCCCCTAAAGCAAAACAGCATGCCCAACACACTAGCCACAGGTGATTCAATAGTGAGTCACACTGATGTGCTACTCACTAGGTTGAATAAGGAGAACGTAACAGGCAACTGCCTGTCAGGTGCCAGGATCTGCCAACTAATGCACACATTCAGATCCCTCAACAACAGGTGCAAATATAATTCTGTCATTGTACATGTGGGTGTGAATGACCAGAGATGTACCTCCCCGGGCTACATGAAAAGAGGTATGGTGGACCTCTTGGACTATGTAGCCCAGGCGGGTATGACCCTAGCCTTGAGCAGCCTCCTACCATCACCCAGAATGATACCACAGTAGAAGCAGAAAATGATTGATTTCAACAATTGGCTAAGTTTCTGGTGTTATTCTAAGGAAATGGCCTGCATCTGTCACCCCTGGGCTTCCGGATAATGGCCAAGGTTCTTGCCAACCCTATAGTATGTTTTTTACGTGGTGTTCCATAACAGCTACAAACAAATGCAATTTGAGGGTCATGCTGCTCAACGCCAGAAATCTAAATCTCAAAATGCACTTGCTCGAAGCACTCTTTACAATGGAGAACATCGACATTTGTGCTGTAACAGAGACCTGGTTCAAGGCAGCAGAAAGTACCCCTGACTACCAGGCTGTAACTCAATCCACACCTTTTGGCCCCAGAACTTGAACCGAAGGTCCAAAGGTGTGGTGTTTTCATATTCATAAAGGATGCGCACACCTCCAGACTGGTAGCCCAACATAACACATCAGAGATACTTCAAGTACAGCTAAGATTGGGTAAGACAGCGATTCAGGTCGTACCCTGCTATAGGTCCACAACCATGTCCCAAGACTCACACCCTATGTTCCTAAGCACCCTGGAGAATATTATGGTCCAAACTAACACTCATACTGGGCGACTTCAACTACCCCTCCATTAACTGAGAAAACTACTCGTACCAAGGCACTTGCCCAACGTTTCCTGGAATTCATTAATTCCAATACCCTGGACCAGTTCGTTCTTACCCCCACCAGAAGTAGCAACATATTTGGCCTGGTCATTACTTATATGGGCGACTGTTGCTCTACACTAAATAGTCAGCTCCTCCCTGGTTAGATCTGACCATAAATTAATCACCTTGGAAACTCACCCCCCCACACACACACACAAAGGTAACCACCATGAAAAACTTCTCCAAAGCTAACTTTGGGCTTCTAAAACAGAGGTGGCTAACTTCACGTCACCCATGCAAATGGAGAATAGTTGCATGACAAAAGAATCATACACCAGTGCACTGTACGAACACGTGGACAAATGCATGGATCTCTCCATATCCACTAGAACCAAGATACTCTCCTGCAAAAAAGAAAGCCTGGTGAAAGAAAGAAGGTGGTTCCCTGCATAAACAAACTCTACAACAGAAGGAGGAAAGTGATGCAGAATAAGATGAAGTCCCAAGACTGGAAAAACTCCCTTATTAGCCTCAACAAAAAGTTGAGATCCCTCATCAGATCCTCTAAAGCTAACTATGAAAACAGAACTGCAGCAAATAGTAAAGACAACCACAAGGCCTTCTATAGTTATGAAATAATCTCCATGGCAATACCCAAATTTGCTCTGAGCTACTGTACAATGGAACCTCCTATACAGAGCCAACACATTTTGCCAATATACTGGCCAACAGATTCAGTGCCAGCATTACCCCTCTCTCCCTCCACAAAGGACCAGTCACAATACCATTAGATTGCCAGACACCCAGTATTACTGCTGCACAGGTTAAAGCAACACTGTCCAAGGCCAAGAATACAGCTTCTATGGGACCTGACAATATCCCTGGCTGTGTTGTACATGAACTACAGAGTGAACTGGCACCTCACCCGTGTGCCCTGTTCAATCACAGCCTCAAATCAGGCTTTGCCCCTGCTACAGTCATCCCTCTCCACAAAGGAGCAGCGACTACAGACCCTGGAAACTATCGCCCCATTAGCCTGACGAGTCTGATATGCAAAGCTATGGAGTGCATCATCATAGACCTAATAAACATGGATATAGGGAATCTCCAAACACTGGATCCCACACAGTTTGGTTTTGTGAAGGGTAAATCATGCCTGCTCAACCTGGTTGACTTATTTGAGTCAGTCACCAGAGCTGTGGATGATGGCAAGGTGGTTCATGCAGCCCACCTTGATCTGGCCAAGGCCTTTGATATCATACCCAACTCAGGAATCATAGAAAAACTCACTAAGCTAGGCAACAACCCCTATGTCACTAGGTGGGTTGCAAACTGGTTCACAGATAGAACCCACAGTGTGAAAGTAGCTGACTCCAAGTCAGACTGACCAGTCACGAGTGGAGTCCCACAGGGTTTGGTCCTGGATCCTCTCCTGTTTTGTATCTACTTCTCTGAAGTCCAGGCCGACACGAAGGGACTCTGGCTGACAAAGTTCACAGATGTCTGCAAGTTGAGAGCTATTATTAACTCCACAGGTGACGTTGACATACTGCAGAAAGGCTTCACTGAGACTAACAACTGATGTCAGATCCATGGCCTTAAGCTCAATGCCAAAAAATGTGTCATCATCCCCTTTGGGAAAAACTTGGTTCTCATGAATTACCACGTCGATGGTAGTCCATTGAACACAGAAGGCATTATAAGAGATCTGGGAACAGAGGTTATCAGCAACCTCTCTTTTGACCACCACATTGCCACTGTGGTCAGAAAGTTCTTCTATGTGGCACATCTCATTACTTATGGTTTTGCATCTAGGAAGAAAGAGGTCATTGTCTCCCTCTACTCTTCCTTCAATAGGCCAATCATTGAGTACAATGCCCCATTTGGCATGCACCACACTAGACACCTGCAACAAATGGAGTGGCCGCAAAAGTACCTCACAAAGAGGATTCTAGGCCTTAAACACACATCCTATATGGACAAAATCAAACAATTCCAACTATTCTCTGTCTCATATCACCTACTTAGAGGCGATCTCTGCTTGACTTACAAAGTCATGTTTGTCCCAGCTCTGTTAGAAATATTACATCTAAAGAACTCCCAATCCCACCACACCACACCCTCCAGGGACCTCAGCCTCATTATCGTAATCGACAATATATACTGGCGGGACAGGTTCATAACACAGAGACTGCCCAAGCTATGGAATAGACTTCCCATACATGTCAAAAGAGCACCTCACTGGCCCTCTTCAAGAGAAATCTTGATGAGTGGATGGGAAATAGAAAATTCACCCCAGGGATCACTCCAGTGGCTCTACTCGACAGAGGCACAGGGAACTAAGGTCAAGTGGTACGATGACAGGGTAATCTTATGGGCTAGGCTTGTAAAGGCTCCAGGGCCATTAGCTTAGTACATGCCTATGAACCTATAAACCTATGCTATCATATATTCAGATCCCAAACCATGGACATCAAAGGAAAAGGAAGTGGAGTTGCAATACACACACACACACACACACACACACACACACACATATATATATATATATATATATATATTTATATATATATATATATATATATATATATATATATATATATAGATATATATATATATAGATATATATATATATAAGACATACACACCTCCAGTCTGGTCAAACAGTTTTACACACAGGAGACACTCCAGCTGCAGTTAATCATTGACAGGACCCCTATTCAAATCATAGCCAGCTACAGGCCCCGAACTTTGACTCAAGATGCCCACTCCACCTATCTGGACCTCTTCAAATCTATCAAGATACAACCCTTTACCCTGATCCTGGGGGACTTTAACTATCCAACCATAGATTGGAAGAACTACTCATGCCAAAACACAAATGGCCAGAGATTCCTTGATTTTGTTAACACAAATGCCTAGGACCAGTTGGTTGACACCCTCAGAAGAGGTGAAAATATCTTGGACTAGGTATTAACTAACATGAGTAACCACTGCAGGATCCCTACAGTGTTATCTTCCCTTGTAAGATCCAACCACAAACTGGTCACTTTTGAAGTCATCATCTCCCCCGACTGCCCCTTAGATAGGGTCAAACAAAAAAAACTTCTTGAAAGCTGATTACAGCCTCCTGAGGGAAAGTATAAACAGCTTCACAGACCCCCATAGGTACTGGTACATATGTCCAAACCTACACCAAAGTACTATACAAACACTTATACAGCTGCATGGAATCAGGAATAACTGACACTACAAAATCCTGCTCCTCAAGGAAGAGTAAACCTGTCTGCTGGATATCTATAATAAATAAACTATAATAAAAGAAAAAAAAGCTATTGTCCAGGACCAAGAAGGAGCAGATGCCTATTTGGAAGTAATCTCTCCTCAGTCTGAACAAGCAAATAAGAGCACTAGCAAAATCCTCCAAAGCAAACTTCATGCCCATACTGGCCACATCTACTAAAGACAATCACAAGGCTTTCTTTGTATATGTCAGCAATCTCAAGGGAAGCACCCAAATCTGCTCAAAACTGGTAGTCAAATATACCACATACACAAACACAGTAGATATAGCCAACCTGCTGGAAGATAGGTTTAGTGAAAACCTCACCCCTCTGTCCCCCATCAGTAAATCAGGACATCCCCAGAACCTGCCCCTCTCCCCTTATCTTTAGAGAGTAAGTTATCACTGCCCTCTCAAAGGCAAAAAATACAGCCTCCATTGGACCAGATAACATCCCAGGCTGCATCCTACACCCTCTGACTGCTTTTTTGTGGTATATTTTTTGCATCCTACATGAACTCAGACAGGAACTTGCAGCACCATTAGGCACCCTATTCAACCAAAGCCTGAGTACTGGCTTTGTCCCAGCCAAGTGGAGGATACCCACTCTTATCCCTTTGTACAAAGGTGGACCGTCCACCGATCTAGGAAATTATAGACCCATCAGCCTAACTAGCCTGATCTGCAAGGCCATGGAGCAGATTATCATGGACCTCATTAACAAGGGCATTGACAACCTCCAAATACTTGATCCCACACCATTTGGTTTCATCAAGGGGAGGTCATGCCTGTTAAATTTGGTCGACTTCTTTGAGACAGTCAAAAAACCCATTGATGAGGGAAAGACTGTGCACATCGCCTACCTTGACCTGGCTAAAGCCTTCGATACTATTCCCCACTCTGGTATAATAGATAAACTCTTTCAACTAGGCATCAATCCATATGTTACCAGATGGGTAGCAAACTGGCTCACTGATAGAACCCACCTAGTTGAAATAGGGGAAGCCACCTCAAGCAGTCGACCTGTAATGAGTGGTGTACCCAAGGGATTGGTCTTGGGGTCTTTGTTGATTGGGATATACTTTTCTGAGGAGCAGGCCAAAACCAGTGGGTTATGGCTGACCAAGTTTGCCGATAACTGCAAGCAACGTGCTGTCATCTATTCCCTAGTGATGTGGACTCCCTCTAAGAGGGCCTCACCCAAGCATATGAATGGTGCCAGAAACATGGCCTCAAACTGAATGCCAAAAATGCATCATCCCCTTTGGGGAGAGTGACATCACCACAAATTATCACATTAATAACAAGGTCCTAAACAGGGAATCAGTCATGAGGGACTTGGGCAGCCAACTTGATAGCAAACTGACTTTTGACCACCATATCACCTCTGTTGTATGGAAAGCTTTCTATATGGTCCACCTCATTAGTACGGGTATCTCATTCATGGACAAGGTGGTTATAACATTCCTTTATTCTTCCCTTATAAGACCCATTATTTAGTACAATGCCCCTTTCAGCATATACCTCACAAATCACATGTAGCAGCTGGAGAGACCACAGAGGTTCCTCACCAGGAGAATCCATGGCCTCAGACATCTACTCTACATGGATAGGCTAAAGTCCATGTCCCTCTACTCAGTCTCATACAGACTCCTCAGAAGTGACCTCTGTCTGTCATACAGAGACCCCACCTTGATGGGACTGCTGCATATCTGCAAGTCAAGCTCCACTGAAGTAACCTGCACACATGACCTCAACTTGGTCTGTGATATCAAAATGACTTGTTGGCGAGACTGATTTATTTCCTAGAGACTCCTCCTTCTGTGGACCAGACTCCTACTCTGTGTCAGAGTACCTCATTAACCCATTTTAAGCACAACCTGGATAACTGGATGGGAAACAGAAAATACACCCCTGGGATTCCACCTGTGTCCCTGCTGGACAGGGGCATCAAGTGCTGACTTTTTGGTACAAGGGATAAATTCTTCGCTAGGCTTGTAAGGGCCTCAGGGTCAATAGCCTAATAACTTCTTATGTCCTATAAGTGTACAATGGTACACACAATTTCATGACTTTGGAGTGTCACATCACCAGTGATGGGTAAAGACAACAGAATAATGTTGAAAAGCCAATGTGACCAAAGCAAGTATATCAAGGTGACACATAGACGAAGTGGAGAGATATGTATGGGGCATAATTTTTTTTTTGTGGGACAGGTGGCCTTTTTGGGGGAGGGGGCAGGAATGTTATGGAATGTGCTTAGGAATTATAGGGTCTGGTAGGTAGTGTAGATTAGGGAGAATGTACAGACACACAGGACATACAAGACAGGCAAGACGGACAGGGATGGTGATGGAGACAAAAATTGTGAGACACAATGATTGAGGATAGATAGTGAACATCAGAGGAGCACATATGTCCAGCTTGAGAATAGTGAGAATCTAGTCCTCTCCCTCAGAACTGTCTTTACTGTGTCCTGTATCAACTGCCTGTTTTAGTGCCAGAAATGTCATCTTTTTAGCAATATGACACAGGACCTTTTTAACCATACCAATACTTGCACCAAGGCACATCCTCGTGATACCCACAACCAGCCATGTCAGCTGCTGCTGGTTGCAAAAATTGCCACCTCCACTGCTACTGCTCCCAGAGGGTACTATTACACCAGCAGCTGGGGCAGAGCTACCTGACACAAATGGAGCAGATAGGGCAGGGATTGTGTAGGGAACCCAAATTGGAGGGTGCCTGACCTGCCATTTGTGGAGATGTAGCAGGCTAAGTCAAAGTGGTTAGCATACCTCTTTGGGCTGTTGGTCATTTTGTTTTCAGCTGCAAAGTATGCAAAGAGATGAATGTTAATAAATAATAAAAAGATTGAGGTATGGTGTGGGAAGATAAAAAAAAGATAACCACATCCATGGCATGTCACATTGATTTATTTATTCGATACAAGTTTTTGGGCCAATATGTCAACAACTATGACTTAGTATTGTGCACTTTTGCTACATCTATATATGCTGTTAAGGTATGAATGTGTCATAGAATAGAGAAATCTTACTGCTAAGATGCAAGAAAGAGTAGCCATTATTTCCCTATGATGACAGGATATGTACATTCACATGTAATAATTGGAATTACCATGTCTGAATTCTTCCTGACAAATTATTACTTTCAATATTTTAACAATACTCTTCTGTAATACAAAAATAATTGCTAATTCTCTGCATTGAACCCACACAGTAAAGCTGGTATCGTCACTGAATAATGCAAGCAGCAAAAGATACTGGAGAAAGCATATATTCTTGATATTAAGGTTGAGGTTTGCTTGCTCAAGATGCTACTGATTGAGGGAATGAAATATCTTTAAGGCTCGAACATGGACCAGAGTCATACTTACCCTGTGCTTCTCTGAGGCATGTTTATATCTTCTGTTGTGCCTCATGATTGGCAGCTATTTCCTTTGCAGCTGTACAGTCAAAACAAAAAAGAAATATAAATGAAAGGATAATAAGTAACTGCATTGGCTGGCTAGATAATTAATCCCATGTCATAGAGAGGTTATGGGTCAGTATACGTATGCAACTGAGGAGTGTTCACAGTCCTGAATTCAGCCTCCCATGAGTTTAGGAGGTCCTGCTTGCACTTCTTAAGATCACTATAGTGGTTGTGCTATTATTCCATAGTGCACAGAATGCCAGTTGCACTAGAAATAACCTTGACTAAGCTATTCCAAACCTCAGCATTATACTGAGGCTGGTATAATTGCCATGCAGCAGCCTACAGGTGTAATGCTTCATGGTGAGTGCCCCAAATATCCTGGACTCCTCAACACCCCTCCTTTGTGCTCCAAATTTAGCAAATTCTATCCCTCTGCAGCCATGTCTGACCTGGCACCTAATTCAGATCACATGTGTAACTGGTTGTTTTCAAAGGTGCTCAGCCTTGCCAAGTACATTTGCAAAATTGAAAGCATATGGATTCCTTGCTAGACACAAGTGGCACTATTTACATCAAATAACAATAAAGGTGTGAAACATGACATTGAGCTCTGCCATGTGTGATGCTCAACCTACTGACATGGATTCCACTGTTCAACAATGAAATGCTTAATGGCATGGCTTTTAATCCTTGCAGCTTAGAATGATAAAGAGGATGAACTATGCCATATTGTGATTTAGGGACTTTCAGAATGTTAACATTTTGTTGTACCAGCTGGGGATCAAACCCATGTGATAAAGCATGCAAAAACTGAAACTTAACATTGCCAAAAGGATAACTAGAATTGAAGCATGGTAATTACAAAATCCTTAATTTCAGAATGAATGGTGATATAGAGGCCTGTATGTGTGTGAATAGTCCTGGCAATGCATTTCTATGTAAAAGAGTATTTCTATTTGTAAACATGTTTTAGATGGATGCAGTTACATGACCTGAGTGATACAGTTTGGGGTATGTTACATACATACTTCACAAGACATAGCATAGGATATGTGAGGAATCATGATGATTATAACAAAAGTATTGTGTCCGTTATACATATGCAAATGAATTTTAATTAAATATCATCATTGTCATGTTAATGAAATTGTGCACATATTAGTTTGAGGTTACATGTGAAGCACTAATGATACATGATAAATAGAGCAGTTTACTTATGCAAGCATTACTGACACATTGCATAAGTAAACATGTTTATCATTATCATTTGTCTCACAGGCCTAATCAAAACACTGTGAGAAATGGAATTCTCCCCCCCTTTGTAAAATTATCTCTTAGATGGATTTGAATTCTTAATTGGCTCTGTTCTTTATCTAAACTTCACTGCATGTACACCTTGTGCCACAGAAAAAATTACTTGCCAGGTGCACTTTCTTCAATTAGTGTTATCCATAATGTTGACAACTGTGACATTTTACCAGGCTTGTTTGCACTACATAAGGCAGCCTAAATTCAATTTTTCACTTTTTCCCTTAGGCAGTGAACTATGCATGCAGCCAAGCAGAGAGCAAATACAAAAGGCATTACAAAATAATAAATACAATTAAAAAAAAGTCAGAGAAAATATGCTGAAAGGAACACTTAATTCAAGCATAGGGTATCCTAGCACTGATCAGAAGAAGAAGAATTGCATTACATTGACACATTCATCATTCTCACATCTTCTTGCCACATCTGAACTTTAATTTCTGGCACAATTATCAGGACTGTATGCACTGTATGTTAAAGGGGACACACAACAGCTCTCATGCTGTTAGCAAGACTGGAAATAGTTGATTTATAGACAGCAACACATTGATTTCACAAAAATGTATGTAACTATATATTCATACTCCCCTGTTTAAAATGATCTCTTCACTGGATTTTAACTCAGTAACAGCTGTTTTGTTTCTCTAAGCTCACTGTACTTAGACCTTGTGCCAAAAAGAAAGTTGCCTGACAGATGCAGTTTCTTCAAATAGTACTATCCAAAGTGATGACATCTGTGCAATGCTGTCAGGCATGTTTGCACTACATATGGCAGACTAAACTATTTTTTTTAATTTTTTCCTTAGCCAGTGACCCTTGTTTGCATGCTGCTGAGAGGACAACAAATGAAAAAGTAATTAATAAATATATGAGAAAGAATAGAGCTGACAGTGAAATGACTTCAGTCAATGGGTGTATATGGCAATGACCAGAGCAAGAAGTGCATTAAAGTGACACATTCATCCTCACACCACCTTGCCACATCAAACAATTTGTGAAACACATTATCACACTTGTAGTTAATGACAGATGATATGAAAGTAGACAAACAATAGCTAACATGCTGTTGTAGTAATACTAAGAATAGTAGAATTTTATACATAACATTAATTCCAAAAATGTGTGCAAATATGTATTCATGCCACATTCTCTAAAATTAATACTTATTTGTATTCAAACCATGTATCATGTCTTATTTGTCTCAGCTCACTTCCAGTACACATTGTGCCACAGAGATGGTTATCTGAAATGTTAAATTTAATCACTCACTACTGTCCATAGTTCTATTAAAAGTGCACCCATATAGGTTCATAGGTAGGTACTAGGCTATTACCCTAGGGCCTATATAAGCCTAGCCAAAAAGGTACCCTGGCTTTCGCCACCCAAGAAAATTATTTTCCTGTTCCCCTGTCAA
This sequence comes from Protopterus annectens, assembly GCF_019279795.1. Taxonomy (NCBI): domain Eukaryota; kingdom Metazoa; phylum Chordata; order Ceratodontiformes; family Protopteridae; genus Protopterus; species Protopterus annectens. Next base: position 1,863,835,358 of record NC_056743.1, on the reverse strand, counting down.
GCAGAGCCACAGAAGTGACCCTTGGGGTGAATTTCCTATTTCCCATCCAATCATCATGATTTTTTCTTGAAGAGTGCTAATGAGGAGCTCTGTTTGACATATATAGTCTTATTCCAGAGTATGGGAAGTCTCTGGGACAGGAATCTATCCCTTCAGCATGTTCTGTTTATTGCAGTGACAAGGTTTAGGTCCCTAGAGCATGTAGGTCAGATGGATTGGGATTTCTTTAAGTGGACCATGTCCAACAGCTCTGGGTTTGACATAGCTTTGTATGTTAGGCAGAGATTGCCTATGAGTAGGCGATATGCGACGGAGTAAAGTTGGAGTTTTTTGAGACGGTCTGCGTAGGGCATCTGTTTGAGGCCAGTAATCCTCTTTGTGAGGTATTTCTGTGGCCTTTCCAGTTGTTGTAGATGCTTTGTGAGGTACATACAAAAAGGGGCATTGTACTCTATAATGGGTCTAATGAATGATGAGTAGAGGGGAACAATGACCTCTTTTTTTCTGGATGAGAAACCTTTTGTGATGAGGTGAGCCACAGAGAAGGATTTCCTGACCACTGTGGCGATGTGATTATCAAAGAAGAAATTACTGTCCACCTGTGTCCCAAGGTCTCTTAAAACACTTTCAGCATTTAGTAGACTACCACTTATGTGGTAGTTCATGGGTACAGAGTTTTTACCAAATATCAGGCATGTTTGCACTACATAAGGCAGTCTAAACCAAATTTTTCACTTTTCTTAGGTAGTGAACCATGAGTGTGCACTGTCAAGCAGTGTGCAAATGCAGATTAAATAATAAGAAAAAATCCACATTGAGAATAACTGAAATGTGATCTCTAAACAGTGCTCAAACAATGCATCACATGCTTTATTTCTCACAACTCACTTCATTTACACCTTGTGCCACAGAGTTGGACATCTGCAAGATACATTCTCTGCAGTCATTACTATCCAGGGTGCTGAAGGCCATGCACTGATGCTAAATGCATTTGCACTACTGAAGGCAAACAAAATAAAGTTTTCCCTTTTTTTCTTATGCTATGAAAGGTCATTTCACACTGCCATGCAGCATGCAAATGTAGACGACAATATTCAGTAAAGAGATTCACAACAGATTGTTTTAGATAATTTGAAGAAACTTGAAATTAATCATAATTTGAAGGGACTTGAAATGAATCACAGTGTATATTTATCAATGAGGAGGGCTACTACTGCATTGCACTGACACTTTCAACCTTCTCACATCTCCTTGCCACATCACTAGTATAATTTATGTCTCACAATATCAGGATGTTACATAATGCCATGGGAATGGAAAAGGGGACAGGAAATAGCAGAAAATGTTTTTCATTTTTCATACAGTATGTATAATTAATATTACATAATTTCAAATGAAATATCTGTCTGTAACTTTTAGTCATTACCGAGCTTATTTGAGTTTCCCACCTTAACACATTCATACACCAAAATGAGTGAGAGATTTATTATGACCTGTCTAAACAAAATGATCTGGGAACAGGTTTTGAACCCTGCATCATCTGTACCATTTCTCTAAGCTCAGTACATTTACACATTATACCACAGAGATAGGTGTTTGACAACTTGAATTTCTTCACTCAGTACTGTTCAGAGTGCTGAGAAAAGTGCACCAACACCAGTGTCAATTACACTATTAATGGCATTCCAAATTCAGTTTGTCAGTTTTTACCTTGGGAAGTGATCTGCCATTCACTGCTACTGACCTCTGGCCAGTCAATGGAGTACAATGCCAAACAGCATGCAAACGATCAAGAAAAAAATGAAATTACTTTAAATGTACATTTGTGATGTTTAACCGACTTTGCTATCTTGCAACAGGAACCTGTATGGATTTGAGCCATGAAGCAAGGGTATTAACAACAGTAATTTAAAATTATTTTGTATTAATAACAGTCATTTAAGATTATTTACCATATTTGTCACAAAGACATATATTAGCAAGGAGACAAAGTGTTTAGATGTACTCAAAATGCATCATTGTATCAAGTCACATTGAAAGTGCAACAGAAACAAGTTAAGAGAGGTGTCCTTTCTCATTTGTTAATAAATGTCTGGATGATTGGTATAGGGGCAACAGTTAGGATACCAGTGTATTCACATAATATTAAACAAAAAGAGCAAACACTGCAGGTTTATTCTGCTCTTTGTTTATGGTGCCTCACTCCCTTATCTATGCTTTTCTAAGAGCAATGCTCTGTTATTTTTATTGCATCTGGCATCTGTATCAATGCTTAATGTATATTTATTTATTTATTTATTTATATTTGTTGACCAGGAGTGTCCGACTGGACGTAGGTCCATTTTCAGTGGAGGCCCGGGGAGAAAAGCTCCACAGTTAAAATAAACAGACAGTAGTACATTGGATTACATAGCGATTAACAATTTACATAGCAATTACTTACAACATATTTACTGATGAGGAACATAGTACATCAGTAGACAACCAGAATCTTTATCTGTGAAGTACATAACAGACATTAACAAATGTTACAAGAAGTTCCTGGTGTATAATAAATACTGACTTATGAGCATCTGAGCTTGCTATAATCAAGGTAGTTAGTGGAGTGGAAAGAAAGGTAGTGGTTGGATGGGGTGGGTGATATTAGAGTGGGAGTTGCAAGGGCATAGCCAGCATGTTTTTAGGTGAGCTTTTAGTAAAGTTTTGAAGTGGGTGCATGATGGTATGGAGGTAATTGTGGGTGGGAGGGAGTTCCATAATTTGGCTATGGTGCAAGAGAATAGTGCTTCATCAGCAGAGTTATTGGCTTTAGTGATCTGCAAGTGATTTTTGTTGCTGGATCTTAGTGGTCTGGTGGTGCAATAGAGTTGGAGTAGATTCTGGAGGGATGGGACATTTAGTGGATGGTTTACTAGTTTGTGGGCGAGTGAGAGTTAATACAATTGAAGGAGGTGAGGGAGTTCAAGCCAGCCCAGTTCAGCAATTGAGAGAAAGTGGTGACTACGGTAGGATGCCCCTGTGGCGAATTTGGCGATTTTGTTGTAGCAGGTCTCTAGCTTGTTTAGATCACATAGCCTTAGGTTTGTATATATTGGAGAGGCATAAAGTGGGGTGGAGATAAGGTGGGAAATTGCTATTGAGATCTTTGCTGCTTTGGTGAGAAGTTGCTTATTTCTGTATAGTGCTCCTAGTTTTTTGTGGACTTTTTTTATGGTCATGGATATGTGAATGTTAAATTTTAGTTTATTGTCTATTTCCACTTCTAGCAATTTGGTGTGTTCAGTTGGGTATATAATGGTGTTGTCTTTTGCTGTGATGTTAAAGTGAGAGTTGTTTTGAGTATGTTTGGTGGGTTGGAAGATGAGAAGTTTAATTTTGTTTGGGTTGAGTATTAATTGGGCAGTGGATAACCAAGTTTCAACAGAGGAAAAGGCTTCCTGTGTGACTACTTGCAGTTTGGGTAGGGACTGGGCTGAGCAGATGATGGTTGAGTCATCTGCATATTGTATGAGTGTGCCATGTTTGGTGGCAGAGGCTAGGTTATTGGTGAAACCAGAGAAGAGTAGGGGTCCAAGGATGGATCCTTGGAGACCTCCTATGGAGACAGGTAGTTGGGGAGATATGTCATTCTGCCATACAACGGATTGTTGGCGGTCAGACAGGTAACTCTGAAACCAGTTGGTGACTGATTGTGAGAAGGATAGGTTTTTGTGGACAGAGATAAGTTGTTTGTGTGAGACCATGTCAAATGCTTTAGATAGGTCTAGGAAAGTAGCAGAGGAGAGATAGCCATTGTTTTTATGCTGAAGGATAGTGTTAGTAAAGGAGAGTAAGGCAGTGGTGGTGCTATGGTTTGGTCAAAAACCATGCTGAGTATTGGAAAGGAGGTTGTTAGTAAGGAGGTAGTCTGAGACCTGAGAGTGTATGCATCTCTCTAGTATTTTGGAGAGTGGAGAGAGAATAGCTATGGGGCGGTAATTGGTTAGTTCTGTGGAGGGTCTGCCTTTGTGAAGGGGAATTATATGTGATACTTTCCACAGTGTGGGAATGTAACTTTCTGACAGAGATCGGTTAGTCAAGATGGATACTGGGTAGGCCAAAGCATCAGCTGCAATTTGTAGGTATTCACTTGGGAGGTTGTCTGCTGCTAATCTGGTGGGCTTAAGTTTAGTTAAGAGTTTTTTTTATGTTGAAGGTAGGTACAGGAGAAAAAGAGAAGGCAGTGGGGAGATTACTAGTTGAAGGTGTGGGTTGGAGGGGAGGGGGGTTGTGTTGTTTAGCTAGTGATACTATGGTTTGTGTGAAGTGTGTGTTGAATGAGGTAGTAATATTTTCTGAGGAGTGAGGGATGTTAGGAGGAGGGGTACTCACTTTACCTGGGTGGAGGATGGAGTTTATGGAGGACCAGAATTGTTTGGGGCTGTGTTGGGAGGAGTCTAGGGCAGACTGGTAGTATTGGAATTTGTCCTGTTTTATTAGCTTTTTTGTCTCTATTGCGTAGTTCTAGGAATTTCTGTCTAGTTGAGGGGGTTTCGGTTTTGCGCCAGTGGTCCCAGGCTTTATCCCTGTTTTTCATTTCTGACTTAGTGGTTTTCTGTAGCCATGTGGAGGGTTGTGCTTTGATTCTGGAAAGTCTTATGAGGGCATGGTAATTAAGGATGCTCAGGAAGGTAGTATTAAAAAATTCAACTGCGTCATCAAGACTGAGGTACTTTAGAGGATGCCAGTTACATTCTTTGAAGGATGAGATGAATGTGAGTGGGTTAAAGTTTAGTTTTTTATGTATTTGATGGTAGATGACAGGTTTAGCTTGGTACAGGTATTTTTTGAGTAGGAATGTTGAGGAGTGATCACTGAGGCTATCTGATAAGCAGCCTGTTATACATGACTGGGGGCTCTTACTGACTAGTATCCAGTCCAGGGTAGTGTGCTTGCTGGAGTTTTTATTTATCCTGGTTGATGACTGGACTAGTTGGGTGAAGCCATGAAGGTTTACATGATGGGTTGGATGGTTGCCAGAACAGGATTGCCAGTCAATATTGAAATCACCTAAAATGATAGTTTCTTGGGGGGGATGGTGGGTAGACCAGCTGAGGAGGTTTTCTAGTGGAGGGATGATTTGGCCAGGTGGGAAGTAGCATCCAATTATGTTGATGGTTTTGTTTTGGTTTATTTTGAGGTTGGTATATATTATTTCTTCATTGCCTATTTGTGGAGCTGATGATTTTAAGATCTGGATGTTTAGATGCTGTTTAAATATTATAGCTACACCGCCTCCTTTCTTGTTTAGCTGGTCTACTATTAGTATGCCATAACCTGTAGGGAGTATTTGCTCACTGGTAATGTGAGGTTTTAGCCAGGTTTCTGTCAGGATGACTATATCTGGGGAGTACAAGTCTATGGTGGCATGGAGTTCATGGACTTTGTTGGATATACTTCTAATATTTGGGCTTAGTAGAAGGAAGTCTCTTGGCTTTCCTTTGGCTGTAATATGGGAGAAGTTGTGGTTTCTAGCCTGATTATGAGGATCGGGGTTGGAGATGGTAGGGCCAGGGTTGGGGTGGATATCTCCACTTAGGGCTAGTTTAGATATGCATGAGGTTATTAGTTTTCTTAGTTTTTGAATTTGTTTGTTTATAAGGGAAACTTTATGATTGTGCTCTTTGGGTAATAGGTATGGTGGGAGTGTTACTGTGTTAAGTTGTAGGGATGCTTTATGTTTGAGTAATATAGTTGGTAAAATATGTGGGGGGTGTATAGGGATGTTTCTTGAGTTGGTGGGAGGGGAGCTGAGTGAGGGTGAGACATGAGTGGTGGTATGAGTAGTAGTACAGTGGTAGTGGTTGAGTGGGGGAATGATGGAGCTTTGGTAGGATGTAAGATATGCAAGGAGAGTGCATGCAGTGAGCATAGGTAAGGTATGCTTGTACATGTTAGTTGAGGAGGTGTGATAGTAGTGGGAAGATGAAGGAAATAGTGTTGGGTTAGTGCTGTGGTTGGCTACTGGAAATATGGGAGGGGATTGTGAGTGTAATAAAGGTGGAACCACTGGGTTTGGGAGGGAATAGGGCCAGGGTGGTGACCGAAGCGGGTAGAGATCCTGTTAGTTGCTCTTATGAGGGGGCTAGAAACAATCAGGCAACAGAGTTAACTGATAAATGAACATATGATAGTGACAAGGGTGGTTGTAGTTGTAAAAATTGTGCCTGCCACAGGAAATATTTATTAACTTTGGGATTGTCTTAAGGTAATAAACAGGGAAGGGGGAGGGGAAAACAAGGGTGTGAGCAGGCAGTTCTTTGTACTGCTGCTAATGAGCCAAAGCAAAGACAAGTTTGTGTTTAAGAAACAATCACAATTTACCAAGGACTGCTCTGAAACTGCAAGTCATTTCTTAACAACAGGATAAACTGGTATCAATAGGCTACTGTGGTCTCAATTTAAATTAACAAACACACAGTGTTGATCAGTTATGGATACTATTTGCTAATAGAAGGGAATAAGAAAGAGAGTGGAGGATGAGTGTGTGTGTGTGTGTGTGGGGGGGTTTGGGGGGCTGCTTACAAGCCAAAGCAGAGTGCTCTACAGGGGAAAAATGAATATTGGCTCAAACAGGTAGACACATACTCAAAGTTAAACTTTAGCTGTTTGCAGACAGTTCAGACTTGGACTGCACTTTTCTCATAAGAATGATAAAGGTGGTACCGCAGCTGAATACGTAAGAGTGGTGTTAGGTCTAGAAAAAAAGAGTACAGAGAGGATTAAGCACTTGGAGATGGTAAAGATATATTAGAAAGATGTACTCCCTTGAATATTCACAACATTTCTTAGTAAGAGGCTGTAGTCATTAAAACAGCATTTGAATGTTAGGAGTTTTGTTCTCCTTATTGAACCTACATTCAGATGGTTTGGTAAGTCTTTTCTCGCTGACACACTCTCAGTTAGTGTACATCAAAAGGAGACTGAAAAAACAGATGATTCCTGCTGTCAGACTAATCATAGACACCTGCAGGTAACACGTTCAAGGCTCAATCATGCAGAGCTACACATGTACATAAAATTGTGTAGCTCCTTACACCATCTTTACCTTCCTGCACTTGGTGCAGATTGTGGTATTCAAGCATGCTGAAGATTTAACACTTCATCTGTATAATCATACTGCTAACAGGGTTGGCTCTGCACAATATAAAGATAATCGTGTAGCTAATGCACTTGGATCAAAGTGGAAGACTGGATCAAGAGAGCTTGATACAGTTGAATACATACAACTTTTGGAGAATTATCTACTTTATACACTGCTTTATTGTCAAGGTATTTTCTACTTCTTACATAATGGTTTCAGTGTTACACTATCCCTAATATAAACCATTTTTTATCTTTCTCTTTTCTTTATCCTTTACTGTTGGGACAGACCCATGTATATCAGTTATGTCTGCATGACAAAAAGTTTGCTACAGAATGCCAGCTGACCTACATTTTTGTAGGTATTATTTTATTGGGATTTAAACAGTTACTGCAGATGACTGCAGTTTAATTTGCAAGGTCAGGTATTTTTGCATGTTTTAACAAAAAGAGATGTGTTATGTTTGTGATATATGTCTGTCTGCTCTCCACAGCAGTAAAGATGGCACTATAATAGTTTTCTATATTTTTGCTTGTACATTGTGAATTATTATTATTATGCCACATTGTATTACAGAGTTATACAACTCATTTTCTGTATCACAGAACTGTTCTATACTGTTATTTTATATATATATATATATATATATATATATATATATATATACATTTTTGGGGTTGCCCTAATGTGTGTAGTCATAGGGAACATTTCCTTTTAAACTGTTATATGTGTGATGCATATATACATTCATATATCATTGAGTTCACAGCCAACCTGTTTGCATATTATATTTTAATTTATATTTCTACTTTGTGTATCATCTCATACAAGGATATGGCACAAAAGAACAAATCTGTACCCCACAGGCCACCATTCATTGATGCAGAAGATGAGGTCATTATCCAGGCCTTATGTCTATATGGAGCTTTTTTGTTAGGGAGAGGTAGAAGTGATCAATTTGCCTGAGGCAAGATATGACAGTAGGTGGTCGATAACATCAATACTATAAAGGGCATGGGAGATGCTGGCCCCGGATATGACAGAGAGCATGGGATATGATAAAGTCTGCCAAATGTGGGGCAAATTTAATTACCTGGGAACAGGAAGCTATGGGAGGTGGTTCTGCTAACAAACCACCACTAACTGAAACAGAGGAGTTTCTGTCCAACATTACAGGTCTAGATAGCTTGGCAGAGGGTTCACACAGAATCCTTGATGTTGGTTCTGATGTGGATGACAGACTAAAAGTATCTCAAGCAGAACTTCCAGGTGTGCAAAATGCAAGTGTCGCAGATATATCTTTATATGCATATATCTTATATGTTTGACATATCTAGAGCCAGAAATAAGTATAAGTCAGACAACACAGTAACAGAGAGCTAAAAGATGGTGATGGGGAATTCATCTGGTCAGTACATTTTTGTATGAGAACATTCTTAATTTGCACATGTAAAGGAGATTGTTTTGGGGTTCATGTTTCATTTGGATTGTGATACTCATCATCCTTCTTTCCTTTCCCTTCCTTGCATACAGGGACATCTAGATTGGAGGCTACAAGACCACCTACACATGGTAAGCACATGTTTGGTTATTATTATTATAGTATATAAGGTAGATTCAGGTCTGAGATTAAAATGTGTGTTGCTTCAGCATTTAATGTAGTTTAACATACCTTTTGTGTAAGAAAAGATTTTGATCAGTTGTAGTCTCTATTTCTCCATTTGTTGTGTTTATGGCTTGTTATCAGAGATGATATTGACAGTGACACTGGGAAACTCCTAAGACCTGATGTCAGAGTATTATTAGCCTTTGATGATGACGGTGGTGGTGATGACAAGGCACAGTCAGGTGAAGCAGATGGTCAGTCTGACACTGAGGTTGTGGCTCCCACATCCCCTCCACATATTTTTGACACAGTCAGAATGCCTATGCATACCCATGACACAGAACACTCTGATATAGGACAGGTTGAGGGTGATACAGTTGATAAGGGCAGTGTGGTTACTCTGGTTGCAGAGCTTGTTGCTTCTCCCTATAGCCATTGTGAAGACAAGGTACCACACAGCAGGGTTCATACAGGTCCACAGAACAGTCCTGTGGTTCACCCTCCTCCTGATGCTGGTAGGTCATTAGGTGCCACCAAATATATGTGGTAGGGCTGCAGTGAAAGCACAGTTATGTTCCATCAGGGCCTCAGAAGAGATAGTGCAAGTAGTAAACATTGTGAATTCTGACGGTCATGTCACTTTGGACCATGTGGGTGATTACTTGGACAGGATGAATGACACACTGGATTAGGCAAAGTCTCTGATAGAACATCTGCTTGAGGATGGTCAGCATCCAAGTGGCAGGAAAGCCACTCCCACAGTGACACAACTTCCACTGTTCTATCAGTGATTGCAGTGTCCACACCCATGGTAGGCCACAGATTTGTGGCCCTGTACATAGTCATGAGGAGAGCTCATCCAGTAGATATCACTCCTATTCAGACAGCACCCAGCCTTCTAGACAAGGCCATGGAAATAGTAGTGCAACTCCTGACAGAGGTGGTTATCATGGTTGGAGGTGATGACACTGAACTGACTACTCTATAAGGCATAGCTCACACCTGTGCAAATTGCCAGTACATAGTGGTAGCACAGTGATTGATTGTGTTCATACAGAGACACACACTTTGTAAAAAAAAAAAAAATCACATGCCTATACCAGCTCAGTCAAATGCAAGCTATCTAAACAGTACTGTTTAGTGCTATATGTCTGTTTCTACTTGCTCTGAACACGGTATACTCAGATATGTGCGTTTCTAGTCACACACACTCACATCTTTGGTGGCAGCTTTTCCCTCCTACCATCCCACTACCCTGCGCAAATGATGATGATTGTGCCATGCCCTTTGCACATGTCTTTATGACTTAGGGTTGCATATATGTCTGATAAACACAGTGGATAGCTAATGCTTGTTTACTCGCAAACAAGTTTGCATTTATCAATATGCATTGCAGAAAAATAATTTTATTTCTTGTAATAATTTGTTAACAATTGCTTATATAATTGTTGAATCTCATTGTATTTCAGTTAGTATTGCAGGTAAAGTAGTAGAACAAATAGCTACCTCAGTCTTGCTTCCTGATATAATTGTACAAATGAGGGTATAATCGACTTGTTACATTTTTATAGGCAGTGGTCAAATGAAATGTTCGATGCACAGTATTGGTTAGAATGCATATATTCCAAAAGTTAGCTATAGGAGATATTACTGACATAGTTGTACACTTCAGATAAATGGTCTACTTAGGGGTATATACATATTTCCATACATGAGTACTCTGTTACGTGACCTTATTTTC
>NC_056743.1:1863784888-1863817388 GCF_019279795.1 Protopterus annectens | reverse complement strand
TCTCTCATCATACTTTCAGTGTTTAGTGTACTGCCATCTATGTGGTAATTCATGGGTACATGCTTTTCCTAAAGGGGATAACTATACATTTCTTGGCATTAAGCTTGAGCCCATGGCTCTGGCACCAAGCATCTGTTTCTTTAAGGCCCTTTTGTAGAACATCCACATCATTTGGGGATTCAGTAATGGCTCCCAATTTGCAGTCATCTGCAAACTTTGTTAGCCAGAGTCCCTTAGTGTTGGCCTGTACTTCAGAGATGTAGATGGTAAACAAGAGCGGTCCCAGGACTGAACCATGAGGTACTCCACTTGTCACCTGTCGGGAGCTGGATTTGGAGTTGGATACTTTTACACTCTGGGTTCTGTCAGTAAGCCAGTTGGCAACCCATCGAGTGACTTAGGGATTTATGCCCAGCTTAGTAAGTTAATCTATGATTCCAGTGTGAGGGATGGTGTCAAAGCCCTTGGCGAGGTCCGTATAGGCTGTGTGGACCTCCTTAGCTGATAGAAAATCAGTAGACCTCATATTTATTTATTTTGATTTTTATTTATTTATAGTTTGTTTGCCAGGATAGTCCATTGGGCCATATGGAGCCTGTTTTCAATGGAGTCCTGGAGAGAATATCCCCAGAAAATTACAAATTACAGAATTAACATAAGAGTACGTTATTAGGGCAATGTAATGTGCACAAATGAAGCAAAATTAAACAAATAGAAAAACACATGGTAGAGTGCACATATTAGTACAATGCAATAAGAGTAATATTTACAAACAGTCGTTTTTAACAAACATATTAGCACAATGCAATAACAGAAACAGTCTAAATTTTTTAACAGTTATGCTAATTTATGCAGTTACCTTCTAGGCTACTGAATGGTACCATTCTAGGAGTTATGCTTATTCCTAGAGTTTATTAGCAGTACAAAACAATGGGAGGCTATTTTGAATTATAGCTTATAGAGAGTAGCTATAGTGCAGGGAGATTATGTGGGGTGCTAGCAAGAGCATCTCTATAGTGAAGTTAGGTGTGTGTGAAGTAAGGTTTTGAACGAAGAGAGGGTGCTGGTGATGCAGATGAGAGGTGGGAGGAAATCCCAATGGCATGCTAGAGAGAAGAACATTAGAGATTTGCCTGGTGGTTTATGCAGTTCAATTAGATTTTGGGAATTATCTCAAAAGTCTGTTTGGTTGGTGCATTTTAAAGGTGGTGGCAAGAGAGGGACAGAGAGAGTGGGTGAAAATTAGTTTGTGTGTTTGGACAAGTTGAATATAGATGAGGTAAATGGACAGCTCAAGCCAATTCAGTTGGTGAGGGCAGTACAGTGATGGGAAGCAGATCTATGGCCAGTTGCAAATTTTGTTATTTTATTATAGCAACAGGAGAGTTTAATCTTGAGGGAGAATTGCAGGTTAGTAAGGAAAGAGGCACCATATAAGAGGGATGGGATAAGGTAAGTGTTGGTGAGGGTGGGCTTAGTGGAGGGAGAGATGTAACGGTTGTGGCGGTAAAGCATGCCTATTTGTGTGTTTTTTATATTTACTTTTAGATGATTATCAAACTTTAGATGGTTATCAATCAGGACTCCTAGTAATTTAGCATTAGAGACTATTTTGAGAGGAGTATTATTTTGGTTGGTGACTGAGAATGAGGTTTTATCTAGGGTGGGGGTTTTGGAAGCAGTAAATATCATGAGTTTAGTTTTAGTAGCATTGTGTGCTAGGTGGTTGTCCATCATCCATTGCTCAGTGGTGGAGAAGGCATCTTGGGTTAATTTAACTAGGGTAGGTATAGAAGAGGCAGAGCAGTTTATTGTTGAATCGTTGGCATATTGGACAAGGTTGGCATTTGGGATGGCTTGGTAGAAATTGTTTATGAATATAATAAAAGGGAGAATAAAACTGAATCCTGGGGGAAACCTGTGGGAGTATTGAGAAAATGGAGAAGTGGCTGTTTTCCATCTGACTGCGTGTTGTCTGTTTGAGAGGTAACTGGTAAACCAGTTAATAGAGGAGTGGGATAGATTTAGTTTGGAGAGTTTAAGGAAAAGAAGGTTATGAGAGATAGTGCTGAATGCCTTAGAGAGGTGAAGGAGGAGAGTGGACACGATGTGGCCAGTGTCATGGGCCTTAACCATTTCTAGGAAGGAGAGGAGAGCTGTGGTCATGCTGTGGACAGGTCTGAAACCATGTTGAGTTGGAGTTAGAAGTTGGTTGTTTATGAGGTAAGGTAGAAGTTGTAGATGGATGCATTTTTCGAGAAGTTTAGAAATGGAGGATAAGATAGCGATAGGGCTAAAGTTTGTGATATTATTGTTATTACCACCTTTATGGAGTGGAATAATAAAGGCCTTTTTCCAGAGCTGGGGAACTTGACATTCAGCAATAGATCGATTTATAAGAATGCAGATGGGAAGAGCTATACCTTCTGTGGCAACTTTTAAGAAATATGAGGGTATATCATCAGGGGCATTGGAGCTGGGTTTCAATGTTATGGTGGCTGTAGGGATGGGGGTGAAGAAGAAATGAGGAGGTTGGGAGCAGGAGATGCTAGGGGAGGGAGGGATAGGTGGAAATAAAGGTGGGGAAGCTGAATGGGAGGTGAATTATGATGGAAGTTTATTTATGGAATCAATAAAGAAAGTGTTAAATTGGATGACTAAGTCCAAGTCAGAGGCATCTGGAATAGGGCAGGTGTTTTCTTTTTTGGCAGGATTGAGAAGGGAGAAGATTCCATTCCAGAATTTTTGGGGGTTGGTGTTATGGTTGGTTTTGAGTGTAGAGAAGTAGGCTTTGTGGTCTGAGATAATACATTTTTTTACTTTGTTACAAAGTGTTTTAAATTCAATAAGGGTGGTGATAATTTTATTTTTGGAGTAGTGTTTCCAGGCTAGCACAAGGCTAACAAAGTATTTTTGGTAAGCCAAGGTACAGGACTGCTTCTTATGCATTTTGTTTTCAGAGGGGCAAAAGGGTCAAGCAAGTTGAGGAAAGTAGGTAACAGCATTTTCTAAGGGAAGGGTTTTTAGTGGGTTCCAGTTCATTTTTTTAGTGCACTTGAGAATGTGCTAGGATTAAAGTTTTTAGACAGTGAGTGAAGGTGTAGGTATGAGTTAGTTGTATGGAGGAAGGAAGACGGTGCAAAAGTAGGGAAGTGGTCACCTAATGGGTCGGGCAGAGTGCCACTATCAGAGATGAATTGTGGATGGCAAACTAGAATCCAGTCCAGGGTGCATCCAGTAAGGAAATTCTTGGAAGGCATAGTTGTTGAGTTAATAAGCTGAGTAAAGCTGTACAAGCTTATAGTTTGTAGGAGATTGAATTTTTGACCAGTTAATATTAACATCATCCAGGATTATAGTTTCATTAGTGATGTCGTTAGAGAACCTGGAGAGAATATCTTCAAGGGTTGAGATATTGTCTCCAGGAGGGATATAAATGGAGACTATGCATATAAGTTTATGTTTGTTTATATGAAGTAGGGCTGGAATTCGTTCTGCCTTGCCAAATTTGGGAATAGGTTTGGTATGGGGGTAACTAAGTGGGATGATTAGTAGAGGAGAGTGACCCCCCCCTCTTTTTTATGTGTTCTATCTTTCCTAATTATGGAGTAGTTGGGCAGTGTTAGTTCAGAGTCTTTTATATAGGGTTTGAGCCACGTTTCTGAGAAGGCCAGAATATTGGGTTGGTTATGGAGAAGCCAGGCATGGATGTTAGGAATTTTGTTGCATATGCTCTGAGTATTTAGAGCTGAGAAATGGAGGGGTTTACCAGTTGTGGGAGGAGGTTGGAATTGGGAGGTTGAGATGTGTGGGGGAGAAGTGCTAGGGTTTGGGTGAATGTTGCAGGAGAGAAGGATAGAGATGAGATGGCAGAAGAGGTATTTGAGTTGCTTGGTATGTAATCTATGGGGTATAAGCTTTATGGGGATGTGGCTAATATAGATGTTTGTAAAGTTTTTGAAGTTAGGTAAGAGTTTGTACTATTATTGAAGGGGTAGAGACTGGGTGATATGCAGGTTGAGAAATATGTGTGCATCATGGAGATTGGGTTAGTTGTATGAAATGGGGGGTGGGTGATTTGCACTGAGAGGTTGGGTGAGATAGGGTAGGTAAGATATGGTAATAAGTAGTAGTATATGAGTTAGAAGTGAAAGAGGTTTGATAGACATGATGACTATTCAGGATATAATGGGGAGTAAGTCTGGGATTAAGTAGATATTAGTAAAATTTAAAGTATGTGTTTGGGTACCTGAGAAGGTAATAGAGATAGTTTGTGTTAATGTGGTAGGAAGTTTTGGTGTAGGAGGGGTGGATTATAATGTCACATATTCAATGTCAGAAGTTATGTATGAGATGTTTGGGGTGTTTATTGGGTATGTTTCTATTGGGTAGTTGCTACCGTGTGTGAGTGCAAATGTATTGTAGATAGGTAGTAATTTGTAATGAGAGGCATTCGTTATAATTACTTAAGCATATTTGGTGGTTTGAACTCTGATCGGTGTGGCTTGTTCAAGTTTAAATTACAGGTATTGTGGGGGTGTGAGGGATATGGGGGCAGGAAGAGCAGCAGAGCGAGCCCGAGTGTAGTGAGGGGGAATGGACTGGGATGAGCCAAGATCCAAGCAAGGACAAGTTTTTGTGTAAGAAACAATCAGAATTGACCAAGGACTGCTCTGAAGCTGTAAGTCATTTCTTAACCATTTTTCAGGTGGAAGAACAGGATAACCTTGTATCAGTAGGCTAATGTGGTCTCAATTTCAAGGGGAGGTCATTTCTGCTAAATCTGGTCGACCTCTTTGAGATAGTCACCAAAGCCATGGACGAGGGGAAGACTGTGCAAACCGCCTACCTTGACCTGGCCAAAGCCTTTGACACTATTCCCCCACTCAGGTATAATAGATAAACCTCTCAGCTAGGCATCAATCCATATGTTACCAGATGGGTAGCAAACTGGCTCACTGATAGAACCCATGTAGTTAAAAAAGGGAAAGCCACCTCAAGCAGTAGTCCCGTAACAAGCAGCATACTCCAGGGTTCGGTCTTGGGACCTCTGTTATTTGGGATATACTTTTCTGAGGTGCAGGCCAAAACCAGTGGGTTATGGCTGACCAAGTTTGGAGGTGACTGCAAGCTGGGTGTTGTCATCAATTTCCCTAGTGATGTGGGCATCCTCCGACAGGGTCTCACTCAGACAACTGACTGGTGCCAGAAACATGGCCTCAAGCAGAATATCAAAAAATGCATCATAATCCCCTTTGGAGAGAGTGACATTCCCACAGATTATCACATTAATAGCAATGTCCTAAGCACTCAATCAATTGTGAGGGATTTGGGCACCCAGGTTAATAGCAACCTGACTTTTGACCACCATGTTGCTTCCATGGTATGGAAAGCCTTCTACGTAGTCCACCTCATAAATAAGGGTATCTCATCCAGGAACAAGGAGGACATAACATCCTCATGTTCTTCCCTTATAAGCCCCATTATTGAGTACAACTCACCTTTCGGCATGTACCTCGCAAAGCACAAGCAGCAGCTGGAGAGACCAAAAGGTACCTCACCAGGAGAATCCAGGGCCTCAAACATCTGCCATACACAGATGGGCTAAAAACCTTATCCCTCTACTCAGTTTCATACAGACTCCTCAGAGGTGACCTCTGTCTGGCATACAAGGTGTTCATGGACCCCACCTTGATAGGACTGCTGCATATCTGTAAGTCAAGCTCCACTCGAGTAACCCACATGTGTGGAATCAACCTGGTCTGTGACATCAACAGGACTTGTTGGTGGGACAGATTTGTGTCCCAGCGACTCCCTCATTTATGGAATAGACTCCCTCTCCACATCAAGCAGAGTAGCTCTTTACCCATTTTTAAGTGCAACCTGGCTAACTGGATGGGAAACAAAAAATATGCCCCTGGGATTCCACCCATGTTCCTGCTGGACAGGGTCATTGGGTGCTGATTTGTCTAAACATGGGAAAAACTCATGGCTAGGCTTATTAGGGCCTCAGGGCCAATAGCCTAGTAACCTCCTATGATCCAATACCTATATCAATACCTATCTATATATATATATATATATATATATATATATATATATATGTGTGTGTGTGTGTGTGTGTGTGTGTGTGTGTGTAGAGGTTACCTACAGCTGGTCAAGGTGCACTATTTTCAAATTAATTTTGTTCATACTAAAGTGGTGGAATGAAATGAATCTTAAAAAGCCCATTTATTTCTGTTTATGTAAGATCAGAGAATACCAGAGATAGGGGAATTTTCCAATTTCCTTGGGTTGTGCAGGCTCAAAATTGTATATTTAAGTTAGATGAGGTGCAATGGTTGAAAGGGATCCTGTCTCCCTACAAAATATTTGTTTTCTTTCTTGTAGTATTTTATATGGTAGAATGGAATTTGAAGTCTGTTCCCAACATTTATCTATATTTATAGATAGATATAGACACACGCATACACACACACACGCACACACACACAGACACACAGACACACACACACACACACACACACACACACACACACACACACACACACACACACACACACACCTGAACTGTGTAGTGTTTTTATCGAACATGAGATTAAGTGAATGTGAGTGTGGGTAAGTGGTCATTTTGCTGAAAGACTTAAGTGGGTTGGTTTTAGTGGTGGAAGTGTGTTGGCATTTGTTTGCTGGTTAGGGTTAGAGTAATGAAATCATTTTAGTGTTGTACATGTGTGATTATGTATGAGAAATGTATCAGAGTGTCTTTTGTAGTGGTACCATATGGGAAAGGGTTTTCTAAGGTTATGTTTAGGACTGGGGTTAGGGGCAGGGCCAGGGTTAAGGTTAATACTCATAAGTAAGGTGTTGATGAGTAAGATGGTACAGATACACTCACATTTACACATGTCCATACCAGTTACAGCCTCTTACTGTGTACACCTCAGATATCTGATACTGACAACATGGATTAAAGTTGGCAAAAACAAAAGGCCAGTAAGTAGGGTCATTAGTTAATTTATTCATTCTCTCATTATGGATGAAAGAATAAATGGTTCTCTGCCAAAGTCATATCAGCAGTTTGTCTAGGGTCAGTCTGTTATGTTTATTTTTTCACTCATGCGTTGATCACTGCATGTCGGTACTTTATGGAGCACAATAGCAGTAGTGACAGAGCAGTTTGTAAAATAAAAAAAAAAAATATCCAACCTACTTTCATTTACTTTGTGGAATATAATAGGGTGGAACACCCATACTAATGTCTTGTAGTTCAACAGCACTGAATAATGTATAACTTGTGTAAAAAATGACAGACTGCAGAACTTTGGTTACAGTGTACATTACTATGAAATACTATGAATCGCTGTTGGAATCACACTGCAAAGTAGAGCTATAAGAAGAGCTTTAACAGCAATTATGCTGCAAAGAAATAATTATAATTACTATGAAGAGTACAATGAAAAATGGTAATACATTAATACATGACTTTATAATAAAGACTTGTGATTCTTCTTTCATGAGTTGTCGCAGGGCTTAAAGGCCTATATACCAACTATTTTTGGTTAAATACAAGTTGTTGTCACATAACAGTAACACCATTTTTTACCTTTCAACTGTGGTTCTTTCCTTCTTCCTCTTTCTTTTCATGTCTTTCCTTTCAGACAATATATAATGCAATCTGTGTCAGGGTTTGCAACAACTAATGCTTCTGGAAAAATAGGACCCCTAGTCCCCTTTCATAATATATGGTGTCTATATGCATGGTGATAGGTAGTAGCTGTATGTTTTTTTTTTTTTCATAACCGGTGCATGGCAATAATTCTTCTTCAGTGATGACAGATGAAGATCCAGGATTAACATGCCATCTTAAACTGTTATAAGGTATGTTCATTTTCCCCAGTACTTTTATTTTGTTTTTCATATATTTATTTACTCTTTATGTTTTCTATTCTTTATGTTTTGCAGTGATCTTTTCACCCGGGAACTGATGCTATCATCCTATCCAAGACTTGTTTATAATGAAAAAATGTTAACTTTCTGTACTGCTTTTGCACTGTCTGACTTTATGACCTGATTGTGTGTTCCTCGTGTTTTATATAATCAAGTGTATTGTTATGCTCCATTTTCATTCTCTTTGTACTTAGTATAACCAATGTATGACTTTATTATCTGATCTTGCTCCTCTCCAGATTTGGATCATAACCGATTGTATTGCTATATGCCATCTTAATCTCTTGTATGTAAACTAACTTAAATGTGGAGCTTTTCTCCCTGGGCCTCCGCTGAAAATGGACATGTATCCAGTCGGATTTTTTCCCCGTCAACAAATGTAAAATAAAAAATAAAAATAAAATAAATAATACAGGCCACATATTTCCTGAGACACATCCCTTTCTTTTACTGTTGCACAGTTAATACAAAGATACCCAGGCTTGTCAGGCAACTTGCTTCTGTGTAGAACTGTAATGCCATCATTTGATGTTTTTATTTGGCTATTGTATAAGCCAGTTTCATTTTTCTTTTTATACACTGATAATAAAGCATATTAAATAAAATGAAGTGATGTTTAGCACACTTTTATAATCATTCAACTCTTATAATCATGCTGTAAAGTTATTAAGTTATGTTTGTTAAACACTTCTTTACACAAATCTATAATTATTTCCAAATATTTACAATTCATTCCTTAAAGGCTTTGTACTCACTGCTCACATAAAGTTGGGTTCCTGATCCTACTAGCCCGGCAGTGTCCTTGTTTGATTTAAGCTTCACACAGTAATAGGTCCCAGCATCCTCTAAGTTAATATTACTAAATGTGATGGTGAAATCAGCATCTCTGTTTAAGCCTTTATGTGTAGTCTTGCTTACTCGGGCATCAGGTTTGTCACTTTCGACTTGTGAGTAAAGGAACTTCTGCATAGTCTTTCCCTTGTACCACTTAACAGGTCCTAAGGATTCAATGAACACAGTGCAGTTCATTGTGACAGTTCCCCCTTCTGTGCCAGAAACAGATGGGGTCTGGTATATATTATCTCCATAAGTTCCTGAAAGAAATAAATATTTATCAGTCCTAGAACGCAGTCAAAACTTGCCTGTAAAAGATTTATCTTAAGAAACCAATTATGAACTTTCAATAAGAAAGACAATAAACTTCAGTAATGGTATGAGGATTAAAAAAGGGTATACTTACCATGGACAGAGTCAAAACTAGACAGAGAAAAGCAATGTTCAGGAAAATGTTTGTTAGCAATGATGTAATGTATGATTGTAAGTACATACAAGACCAGTCTTTGATGAAATGGAGTCCTAGGACAAAGACTCCTTAGTGCTACCCTGGCATCTCAATCCCAGCACTTACATTGCTAGTCCATCTACACCATGATTCAATTGCCTGGTGCTCTATGGGGCTGTTCTGTTACTTCACAATGGTTTTAACTTTTTAATCACCTCATCTCTAGTGCTTGCTTTGAACTCTGATATCACCCATGTGTGGCCTTAAGGTAGAGTATTCCCTAAACCTTTCTTAAGGAATGTCGCTAACAGAATACAGATACAAAAAAAGCTGCTCTTGTATGCAAAAATGCATGCTGAGCTTGATTTAAAGACTTAGGCAAAGGTGAAATATGTACAGACAGACAGAATTAATATTTTTATTTTATTTATTTTATTTTACATTTAAATTTACTGGGAAAGTCTGACTGGACACACGTCCTTTTTCAGTGAAGGCCCAGTGAAAAAAGCTCCACATTAAATATACAGAAGTAACAATAGGTGGCAGTTACAAATATAGGCTAATTCAGTTTATACAAGAAAAAGTAAGAAATTCTCTGACACAAACACAATTCAGTGGCTTATTATAACAGACTTTTCCATGCTATAGAACAACGGACCATCCAACATTTCTAAGTATATAATAGAATATGTGGTGTAGATAATGATATTTGTTCTCTGACGTCAGAGAGAGTACTGAGGGTACATGGTATGGAAAGTAGCAGGAGTAACAGTAAACGAAGGAAGGTATGGAGCCAGAGAGATCTTTAGGTTGTGCTGAGGTAGAGGAAAGGCTAGAGACTGAGAGACAGCTGTTAATCAGCAGTAGAGCAATTGAGCTAGGGATGTAGTAGTAGTAGTACTATTATGACTGAACCCCTACTCCGACACTGTCACATAAGATGTCCTTACATTCACCACTGGAGTATCCCTTCCAAATAGGGATTCCCTGCCATGAAGCCCTCCAATCAACCAGTTTACCAAAGTCTACCATTGCTTTAAGGTACGCTGAATATCACCTACACACACCTTGTGTAGGGAAGGGCATAAAGGTGACATTCAGGCATACCATCTTCAGAACTTCTTTGCCACCAGTCCGAACTCTGTTTTAACCATTGGTCTGTTACCTTTGTCCATTTTTTTACTGTTTTTCTGTTTGTTGGCATTCCTGTGCTTTCTCCTGTTTGCTGGAGTCTTCACAGTTGCAGATAAGTACCCAGCTGGGGTTTTGGTTCAGCCATCAGAGAAGAAGAAGGTGCATAAGGTAAGGCCAGAATCTTCTCTTGTCCAGCCTCTGCCGGGAGTTTCTCCTGAGGTTGTTATGAACTCGGTGGCTTGCCAGCTTTTTTTTTGTTAGGTTCTTCTATCGCATCTGGGTTGGAGGCTGGTGAGGATCTGGCAGGCAGCACATCTGAAGAGGCTTTGCAGGCATCCATTTCAGGCATTCAGAGGGAACTGTAGTTGACTATTTCCGAGGGATCTAGAGGGGTTCTGCAGTTTCTCCTTAGGGAAAAGGTTCCTACTACTGTTGTGGAATGCTGTCCTGAGTCTGGGCCTTTTCTGGTTTCCAGGATGGCTGTCCTCTTGAAGAAGAAACAGAAAACTAATCATGTTTCTGCAGCTCCTAGGCATCCACAGAGTGAGTGGCAAGCCTTTGCTAAGGGGTTATTTAATGCTTTACTGGTGTTGAGGCCTCCTCAACAGGTTTCAGTTCCTTCTCCTCCTTCATCCACTTCTTCCCCTAAAAGGCCCAGGGAATTGCATTCTTCCAAGGTAGATGCTGATGACGACTCCCTTGTTTATTCTACCAAATTCCTTCTCCTTTAGACTGCGGGTCTGAGGGGGACGACTCTCCTTTCCACTACTGGTCTGAGGAGGGCGACTCACCTTTAGACTGTGGGTCTGAGGAGGAGGGTTCTCATACTCCAGAAACTCCTTCTGAGGAAATTTCCTTTGGGGACACAATCTATAGGCTGATGGAATTTGTTAAGTGGGATTGTGCCCAAGTTTTGTATATCCATAAGAGGTACTATGAGGTACTGTGGATATAATAAACCTGCGGCCATTCCTCCTGTCTTGCCTGCTTTATAGTATGTTTTTTTCCAATGCCTCTAAAGCACTGGATTCTGTGCTCCCTGCTCCCAAGAAATATAATAGGTTTTGTAGAGTACCTGAGGATTGTTCCTTTTTGTTTAAATGTCCTGCTGCTAACCCCTCTATGATGTCTATAGCCTCTGATAAGACATCTCAACTGTTTTCTTTGTCCAAGTTACTGCCTTCTGGCAAGGACAGTAGAACCATCGATAGGCTGGGTAAGAAGTTCCATACTTCAGCTACACTAGCTTTTAGGGTTATGAATTATCAGGCCCATATCTCTAGGTATGTCCTGGCTCTTCTTTCTCAGGCTTGTCAGCTTCTTTCTAATCTTCCTGACTCTCAGAGTAAATCTTCTGCTCTTTCCTCTCAGGCAGTTTGTCATTCTATCAAATGTAGTTATGATGCAGCAGATGCCTCTTCTAGGGCTGCTGCTTTTGGTTCTGTTCTGAGGAAGTATTCTTGGCTTAAACTTCAACCTTTGCCCGATGATATTAAGGCTAAGTTGATGGATGCTCCTCTGGATAATACTCTTTTGTTTGGTGAAGTTTGGTGAAGTAGCTGCTGGGTTGTTTAAGTCTCTTCAGAACAAGGGGAAGGCTTTACAGGACCTTAAGCATGTCTTTGTTTCTCCTGTGCCTCACTTTCAGTGCAACTACCCTTCTACGACAGCCTTTGTTCATCGGCAAACACCCCCTCCTCCTAAAGGTAAAAAGGGTAGTAAATGGACTCCTCCTGCTAAGGCCACTCAGACTGCAGGGATTCTTAAGCCTTCCTTTCCTGACAAACCAGGTGCTGTCTGACCATCCATCTGTTCCTAGTCACATTCCTCTTTCTCTTTGCCTTTCTCTTTCACTTCCTGTTTGGCTCTGAATCACCCAGGATTCTTGGGTTCTGTCAATCATTCGGCAGGGGTACTTCATGGTCTGGATTTCCCACCCTCCTTTTATGGGCATTCCTCAGTCTCCTCAGGAACAACTTCCTTTTTTCCCAGAGGTTCATCGAGATCTCTTATCTCAGGGTACTATTCAGAGGTGCTTGTGTCCCAAAGGGGAAAAGTTTTTTTTCCAGAATGTTTCTAGTGCCCAGAAAAGAGGGTACTTGGAGGCCTATTCTAGAGTTCTCCCATCTGAACACTTTTCTGAAGGTGCCTTCCTTTCGGATGTTGTCCCTTCAGTCCCTTTTTCCTCTTTTGCTCCCTCAGGTTTTTCTGGTGTCTCTGGACCTCAAGGATGCTTAGCACTATATTCTGATCCATCCTCTTTTCAGGAGATTTTTGCATTTCTCTGTTGCTTCCTGGCATTTTCAGTTCTGTGATTTGCCATGTGGCCTTTCTACTGCCCCAAGGGTATTCACCAAATGCCTCTCTCCTGTGATTGACTTTTGCAGGCTTCAAGGAATCCAAATTGTTCCTTATTTGGACAACCTGCTGATTCAGGCATCTTCTCCAGAGGTCCTTTTGCAAAATTTCCATTTCGCCATTTCTTTTCTTCAGAGCCTGGGGTTCACAATCAACTTCAAGAAGGCTTCCCTGATTCCTTCTCAGGATCATGTCTTTCTGGGTTACAGGATTTACACAGTGCCAATGCTAGCATCCCTGCCTCCTCCAAAGGCCTTAACTCTCATTTTTTTACTTTCAAACTCTTCTTCCCTTGGCCTCCATTACAGTCAGGGAGTTTCTGAGGGTTCTGGGTTTCATGGCTTCACCATTCCGATGCTCCCTCTGACCAAACTCCACATGAGGAAGTTCCAGTGGTTTCTGAATTTGGTGTGGCTTCAGCATGCGCATCCTTTAGACTTTCCTGTTCCTCTTCTCCCATGTCTCAAGGAAGAGCTTCTGTGGTGGATTCAGCAGTTGTCTGTGAATTCAGGCTTCCCTTTCCAACCTCCTGTTCCATCTCAGGCTCTATTAACAGATGCTTCAGATGTGGGATGGGGAGTAACATTGGGCTGTCTGAGGGTTCAGGGAGTGTGGTTGCCTCATCAGCGGAGGGACCACATCGACATCAAAGAGATGAGGGCTCTTATGCTGGCTCTTCAGGCATTTCATTCTCTCTTCTCTACGGGGCCTCTCAAGATTTTTACAGACAATACCGCAGTTGTGTAGTACATCAACAAACAAGGGGGGGTACGAGTGTGCTGCCCATGCCCCATCCCAGTAATCAAGGAGCCTCAATCCTAACCACTAGCACCAGTGAGGGGCATGCACATTGGGAAGGATAACAAGTACACACACACAGTAAAGTACAATTTCACTTAAGGGCACACAGAGGTCACAGTCCGCCTCTCCCTTTCTCTCCAGATCCTCAATAATACTCCTCAGTGGCACAGCTATAGAGTGGAGTCCTTAGCCAGGGTTCCAAGCCACGTCCTCCCAGCACTCGCTCTGTCCAACCAGTGCTTCATGTCCCTGCCCAAGTAGCTGACACACACACACACACACACACACACACACACACACACACACACACACACACACACACACACACGCGCGCACTTTGAGATATGATTTATATACAACCACGCAGACACTCCTGGGGAAGGCTGGCACAGGTTCACTAGCTGTGCCCCTTCTGTCCAGGCTATAAGGTAGTAATCCACTGCCACCAGAACCCCTGTTTATCAGCTATCAATAAGGTCCTTCCCAAAGCGCACACACACACACACACACACACACACACACACACACACACACACACACACACACACACACACACGCACTTTGAGATATGATTTATATACTACCACACAGACAGTCCTGGGGAAGGCTGGCACATGTTCACTAGCTGTGCCCCTTCTATCCAGGCTTTAAGGTAGTAATCCACTGCCACCAGAACCCCTATTTATCAGCTACCAATAAGGCCCTTCCCAAAGGGTGTCCAATTTATACTGTGCAATATTATTATCCAAATAGTAAGTGGACGAACAGCAAGGCTTATTGGAGTGGCTTTGTACAGTATCACCAAATACATGCAAGCACTCTAGAGCTTAAATTATCTCTACACAAAACAGTCACAGTTAAAAGGTTTAAAACAATATTTAATGATAAATAATAAAAACACAAGACAAATCTTCTCAATTCAACACAGTGCTAGTCAAGAATTCGGAAATCACAGGAAAATGCTTAAAATAATACTGTAGAATAGTCTGACATAAATATAGAACACAGCTAGACTAAATCTGACTAAATTCCTATCTAACACTAAGAGCAATCACAGTTCTAAATAAACTTACATATAGAGCAAAGGAAGAGTACCGGTGAGTGGATGTTCTTTTCTTCAGACAAAATCCAAAATGCTATCTCTTTCTCTCTGAGATCCCTTAAAATGATAATACATCACTACTGACCTACTTTCGATTACATCATTCTTGACACTTCCCTTTTTTCCAGGCTACCAGAAACTCTAAATTTACATTTCTTAGTTCCCTTAGTAAGCTTGCACCTGGTCAGGAAGCAATAACAAAAAAATACATTATAGATGTAAAACCTTGCAATTACGTCTGGTCTCAAAACAATAGAAGGGATTCCTTCATTGAGACATTCAAGATGGGTTGCAAACTGGCTGAGCGACAGAACACACAGAGTCAGGGTTGCTGGTGCCATGTCAGACTCAAAGCCTGTCACAAGTGGTGTCCCACAGGGCTCAGTCCTGGGCCCACTCTTGTTTGGCATCTACTTTTCTGAAGTACAAGCAAACACAGGAGGGTTATAGCTGACAAAGTTTGCAGATGACTGCAAACTGGGTGCCGTAGTTGAAAACACATCCGACACAGATATCCTCCAGAAGGGTCTCACAGAAACGGATAACTGGTGCCAGAGCCATGGCCTTAAGTTAAATGCCAAGAAATGCATAGTCATACCCTTCGGGAAAAATAAGGTCACCCCTAGCTACCAAATAGGTGGCAATCCCCTGAACACAGAAGAAGTTATTAGGGACCTAGGAACCCAGGTTGACAGTAGCCTTTCATTCGACAGTCATATTGCTAAAGTAGTTAGGAAGACCTTCTACATTGCCCACCTTATCATGAAGGGATTCACATCCAGATCAAGGGAAGTCATAGTCCCCTATACTCATCACTCATCAGACCAATGATTGAGTACAATGCCCCATTCGAATGTACCTGACCCGACACTTGCAGCAGCTGGAGAGGCCACAAAAGTTCCTCACCAAAAGGATAAAGGGTCTCAAAATCTGTCTTATGCTGCCCGACTGAAAGAACTCCAGTTATATTCAGTTGCATCAGCTTGCTCAGAGGGACCTATGCCTGACATACAAGGCAATGTCAAACCCAGACCTGATGAACATGCTTCATCTCAAAAATCTAGATCCCTCAGAGCCACAAGGGGAGACTTAAACCTAGACACGGTTATCAATAGGACGTGCTGGAGGGATAGATTCATCACCCAAAGACTCCCTATGCTGTGGAACAAAATCCCGGTTTATGTGAGGCAAAGCACCTCGCTGGCCTTGTTTAAGAGAAATCTTGACCAATGGATGGGAGATCGCAGATACACCCCAGGGGTTACCTCAGTGTCACTGCTTGACAGAGGCACAGCTAAATAATGGGCATAGTTTCTCCAACCTAAAGGGGTGGCGTAAGCCACAAAACTATGGGCTAGGCTTATAAATGCCCTCGGGCAGATAGCCTAGTATGAACCTATGAACCTATGAACCTATGAGACATTCTGTCTCCAAGCTTTGAGATCAAACAGTCATACAATGCTTCACTTACCACCTTTCTTCTAGCAGAGTGCACTGTGGCTATATTTTTGAAGCTCAGTCCGACATATAGTTTAATCATAACATATAGGTCTCTTTTACATTTGTAAACTCAGCCTGTGGATTATATTAATATTTACAAATCACATAGAATTATTTACAATATTCTATCTGGCTCAGCTGGTAGCCTTTCAGTTTCCTCACGTTTCTCCCCTCGCTGAGAACTCAAGCTAGTTTTTCAAGTGTCCCTTGAAAAACGTTGCTTGAAAGGGTTAAGTCTATCTGAGTATACTTTACCTCATTCCCTATCTTGAGAGACTATCTGTGTTGGCGTTGCTAACCCCACTGCGGTGCTGCACTGACATATCATATGCTTGCAACCCTAGGGTCCAGCTTAGCAACTTAGTATTTGCTGGCTGGCTCAGTGTAACCATGTTAGGGGATTGTGATCTGTATCTACAGTGAATTTTCTTCCATACAGATAAGGCTGAAGTTTCTGCAGTGCCCACACTATGGCTAGACATTCCTTTTCTACAGCTGCATAGAATCCCTCCCTGGGTTGGAGCCTACGACTGAAATAAACCACTGGGTGCTCTTCTCCCTCTGAAGAAATCTGGCTAAGTACAGCCCTCACCCCATGGTTCAAACAATCCACCTGCACAACAAATTATTTGCTGTAATCTGGACTGGCTTAAACGGGGGGTCCTCCCAAAGCTTCTTTAAGCTTCTGGAATGCCTGCTCAGATGCTGTGGTCCACACTACCTTATCTGGCCTGTTCTTCCTTGTCAGGTCTATGAGGAGAGCAGCTATGGTACTATAACTGGGGACGAACTTTCTGTAGTACATTGCTGTCCCTAAGAATGCCTTCACCTGCTTTTTGGTAACAGGTGCAGGCCATGCCTGAATGGTTCCCACTTTGTCATGCTCTGGCCAGATCTTACCACTCCCCACTCTATGGCCCAGGTAGGAGACCTCTGCCATACCCACCTGACATTTACTGGGCTTAATGGTCAACCCTGCCCTCTGCAGTCTGCCCAGCACCTCCCTGACATGTTTACGGTGCTCTTGCCAGGAATGGCTGTAGATGGCAATATCATCTAGGTAAGCAAGGGCAAATCCACCTGCTCCTGCTATGATATGATCTACCAGCCTTTGGAAAGTTAATGGGGCATTTTTCACCCCAAAGGGCATATTTGTGATCTCATACAAGCCAAAAGGAGTCACAAAGCCTGACCTCTATCTAGCACAGGGAGTCACAGGCACCTATCAGTAACCTTTGGTAAGATCAATGGTTGTAAAATACTTATCCCCACCCAGCTGCTCTAGGGCCTCATCTGTCCTGGGCATGGGGTAAGCATCTGACTCTGTGTGACTATTTAATTTCCTATAGTCCACACAGAACCTGGTGCTGCCATCCTTTTTTGGCAACAGCAGCACTGGGGAGGACCAGGGACTGCTGGACTCTTGAATTACCCCTAGTTCCAACATCTCCTGTATCTCCTCCCTCAGAGACTGTTTTACTATCCCAGGCACCCTATAAGGGGCCTGCCTAATATGCCTTTGTAGTCCTTTATCCACCCGGTGCTGCACCAGGTGGGGGCACTCTGGCTTCCCAGTGAACATATCCCCAAACATTTGGGTCTTATTGACTTTGTATAATCTTTTTTTCATTGATCTCAATATGTATATCCATCTGTATTAAATCAAGCAATTCTTGCCATAGATCATTTTCTTCTAAACTGAGAGCACTTTCTTTGTTCTCCATTTGCTACAGGCATTCTACATTAAGTTCCTGAACATCTTCCTGTGACATATTCCCTTCAGCTGCATCCTGAATCATCTGTTGCTCTTTCTTATGGCAAGTCACTTGTCTATCACTACACAACATTGACTGCATCAGAGCTGCCAGTGTTTCTTGCTCCTTCCCTTGCTGTGCAACACCAGCTGAGCATTTGTACTCATTTCCCACTGAAGGCTCCAGAGAATCTTTATGTGGCTAGTGATTAGATGGTTCCCATTCCACCTGTTTCTCCTTAATTTGTTAAATTCATGCCATGATGTTACCACTGTAGGATTTTCTACACTAAATCCTTCACTTCACAGGTAATCCATAACTTCAGTTTCTATCCCCTGGATTCTCAAAAGGTTGCACGGCATGACAAGATCAGTGCAGGAGCTCAAGCAGGCAATATGTCTGCTGTCCGATCCAGGAACAGCCTGCAGGGGTATGCACAAGTGCTCCTGCACTAATCTTGCATGGATGTAGCCCTTGTATGGAAATCACCCCATTTACAGGAAAAACCCATGCAAATGAGGTGAATTTGTGATCCAGGAAGCCTGCGACTATCCGTACAGGACTAGTGCAATCAGCAGAAATGTACTTGGTTAGTAACCTAGTATATGTCTGCAAAATCCATACTGGAGCTATGACAGCCCCAGATAAAGGCTGCTAATCATGTAGTAAGCATGCCAATGGCCAAGTATAAGGCCATTGGCATTGCAAATAGTACAAAAATTCAAAAAATCAACTTTAAATTCCTATTAGCCAATCCCGGCTGTTTAAGCATAGGGCAGCGGCGTGCAAACGGGATCGAGGGGAAAATAACAAAACAAACCTAAAGTAAGCATTCTAACTAAAATCAGTATTCTGCCATGCAAGTCAATGGCAGGCAGAAGACCACATGGCCAGTGAGTAGTGGTTGCTAAGGGGGGGAGGCTCAGTGTGAGACATGTAACTATGCATTAGCAGGCAGTCCTATGCAAATGAGGGGAAGAATAGAGAATCCCAGGTTTTCCCCAGGATGTGAGGCAGGTCCCAACAGTGTAAAAGTATGAATAGCTGGGTGCAAGCCTAGGAGGTAGGTGACATCATGGGGGGGGGGGGGTGACAGGCATACTGTAAGCTGACTGGAGCTCTGTGGCCCAGGGTTGTTCCTAGCTAAGCACAGCTAAGCTAGGGTGTGTGTCTAAACCTGCCTAGCAGTCTTTACAAAGCCTATGAAGGTGTGCAGGGCATGCACCGGGTCATACAGGAAGAAAAAAGAGGTTAAACCAGGAAATAGTAGCAGTGTGCACATTTGAGCACTCTGTTTGCACGGCACGCACACAGGCTTGAATAGAAAGGATAAACAGCAGTAGGAAGGCAATCAAGGAGAACTAGCTCAGCTGGCAGGTGGAATTTATCAGAATCAGCCAATTACACAGGCAGCAGACCAGCCCAGCCCAGGACACTACTATAAACTAAGAAAACACCTTTCCCTCTGGTTTTTCCTACACTCTACACCACCGGCATAAACAAGCAGGGAACTTTTAACAGTCACAACTGCAAAATGTTAGGTGCTGCAATAGCTACCATACAACAACTTGTGGAAGAGGCTGAGGGTGGTAAGGATGTGAATGCTGCCAAGCAACCCACAGTGAGGAGACAGAGAAGAGTGTGCAGACCCAGGGTAACCCACCAAGGGCTACATGAGCTGGAGATAGTGGAGCGCTATAGAGTGGACAGGGCCCTCCTACAGCAAATTGTTGAGCTGTGCCGGCAACACCTCACACACAGAACTAACAGAGGGGAACCCATCCCAGTGGATACAAAGATATGTGTAGGCCTAAGAATACTAGCTACAGGTACCTTCCAAAGGCCAACTGGGGATATAATGGGGATCTCACAGGCATCAGCATCCAGGGTACTCCACCAGTTCCTGGATGCCAGGTCAGCACATGTCGGTGAGCACGTGAGGATATAATTAAAGTTCATGAGTGACATTGGCATAATGGTTAAGGTGTTTACCTTACAGATGCAAGGTTCAGGGTTTGATACTCACATGGGGTAATTGGTTAGGCTTAAAATGTCCCACAAGGACAATTAGCCTAGTACTAATCTATGAACCTATGAATGTATATTTGACCAACACCCATGAGGCATTGGCCAGCAATATGCAACTGTTACACCAAATAGCAGAATACCCTGAGGTATTGGGTGCTATAGACTGTATGCACATACACATCAAAGCAGCACCCAGTGAGTAGGGTATGGTCTACATCAACCACAAGGGCTTCCCCTCCATCAACTGCCAGGTCATGTGCAATGCTCAGGGCCTAATAATGAACGTGTGTGCTGGCTGTCCTGGAAGCTATCACGATTCCCAAATTCAGCATCTGACACAGCTGTACCAAAGATTTGCCAATGGGGACATCCCACACAGTCACCTAGTGGGAGATGCTGGATATGCACTGGAGCCGTGGCTGATGACACCCATCAGAAATGCACACACACCCGTACAAGAACTCCATAATGAGGCACATGCACAAACAAGAAACATAATAGAGCATGTGTTTGGGATGCTCAAGTCACAGTTCTGGTGCCTGGACTGATCCAGTGGAGCCTTGCAGTACTCATCAGCTACATGTACCCAAATTGTCCTTTTATGTGCCATGCTACACAATATGATCCTGTGGAAACAGCTGCAGCAGGAACAGCACAGGGCAGGGCCACACAGCCCCCCACCATTGCCAAGGCCTGCACGAGCACAGAGTGTCTCAGAGGAGGAACAACCTGAGCCTGTCCCAGTAGGCAGAAGAAGGCATGCCCAGTATGCCCTGGCCTTGGCAAAGAGGCAACGCATAGCACATACACTGACATGGGAGGAACCCAGGGAATAGTACATGTCTCTGACTCTCACATACAGTAAAAGTGATGCCAAACATTACACTACCTGTGCTTAACTATGTGTAGGAAGTGTACTATGTGCATCCAACATAGGTAGCCCTGCAGCATCACCCTCAATACTGGGACACCCACAAGGTAAGTGACTCACACATGCCAGTCGGGGGGGGGGTCACATACCCAACAACAGTCACAGCCAGCAGGACAGGTGTAGACAAACACAAACAAAGGTTGTGCTATGGCCCTTGAATGGGGCCTATGGGTAACCCCCCCCCAGGCCTACACAGACTGACTACAGCAGGCCAGGCAGCGTGATGTCAGTTGTGAAGGCTAGGAAGTTAGACACTAATATGTAGGTAATAATAAACTACTTTCTGTAGTACACTCTATGACTCTAGACAGGGTGATAGGTAAGACCACAGACTGAAATGGAGTACCCAACATGCCAGTACAGTCCTAGCAAATGTGTACAAGTGTCAGGTGTGCAGGTGTGCTTCCCCATCCTATGTAGATATATAGTAACAGTCAGGTGTGCCCCCCAATCCTGTGTAGAAATGTAGAAATAGTCAGGTGAGCACCCCCCCCGCTATGCAGGAAATGTAGTAACAGTCAATGCCAACTGATCGATGGATACCCTGCAGAGACAGCATGCTACCTGTTGGTGTACAACACAAATGTCAACACTGCAGTACAAACTACCTGGACTTGACCCACACATGCAATACAGACGGCCATACTAGGCATACTCATACACATAAATAAATGAAGGCAATGTAAGTCAACAACATACTGAAAGGTCACACTAGCCATCCTCATACATGTAAACATATGAAGGCTATGTCTGCAAGCACCAGTAGACCAGACATATCTAGCAGTCACAGTTGTTAGTGCATACACTCATCAGTATGCACCACTCATGCCTTGCACACACAGTGGATAGGAATACAGACATATATGTGAGGACAACACACTATAATAAGCCAAGGGTAGATGGACATAGATGTGTGGAAGAGGGTGACTGTGACAAGGAGCCATCCAAGCCTGTCCCACCCAGCACACAGCCAAAGGGCCCCAAACACATGAGGTGCAGATGTCACTCACTGAAGATAGTAGCCACCAGTATCTATCAGCAGTACAGACTATGTGGTGCACGTGCCAGCTGTGCAACATGACTATACAAGGAAGTAGTCATCTAGCAACTGCATACACTTACCTGTGAAATATGACCCTGTGCATGCCTGCATATGGCATGTCAACCCCTAGATGAATGGGTAATGGCCCATGCACACACACTGCCCTCCCCATAACCCTACTATAACAAGCCTGCTGAGGTCATCCAATGTGAAATACACCTTTGGGAGAGTTATGGCCTAGTAATCTCCATGGTGTGTCCTATAACTGTGTACTGCTGTAGTATGATAAGCTAGTTAGGTAGGAGTTCAAATCCCAGACATGGCAACTGTGTGTTTGTGCATGTGTCTGTCTGTCTGTGTAGAGAGCAATGCCTTTTAGGGTAGTCACAATCCCAACAATTTAAATGCACAACTTAGGCAAGGCTGCTGATGTCACCCACCTAGAAATACACCTCTGGGAAGATTGTAGGCCAGTAATTTCTACAGCGCATCCTATAACTGTGTACTGCTGTCATGTGAGCATGTAGTTAGGTAGGGTTTCCATTTCCAGACATGGCAACTGTGTGTGTTTCTGTCTGTCTGTGTAGAGAGCAATGCCTTTTTAGGCTAGCCACACTCCCCACAATTCAAATACTCAACCTTTGCAAGAAAGCTGATGTCATCCACCTAGTAATACACCTCTGGGAAGCTGTAGCCTAGTAATCCCTGTAGCGCGTCCTGTAAGTGCATACCACTGTAGTGTGATAAACTAGTTAGGTAGGAGTTCTATTCCCAGATATGGCAACTGTGTGTGGATGTGTCTGTCTGTCTGTCTGTCTATGTAGAGATCAATGCTCTTTAGGCTAGCCACACTCTCCACAATCCAAATGCTCAACCTTTGCAAGGCAGCTGATGTCATCCATTTAGTAATTCATCTCTGGGAAGCTGTCGCCCAGTAATCTCCATGGTACGTGCCCTAACTGTGTACTGCTGTAGTGTGATAAACTAGGTAGGTAGGAGTTCTAACTCCAGCCTTGGCAACTGTGTGTCTGTCTGACTCTGTCTGTGTAGAAAGCAATGTTTTGTAGGGTAGGCACGCCCCATACAATTTAAATGCTTTACCTTGGTAAGGCTGCTGATGTCATCAACCCAGAAATACACCTCTAGGAAGGCTGTAACCCAGTAATCTCCATAACTCATGACATAACTGCGTACTGCTGTAGTGTGAGTCAGAACTCTGGTAGGGTTCTATAACCACCCATGACAGTTCTGGATGCTTTGTGTGTGTTCCACTGTCTGTGTAGGGAGCAATGCATATTAGGCTAGTCACACTCAGTACATGTCAAATGCCCTACTTTGGCAATCCTGCTGATGTCAACCAATGTTGTATACACCTTTGGGGAAGGAGTACTGCAGTAATCACCATGACATGTACTATAACTGCGTAGTGTTGTAGTGTAATAAACTACTTAGGTATAGGTTCTACTTCCGGACATGACGTGTGTGTGTGTGTGTGTGCGTGTGTGTGCGTGTGTGTGCGTGTGTGTGCGTGTGTGTGCGTGTGTGTGTGTGTGTGTGTGTGTGTGTGTGTGTGTGTGTGTGTGTGTGTGTGTGTGTGCGTGTGTGCGTGTGTGTGTGTGCGTGTGTGGTTGTACCTCGTATCCTGTGTCGAGGAGGGTGTGCGTGTGTGACACCTGGGCCCAAAGTGTAGTGAGTTTTGCAATTTTCTTATATGGTGGCCCTAGTACATATCACAATGTCCACTGTACAGGGAAAACAACTGTGAAATAGCCGAGAGGTTGGGGTGCATATCCATAACTATACATGTGACATCAAGGCCAGGTAATCACAGTTAGCAACTCCCAGTATTACCCAGAGCACACTCTCAACCCATGTCACACACACACACACACACACACACACACACACACACACACACACACACACACACACACACACACGCACACACGCACACACACACACACACACACGCACACACGCACACACGCACACACGCACACACACACACACACACACACACACACACACACGGTGAGGCAACAGCCATGATGTGTGTAGTACACTGCAAATTTTTGAATATGGAGGTTCCAAAGCTAAGAATATCGGTCCACGTGGGGTGGGAACATGCAAATGTGGTTTTTGTTCCTAATGCCCGAGGATAAACAATAGAAAAGAGATTTTTTTGGAAGCTAGGAATAAAACACTTATTAGCAGAGGTACATTTAATTGCAATAGTT
Organism: Protopterus annectens; assembly: GCF_019279795.1. Lineage (NCBI taxonomy): Eukaryota > Metazoa > Chordata > Ceratodontiformes > Protopteridae > Protopterus > Protopterus annectens. Next base: position 1,863,793,269 of record NC_056743.1, on the reverse strand, counting down.
ATGGCATTGTATAATTAGCAACATGCAATTTTTGCACCTCGTTTTATGTGGAAAAAATAGAAAGGAAATTGAGATGTCGCATTTATGAACATTTGTATGAAATCAAGAAACAGAATATGAAGAATGCATTGTTTAAACATCAAATTTCTTGCCCACAAGCAGATTTTTCTTTCTTTGTGTTGGACTCTGTACCCAAGGATATAAGGGGTGGATTATGGGAAGATAAATTGGAGTATAAAGAGTTATACTGGCAAATAGTATTAGACTGTAATAAATTTCCAGGTTTAAATGACTATTTGTCTTTTAAGCCAGTGTTAAAACTTAGATCAGCAAAATTGTAAGGTTTTTGTATTTACACAATGAAGCCACTAGATGTCAACATTTTCCATATATTGCATATAACATACATCTTGCATTCAAAACAGGTTAATAGTTTTAAAATTGAGTGTTTTTAATCTGGTTATCATATATTATTAAAAATGTTTTTTAAAATAGGTATGTTTGTTTTACCCAATTTAGTAATATAAACACTTGTTCAATAATTTTTTAAGGCTGTTTGTATGAGTTTTTTTAAACATTGCTTGTTAGGTTTAAATTATTTTTTCTAATTGACATCATTCTTACTAATTGACAATTATTTGCATTGCTTTGTTAATTGGATAGGGTATATAACCAGTTAGGATGTTAATTAAGTGTTTTATGCTTATTCTGATGAAGATAGCTGATCAAAAACGTATCTTGGATTTCCAGCGTTATTGTACCTTAATAAACGGAGTTTTGGTGGAGTGCGAGTTTCACTTTTGTAAGTGATAGTCATGATCAGCTGATGGCCTCTGCACCAGTTGCAGTCCTCCTCTAGCTGAGTGCATGTGGAACAGCTGTGGTAACAGTCCCATAGCTAATTGCATGGTAACACACACCAATATCTAGGAACATCATTTTGATGTTGGCCCTTTACATCCACTGTGGGCAGGAACTAGATCTGTCATTTGGCGAAATGCATCTCAGATGGATTGGGGATTTACCTCTAACAACTTAAACTGTGGAAACAGGGCAACACACAGGAGGGGGATGTGCCTGACCTGACTACAAACTGTAAGTGCTGCTATACTGCATGTGGAGAAATGTTGGTTTAACAGAGTGTCTGTGTGTGTGTGTGTGTGTGTGTGTGTGTGTGTGTGTGTGTGCGTGTGTGTGTGCGTGTGTGTGTGTGGGGGTGTGGATATGGCTGTGCTACATGTTGTAATACCTGCCATGTCAGTACTATATTTATGAAAAATCCACATCTGCAGGGTTGTCTGCAGACAGGGCATTGTGTTGTGCCCTTGGTGTCATGTGATTCCCACTGAGCACGTATCTGTGAATTGCAGAAGGTAGTGTGAGGATTGCAGTCTGTAGACGGTGAAACCCCTGACAGTTACTGACTTCATATCCCTCATAGTACACATGTTGCAACAAACCCTGTTACAACAGTACACGTATGAGGTTATCACAGCAACATGTCAATACTGGCCCTGTGTATGTGCTTTCAGACACATCTCTGTCACCCCCCACCATATCAGCTTTGACAGACTGTACACACAACTAATTAGGTATGGCTACAATTTAACTACTGTTTGGACAGATTATGTAGTGTACCACACCTTCTGCTATGTGATTGTAGCCATGTCTCCTGTGTAGACACTAACATTGTCGGCCTGTTACTGACTATTCACTTGCATGCCATTGTCAGGGCTACTATGGTTACATATATGCCATTGATATGGCTGCTCTGAGATTGCTGCACATCTGACAGTCTGTGTTATAGGGGGTTCTATGCATGCTGTTGGACATGTACCATGACTGTGTAGACTATTACTACCAAGATATGTACTATGACAGTGACACAATAACATGTATATGTTCCACTGGCCAGCTGATCCACCTCTCCACACCCATCTGACCAGGATACCTGGCCACATCACATGTGTGTGTCAACCAGGGGCCTCCTTATGTACTGTTACAGCCATACCATCAGGTGGAACCACCCAGGGAATATTGGCCCACCCCCCTCAGGCACACACCAACATGTCCCTGTCGCCTGAGCTCAGGTCTAGGGCCTGTTCCATACCAGGCTCCACAGACACATGAGGGATGTGCTACATCCATCTGAGGCACCCAGTACACATTTACACAGCCAACATGCTCCACCTGCTCAGCCACCAGACCTGGCACCTTCAGGACGTGGACTGCTGTTGTGAGTGGGAGATGGTGGGAGCCTTGTTCCCATTGTGCCCATATTGGGAACCATGGTACGTCCACATCACAAACCACACACACCATCCACAGTGTTTACCCACCACATGTCACATACCACCCTTGTAGACTGTCCTCTATATTTACCAATCCTGACCACCTCCATGTGTGTATCTGCCATACTTCCCCATATTCCCATAGCATACTTCACAGGCGGGGGCATTGTGGTGCTAGGACAAGACTAACATGTGACATACCCATCCATGGTGCACATGCTGCCAGCTGTAGATATCTGTCTATTTTGCTATGTGTGCTGCTGCATCACACATAGCATACATCACTGTGGTAGTTATATAGGGGACATGTCTTACCATACACATCTGTTAGTGTGTGTGTTTGTACAGATGTAGACATTTGCATATCGGTATTTATCTATATGTGTGTAAATATATGTGACTTCATATACATATGTCTACACATGGGTATATGTATATTTCTCGACATACATGCTGATATACATATATATCTTTAAATATTATATATGTGAAATATGTACACATATGTGGGATACATTCAGACATCAGCTCCAAAATCTCACAACACCATCCTGCACAGCTGCACTGTTCTGCCTTGCTACAACACAAACAGGTGCCACATATGGACAGGGCCTGACAATAGTGTGGTATATGTAGGAGCCGATTGCAGGTAACCCTATTACACACCTATGGTATTCTGGCATGCTACATTACAAATTCACATGGGTATCCTGGCAGTGGTGGGCTGTGGCTCCCACATGTCCATCATAATGGCATTACTTCCACCACCAGCTATTGGCCACATAATATACATACTTCCCATTACACTACACACACTATGATGGCTTACATCTTGTCTGTCAGTGCTGACCTTCACAGTTAACGGCTATGGCCCACTACACACATGGACTGACACTATTGTCCATAGCAGCTGTTCAGTTGAACATCTTCACAACAACACCTGATGGCACATATAGCTCATTCCACATCATTTATCCCATTATGATGGGCCAGATTTTTTTTTTTTTTTTTCTCTCTCCCCTCTCTCTCTCTCACCCTATCTCTCTCTCTCCTATTCTTGAGACGTTTGTTAAGAAATGTGAAAGTGATTTGTGTTATACTTATAAACAAAGGGGTTGGGAGAGTGGCCTAATGGTTAAGGTGTTTGCCTTACAAACACAAGCTGCAGGGTTTGAGTCTCACAAGGGATAATTGGCTAGGCTTAAAATGGCTCACAAGGGCAGTTAGCTTAGTATGAACCTATAATGTAAGAAGCAATTTTTATACTGTTAGTAATAATGAGAAACGTGCTTTAATAGAATTGCAGAATGAGGACATGCTCATAATTAAGCCGGCTGAAAAGGGGATGCTATTGTTTTGATGGATTATGCATTCTATCATTCTAATATGATTGAAATGTTAAGTGATGTTAATGTTTATCATGTTATTGATCAGGATTGTGTTAGATCTGTACATGATAGAGTGCTTTCTACTATATATGACTGTTTGCTTAGCAGGGTTATTACAAAGGAAATGAGTGATTATTTAATTGTTGAGTTTCCTGTTTTACTTGTATTTTAAGCATTGTCTAAGGTACACAAGGACCCTGTCAATCTCCCTTTTCGTCCCATTGTCTCTGGTAAGGGATGGCTTACTACGCCTTTTTATATATACATAGATAAAACATTAAGACCGCTGTTAGATGAAGAACCACAAGTCCTTAGGGACAGCAAACAGTTTTTACACCAATTGTATGTAGATGTTGGAGACATGAATTTTGATGGTTCATGTTTTATGGTGTGTCTTGATGTTTCATCTCTATTCACCAGTAAACCCAATGAATTGGGGATAGATATGGTGAGAGAATTTATGTTGTCTACAGGTGTTAATGGTGAACAAGTTGACTTGATTTGTTTATTTCTTGAAATTGTCCTAGAGAACAATATCTTCAAGTATGAAGATTGTATTTGCCTGTAGAATGTTGGCATAGCTATGGGCACATGTTGTGCCAATAGCTACGCTAACATGGTAATGGCTCAGTGGGAGACTAGATATATATTTCATTCACTTTTTAAACCTCATGTTAACATATACAAGAGGTTTGTGGATGACTCATTTATTGCTTGGATGGGTACGGAAGTCTCTTCTGAAGCTCATTGATTATGTTAATGGGACAGTTCCTTTTTTGAGGTTCACTTGTAGATACTCTGATAAGGAGATTGACTTTTTAGACATCAAATTAACTGTAGATGAACATAATAAATTGAGTACAACAATGTATAGAAAAGACTGTAGGAGGAATACCATGTTACATCGCAGTAGTATGCACCCTGGATATATATTTAGAAATGTGGTTAAGGGACAGGGTATGCGTATCTCTTTTCTGAACAATAAGGATGGTTTGTTCTATAGAGATAGAGAGAAATTAAAGGAAGAATTTTTGTCTAGAGGATATGATAGACATGAGGTTGATATAGGACTGAAGGAGAGTTTTCAAGAGAGGAGGAACAGAGCCCGCCATTGCCCAGTGGATACCATCCCTATAGATGAAGGGCCTGTATGTGCCAATAAAGATGTACCCTCTCTTTATACTACACCGGTGATATCAATAGTGTTTTACATATAGTGAGAGATAATTGGTCTATTCTGCATTTAGATGCTGGTTTGAAAGAGGTTGTGGGAGACTGACCCAATTTTGTTTTTAAGAATAGGAAGAGCCTTAAATGGCAGCTATGCTATAAAAACAGACATACAGTTGTTAAAGATAATGGAGACAGGCAGATAGGAACAATGATGTGTATGAGTTGTGGTTTTTGTAATAGTATAGATGTCTCATGTGATTTTGTTCATCCAGTTACTAAGATTGAATATGCGTTTAGAGTACAAGCTAACTGTAAAAGCAAGGATTTGATTTATTTGGCTAGTTGCAGGAAGTGCAGCTGTTTCTATATAGGGAAAATGAACAGATCCCTTATGGAGTGCATTAGGGAACATCTTTATAGTATTAACAGATAAGACATACACAATGCATTAGCAAATCATTGCTCTGAATATGGTGCAGAGCATGTTTTTGGGTTCAGGGTTGTAGAAATGGTGAGACCAAGTATATGAAGTGGGGATCTTAAGAATTATACAGAAACATTTGAGCTCCATTGGATTATTTGATTGCAAGCTGAAAAGTTTCCAGGTATTAATGGAAGAACATCCATCAAACCTGTTTTAAAGTGACGGGGTCTCTTTAAATAAGAGTACTACCCTATTTTATGAATGAAGCTTTGTTCTTCTTGTATTAAGTTTCATATTTAATTATGTAATTATTTGCTGCTGCCTATTGGCTGTGTATTGATTACTGCATTGATGTCTTAGTTTAAAAAGCATATGATGTGTTAGTTCAATGATGTGGTCTGATGAAACAAGTATTTCCGTGTGAAAGCGCTTATCCATTTTATTAAAATCTGTTTTATTTTATGCTTCTGGTTGTGGAGTGGTGTATAATTTTGTATTTTGGATTATTCGCTTGTTGGCATACACCACTTGTCCTAGGGAGGGTTATTTTATTCATATATGTACATACTAGTTTACCTTGGAATGCAGTCTGTCTGCATAGCTCTCACCTGTGGGCCTATCCTCTTGATGGCCAGAGGTGTGCCTATCATGTTTTGTCTGTCCACCACTCAGGTCCTGTGTCAGATATTTCACTGGCAGTGTGTGTGTTGAGTGCTATCAATACATGGCTACATCCATTTATGTTTCTAACCTCAACTCCCTGACTAATGGTATGTTGCAGACTATCCTGTAACACCAGCAACTTTCTTAGTGTATGGCAACAGTTTTCCACATATGGGCCTGTGTTCCAGCCTCTATCCTCTACCTACATACCAAGCTTTGCACATATGACATGCTGTCAGGGTTGTTCTGTAGTGGGCTGTGAGTATATCACACTGCCATTGCTGCCATCAGTCCACTGCTGTTGTATCCCCCACACATATGATGGGGCTGAGGCTATATATGTGTGGGCTTCACCTACACAATACATGTGCACCCTTATGCACTTCAGAGGCCAGTGCATGTAACAGTGGTATATGGCCCTGTATTATTGAGTCTAGGGGGGGGGTGCACCATAAATGACCTAGGTTGTTACAAAATTTGGGGGTATCAGGGGTGAGCTGCCTTAAGGTATCTGAATGTACAGTACCATACACTTCACCTATATTTACATTACTTACATAAATCGGGTTAATCCAGGCCTACTAACTCCTGCCATACAGAATATTCTGTTTGTCTGCATGCTTGTGATGGTGTCAGTTATGCCTTGTTATGTAACAGTTACATCCCATTTGAAGTGTTTACCACCTAGTGATTTTGTACAGAGTGCAGATAGAAGATGCTGAACTATACACGTGCATTATTTACTGTTGATAGTTTGGTATCCTGTGGCCCAGTCTGTCTTTACTATTGTACAATATGAAGGGCTTGCCTGGACAGCAACAGCTGTGAACCTTTCCAGACTACTATATTAGTATAACGGTTTCACAGATGCATCACTCTGTTTATATGTATGTCAGTGTCTGAACGGCTATAATACATGGCATATAAAACTGTAATAGTACACAAATGAATATTATCCATTTCTGCAAACCTGTCTGTGGTGTTTTACCCTATGACCTCTCTGTGGGCATATGTTGCAGGCAACAATTGCCATTTGTATGGGTGGCCCATACAGTGTCCATTTGTTAAGGTGTTAACTGTAAGCATGATGGCTGTTCCATATTGTGTGCACCTTCTACATATGTATCTTACTGTACATATCTCTGCATGTGTATGTGTAGTCTCACATGTATATCTGTATTTGTATATATATATGTGTCTGTGTATGTGTATCCTGGGGATGTTGATAGTTTCCATATTTTACATTTCCTATGTGAGCCACACTGTAGTGCATGATGTGTTACCAATACTGGCCTGACATCATACAGGTGGGTTGTAGTACTGTTTACATGTTGTGCACATATCATGTCAGGTCCTGCTTATGTGATCTGTAACACTTTAGTGTATTGCAGGGCGGATGTGTTTGGCTGTGGTGGGGGGGTATGACTCTTCGTACATGATGTATATTGTTTGGGGCATCTCAACCCCATTAACGGTGCATATGGACATATTTGTATTTGTCAAAATACCATTGCTATCTACAGATGTGTGGCCATATATATATGTATAAAATACAAAGTCACCAAACTAATACAAAAACACACAAGGCTGAAGTCCAAGCACCTCTGGAACAATGTTCAAAAATTCAAATGAGAGGAACCACAAGTTGAGAAATGTAAAAACACCAAGTATTTAATGTTTCCAGTAGCAAGAAACTGGTTAGCGCTTCTGTTTGAACAAGTTTCAAACTTCATCAGACAAACTATTGTACATGCATTCACCTTAAATACCATGACATTTACTTCTGTTGGTTAAAAACAGTGTCAGTCATCATGATATACAGCTAAACAAAAAACTGTTGCCTCATATAAACCTAAAGCTGTCAACACTACATTAAAAACAATTTAATACAACAAATATTCAAAAAAACTATATATATATATATATATATATATATATATATATATATATATATATATATATATATATATATATATATATATATATATATATATATATATATTTAAATATGTGTGGGAATGTATAAATTCATATATAAAAATACTCTATGCTGTTGCCAGTTATCAGACAACCTTTTTCTTGTTGTTTTAAAACCTTTTTTCTTTAAAGTGCTTTTAGTTTCAGTATGGCCAAGACAGAAGTGCGATCATTGATGCCAGGCTAACTGTCTGCTTGAAAACGAATTTGCCATGTTATCTCATTTATTTCTAACTGTAAACCCCAAGGCTTGTTTTAATCAATAATAACTTGATCAATTACTACAAAATAAAATTTATGGTTCACATTGTCAGAAATATGCTTGGCCAATGCATTATTCAGATTGTTTTTCCTAATAGCGTAGTCATGCTCATAGATTCTTTAACTTAGCTTACACTCAATCTTTCCTATGTAGAAACCAGAGCATGACTCGCACATGGCCAAATAAACCACTGCTCTGGAATT